>NC_135349.1:10941586-11248711 GCF_023851605.1 Tamandua tetradactyla | reverse complement strand
GGCCATTTACCTATCATCTATTTATTTATATCTCTCCACCCAATCTCTCTTCCTACTTTTTCTGATTGAAGACTGCATACATTATGTTCTTTTACCTATTACCATTCCAAATTTGCTAAGAATAAGAGTATGTTCTTACACAACCACAATACAGTTATCATTTTCAAGACATTTAACATTGAGGCAATTCAGACTAATGGAGATAAATCTGTCCATATTCCAAATTTGGAAACTGTTCCCATAATGTCCTTTACAGAAACATTTTCACTAGTAGCGGATCCAGTTTGTTGTACTAACCACTCTGCTTGTGGGACATTTTGTGTACCTCCGGCACACAGCAGATGCCGGGTAGACATCAGGACTGGTGTGTAGGTCTGTATTTATATCTGCACAGGGTCATCAGTGAATGGCAGTGATCAGCTTCCCATGGGCTGGACCATTATGACCCTGGACCCAGGACACTAAAGCTGCGCTGTCAACTGTAGCAACCATGGGTGACATGGAACTATCGAGCACTCGAAATGAGCCTAGACTGAATTCAGGGCAAAAACACATCAGATTTTTAAGGCCTAGTGCAAAGAAAAGGAAGGATGTAAATATCTCATTAAGAGCTTTTTATAGTGATTACATGGTGAAACGATAATCTTTTGGATATCCTGGGTTAAATAAAATACATTATTAAAATTAATTTCACTGGTTTCTCTTTGCCTCTTTATACATGGTTATTTGAAATGAAAATGATATACATGACTCCCATTGGGGCTTGCGTTCCATTTCTGTTGAGCAGCACTGCTCTGGATTAAGATCCTGGGCAAAGTTTGTGTCTTGGGGGGCTGCCTTGCACACCTGATGTTTCTGTGTTCCCCGAATGATGATAAAGGCAAGAGCTGGCTTGGATCCCTTAATGCCTGATCATAACAGCATTTATTCACTCATGGTGGGATCTTAGCCTGCTTACTGGAGTCCTTTAAGAGGGAACCATTTTGGAAAAAGCTGCCTTGGAAATGCAGAAAGAAAACGTTCCCAGGGAAGCTGTTTAAAATCAGAAGCCAAAGGATCAGTAGACACCAGCCATATGTTTTTCCAGCTTACAGAGGTTTTCTGCTTGAGTCAAAATATCTTTCCCTGGATGCCTTAGTTTGGATATTTTTATGGCCTCTGAAGTGTCAACTTGTAACTTAACAAATGCCCTCTATAAAAGCCAACCATTTCTGATATATTGCATTCTGGCAGCATCAGCAAACTAAAACACCCCTCTATTGTTAACTCCTTACAAAAGTGTTGTATGTCTACTCTGATTCATGAAAGAACTTTTTAATATCTGTACAGTCAATCATGGCATTGTCCAACACAAGATTCACTGTATTATACATTCCCATGTTATAACCTCCAACTTTCCTTCTGGTGATATACTTAACTCTAAACTTCACCTTTCTACCACATTCACACGCCATTCAGCACTGTTAATTATTCTCACAATAACATGCTACCATCATATCTGACCATTTCCAAACATTTAAGTTCACCCTAGTTAAACATCTGCACCTATTAAGCAACTGTTCCCCATTCTTTAGCTTCTTTCTATATCTTGGTAATCTGTATTCTATATTTTATGTATATGAGTTTATGTATTATAATTAGCTCATTTCAGTGAGATCATACAGTATTTGTCCTCTTGTGTCTTACTTATTTCACTTAATATAATGTCCTCAAAGTTCATCCCTGATGTTGCCTGTTTCAGAACTTTATCCCTTCTTATTGCTGTATAATATTCCATCCTATGGATATACCACATTTTGTTTATCCATTCATCTGTTGATGGATACTTGGCTTGTTTCCATTTTTTGGCAATTATGAATAATGCCACTCTGAACACAGGTGTACAAATGTCTGTGTCCCTGCTTTCACATCTTCTGGGTATATAACACATAGCAGGATTGCTGGTGGTAAGGCAGCTCTATACTTAGCTTCCCGTGGAACTGCCGAAGAACCACTTTTGAACTATGTTTTCATGTTTCTTTTCGGAACTATGTTCATTTTACCATGAAATAATGCCAGTGTTTTTAATGAAAAAAGTCATCATCCTAGTAGATTGGACCAGAAATAATTGAAGGCCTGAAGTGGAACACTATAGAGAGGTAGGAAGGGGAATCGGTTCAAGATTTTAGGCAAGGAGAATTGATGGTACCTGGCTGGCCTTGTGGCTGCACAGCTCAGAAGAGAGGTGAATGCTGAGCCTGCCTGGTTGAGAGGACGGTAGCCCCTTTTAACAGAAATTTAAAAACCACCCAGACAATGCAGATGGTGGAGGGGAGGGAGACGACAGGCTGTGGGTTTGGGATGTTTTGAGTTTGAGGAACCAACAGGAGAGGACGGGGAGAAAGGCCATTCAGAAGCTGGAACTATCTAAGCAGGAGTTGTATCAGCATTAATAAAGGATGGTATACCGCAGGACAGAGCTCCATATAACCCAGTCCCCAAAAACCAGCCCTACTGACAAGCTCACATCATAAAACTCCCCATTGGGGCACTGTGCATGTGTGGGTAGTGTTATTTCAGTAGCTAAGCAGCCACAGCTCTCTGAGCAGGCATACTTGGCCAGTTTGGTAGCAGATCTGGTGGAGACACCTGGAAACTACAAATTCTGACTTCTGCTCTTTATTATTAATTTGCTCATTAAAATGTTGGGAGAGAAAACATTCAACAATGAATTACGCTAAGCCGATGGTTTAAAAAAAAACAACTTGCAAGTTCATTGAAAAGGGGATGTGGGCTGGAACCATCAGGTAAAGGCACTGGAAGACTGTGCAGGCAGTTCAGTGGGAGAATTCTCGCCGGCCGTGTGGGAGACCCAGGTTCGATTCCCCGCCATGCAAAAACAACAAACGACAAAAAACATTCAACAAATGGTGCTATGAACTGCACAGGATACGCACACAAGCAAAGGCATTGGAAGGAAAATGTAGGATTCAGATTTATTGAGGAGAAAGAATTCTGATGGGGAGGGGAAGGAAGGGGAAGGGATGGGAAGGGAAGGGAGGGGAAGGGAGGGAGAGGACGCATCCAGTTGGGGTTTGCTGAGAGTTAGGAGCCCTAAGATGACATGGGAAGAGTAAACTCAAATAGAATGAAGAGTTTTGTAGGCACCTGGAGCCAGTGAAAATTTCAGAGCAGGAAACTGACCAACTGTGTTAACCCAGTCCATCCCAATGTTTTTGTGGGGCTTTTTGACATCTTATGGCCAAGATATCAAAATCTTGTGTTAATTAGCTCATTGATTGTAAGAATGACCCCTAAAAATTAAAAAGAAAAAGGAAATCCACCCAGAAAAAGAAATATTAAAGATTATTTTTATATAGTAAAATTAACACTTAACCACAATGTATTACTTTAATCAGAAAAACAGATTTAAAAAAATACAGAAAAATATAGAGAAGATAAAACCATAATGCCACCTCTCCAAGATAGGCATTGCTCCTTATTTTGGGAACCACTCATTAGCTCTTAATTGTAGGTCCCGGGGCCCCAACTGACAGGCTATGCTCAGGAAACTCCACCTCCAGCTTCCACCTTCCTCC
The DNA here is from genome assembly GCF_023851605.1 of Tamandua tetradactyla. Taxonomy (NCBI): domain Eukaryota; kingdom Metazoa; phylum Chordata; class Mammalia; order Pilosa; family Myrmecophagidae; genus Tamandua; species Tamandua tetradactyla. The sequence continues at coordinate 11,245,133 of NC_135349.1, read as the reverse complement.
CCAGCTCTTCCTTAAAATTTCCAACTGTGTTCTGGATGGTTCTTCAGGGTACTTACTACTGGAGATTGAATCTTGTCCCCAAAAAGAATATGTTCAAGTCTTAATCCTGAACCTATTTGTACATAGGACCTTGTAAAGATGCTATTATTAGTTAAAGCGTGGCCAAATTGAATCAAGGTCGGTCTTAATTCACATCACTGGAGGCCTTATAAAACGAAGAAATTCAGATGCAGCCAGACAGTAGAAGCCAGAACTCAAAAGCAGCAGGAGAAAAGAGGGCAATTGGCACATGATGAAGGCAAAGAGGTGAGCCAAGGAACCCCAAGGATTAACAGCCAGCCAGCCTCAGAAATTCCTGTTGTCTAAGTCAACCCATTGTGTGATATCTGTCAAAGCAGCCCTGACACATGAAGACAGTACCTCTATGTTCCTGTAGCTGAATTCTCCCATCTAAGACCTGTGCTTCAACACCAGGGTTAGATTACAGCCTGGTGGTCCCAAGCACTGTAATGATTATGATGTCCAGATAATCATTATTAATTAGAATTGGATGCTTTTTCGAAACATTGGATTTTTTCCAAAAACTTTTTCCTTAATGTTTCAGGGACCCTTACTCTGCTGGTGCCCAAATATGTGTGTGTTCTGCTAAGTATCTAGCTCTGCTAATGTCACCTTGTCTATACCTCTCAAATCTTTCCTGCTCTCCTATCCCCACTGATCATCCACTGGAGGTAGCTGGTATCTCTGCCACCAGCTACTGCAATTCCCAAGTAACCATCCACCATTATTTCCTTTGCTGATTTCATCTCTCCATACTTTCTGCCTCAACACTCCCAAGGGTTAGTCACCCAGCTCTGGACTTAATACAGTCTTTGCCCTGCCTACAATGTCCATACCTCATTTCTCTGCCTAGAGAACAATTTATCTTTTCACAATCAACTCACATCCTCTGAGAAGGCTTCTTCTACTCCTCTTGGAAGAAATGATTAGAAGGAAAACAAGCTTCTTTCTCTGCTAAGGGATTAGAGGAGGCTTTGCAGAGGTGATGTTGGAACTACAACGTCCCTCGTGCGAGGATTTTCTTCTCTCCTTTGGGTGAGAAGAGGAGGTAAGGTTCTGGCCTTGGCAGGCTGCATTCCGGGGACACCTAACAGTCCAGTCCTGTTGAAGAACAGGCTGGAAAAGCATGTTCTGGGGCCAGACCGTGGAGGGCTTTGAACCAAGAGAGAGAATTAATGAGTGTTTCTAATCTTGCTGGACATGCAAACAGATTTTGGACTATGTGGGTGTGGTCTGCTTGGAGAAGCAGCTCGCATACCCTCACCTTGCAGGCACAGTTACTGCTGTTTTCCTACGGCGTGCTTCCTACAGCGCTCACCACATAGAACTGTGGCTGTTTCTTATTATTTTTAAGACAGTCTCTGTGTCTTATACACACACACACACACACACACACACACACACACACACACACACACACACATCCCCAGAGCACTCTGGAATATTGTGTTAGTGTAAAGATACTGCAAGTATCTTTATAGATATGCCCTTAAATATATTTTTCCAAGGAAGCTTCTACATTCTTTCCAGCAAGTCCCTTGAGTGCGCAGAAACTAGTATAATCCAGATTTCGACTACCCACTCTTGTCCAGTACAAACTAACTTTTGGGTGAGCAAGGCTGGGGTTCAAACAGTCCTTCAATACATTCTTCGCCTGGATCAGGTATTGGGGGTTACTTCCCGCCATCCCCTCCTCCCACCCCAACTCCCGCGTCCCGGGCGTGGTCCAGCGCGGCGCCTTTAAGAAGGGGGCGGAGCACAAGGGAAAAGACAAAGCCCCTGGCCGCGCGCTCCCCCTCCCCCCTCCGGCGCACCACACGGACAGTGGTGCCCGGATGTCGGTGTCGCCCCGGTGACAGATGGCGCAGTGTCTGTATATGTGAGGGGGCTTACCTGGTGCGACCCCCTTGAGTTCTCGGCCTCTCAATCCCCAATTGTCCTCAACTTTCAACTGCCCCGCTGGAAGCCCGCACGCCTGTCACCGGCGCTTACATAACGTGACCTTTCACCTCTTCATACTGCCCTCTATTGCGCTGCAACCCAACTACGCAGCAGGGAAAAGGGGGTGGGCCCCAAGCACAGAGCGACACCTTCCCTGAACCAATAGGCTGCGAGCGCTGACCAGTTCTCCGCCTATTGGAGTATTAGCCACCGGCGCCACAGGGGAGCAAGTTAGTGTGCGAGCTGGCCGGGCCAGGGGGAGGAGGGGAATCTCCCGCCATTTTTCAATAATTTCCTCCGGTGCCGCTGAGGAGGAGTCCTGACTGCCGGACTAGGAGGCCCGGAGCGAAGGGTGGCCGGAGGCTGCCGGGCGGCGCAGAGGCGTGTGCGGGACTTCTGTGCCTTCGCGTTCGGCTCCATGGATCTCGCGGGGCCGTGCCACCAGTGAGGGAGCCGGAGTTCGCGCCGCCCTCTCACCCCTCCCCTCCCCCACCCCACCCCCGGGAGCGCGGCGCTCGCTCCGGCCGCCGGGCCTAGTGTTACGCCGCGGGCTCTCCGAGGCGCCACCGCCATCCCCGCTGCTGCTGACGAGGGCAGCGCGCAGAAAGGCCGCCGCCGCCGCCGCGATGGCGCCGCTCCTGGGCCGCAAGCCCTTCCCGCTGGTGAAGCCGCTTCCCGGAGAGGAGCCGCTCTTCACCATTCCACACACTCAGGAGGCCTTCCGCACCCGGGAGTATCCTTTTCCCTGCGCGCCGGCCAGGCAGCCCTCGGGGTGGGGCAGGATGGGCCTGGGGCTCGGCTGGCCCGGGGAACCGCGCAGCCCCGCGCCTTGGCAGCTGTCAGCGCTCTCGGCCCCCGCAGGCCTGCAGCCGGGCCCAAGCCCGCCATTCCGCTGGGGCGGGGGGCGGGGGGCGCCGGCCGGGTCGGGCCGGGCCGGGGAGTCGGGCCCGCCCAGGCCGCCCGGAGCCCAACGCTCTCCATCCGGTGCCTCAGCGCCGGCTGCTTACTTTGTCCCCGGGCCTCGCGGAGGAGGAGCGATCCCCTGAGTTGGCTTTAGGCCGTAAGTACTAAGGGGAGCAGCCGGGTTTCCTTTGCCCTGCCCGCTCCCCCTTTTTTAAAAAATTAAACATTCTCCTTAAGTTTAATGAAATTGTATTCGCGTGGCCTCTTGGGCCCAGCTCGTACAAGTCTCGATTGCTTGTTACCACAGTTCCTGAGGGGCACTTCTTTTTTTTTTCCCGTTGCAAGTGGACTGTAGGCCAGCGATGAACTGACAGGACTAAGAGACACAAACCCAAGCATGAATTTCCACACTCAGAGGAAAGGGGGGAAAAGTTAGGTTGGAGTGAAGAATTTTGGGAGGAGCCGATTGATGCCTGCCTTCTCTAGGCATGACAGGTTTGAAATTTGGAAGATTTAGAAGGAGATTGATTTTTTTAAGATAAAGTCTTTTTAATTTTGAAATAAAATAGCGAAGCGTACCTAAAATTTCCGTGGCTGTGTATTAGGAACGTGGGGTTGATATTTTACATAGGAACCTTCATCTCTTATAATCATTCAGGCTTTTTGCACAAGCGTAGGCTTTTAATGGGAAATTGCAAGACTTTTATTTACCTGTTTTTAATGGATGCCAGGTGACTCCTTTTTGAAGCTTCAGTGCAAACAAATGCCAAAACAAATTTCTAAAATAAGCTTTACTAATGTACTGACGCCTCAAGTGAAAGCTAATTAGTTCTATCAGCCCTCTCCCTTTGGAAGGACTTGATCTCTTAGTAGTTTCTGCTTGCTTACTTCTGTGTAGGGGGAAGTGGCCATGTGAGCGATTTCATTTTTCTTTGATCTGGCTTTAATGTAGTATTTTATAGGATAATCTTGTTCGAGTGCAGTTTGTGAATGTTGGGTGCTTACATACAAAGAGACTTGGAAAATGAGGTCCATGCTGTCGGAAGGCTCCTGAAGAAATATAACTGTAGCATCTCGGAGCTGAAATGGATCTTGGATGATGGGATCTATTCCTTTTTGCCTAGTGAACCCAGAGGGTTGAGGTTGATTTGTTAAAGGTCGCTTTCTCTGTAAGTAATGCCACATCAGGAGTAGAATTCAGTATTTTTTTCTACCGCACCCTGTAAGTAAATCAAGAGAATGTGGAATTCGATTATTCCTTTGGTTCTAACTCATTTAAATGTTAATCCACTTTCTGTATCAGTAGAAAGGTTTCATTTAAGGGGGAGAGATTTAGAAAGGGTTAAATTTTTTTTGTCATTGTCCCATTAGGACTTTTGGAAAGCTTTGGAGAACTCCCCCAGATTTGTTAAATACAATATTTTAATGGTAACATTCCAGAACATTGGAGTAGAAATTTACTTGTGGGAATCTGACACATCCTTGTCAAATGTCATTCGTCTTTTGAGCAGTGATGAGTATACACACCCTGTTATTAATAGATGTTAACTTTTCAGATCTGGTTGTAGTAGAGAATGAGAATCATCCAATAGAGAAGAAACAAATTCTAAATCTGTAATATATATTGAGCCGTGTAAAAAATAGCTAATTTAGGGCTGGTAACGCTTTTTAAAAATCGTTTAGTGACACTCATTGAAATGTAATTATATATATAAAGAGTTAACTTTTTTTTTGAGGAATTAACTCTGGATGGTAGTTGAAAACTGAAACGTGAAACTCTAAGTGATTTGTATTTAATACAAATTATTCATTTTTAAAAATTTCCCATACCAGTATTTAGAATCCTTTTTAACAAAGGAGTTTTTGAATTGTATTACTTATTGGGGGAAAATTGCTCCCTTGGGAAGTGCTACAAGTGGAAGCACTTCGAGGATGGTTTTTAAACAGTTGTATTTTATGGTTGGCAGGTTGGCATGTTTCTTTATTAGGTCATTAGTGGTTTCATCCAGGAGGACAAATAAGTAGTTGGGTAACAGCTGCATTTGAAGTGTTTTATTTCCAGTTCTCAATTTATATTTACAATTATGTTTTAATAGTATTTGAGACTTTAATTTTCTCCTAATACCTTCCTTTTGATTGCCTTCGTACTCCGTAGCAGATTTGTATGATATTTTATTGTCTTAAAGCTGTAGGTTGGTATGTTCTTGAAGGCATTATATTGTACATCGTCATTAAACTTAATAGCGGTAGTTTTGAATAATGCATGCATTTAGTGACTAGTGTTATATGCTACATATTGATGATTATGTTTATTGTACTATAGCTTTGAATCTGTGGTACATTACTCCCTAGGGTGGTATCTAGTTGGAAAAAAATTAACATTATCAGAATCAATTCTTGATGTGATTATTTGACAATATGGTGATGATATACTCTAACTGTATTTAAGTCCAGATGGGTTTTAAGCAGGAACCAAAGTTAAAAGCGGCCTGCTGTAGAATAATACTTTTGTTGCATTGCTTCAGCTGTCCTATTTCCTAAAGCTTAGAAACTATAACTTGTGTAGCATCACTGTATGGGAAATTTCAGGTAGTGCAGTTACAAGAGTCTGAGAACATACAGATAACCTGTGGTTGTTCTAGGCAAGAATGACTTAGAGCATATTTTAAGAGTTGAGGAACTGTAGAATTTTCTAGGACAGAATTTTATTGGACAGTTGGAATTATGAGCTTGTTGATTTCTATATTACTTTAAAATATTAAGTTATGCTGTATTTGGGTTGTTTTTAAGTTAATGATAAACTGGCCCAAAGAGAGAAAATAGGATAAAAAGTAAATCTTGGGTAGGCCTATTTGCCTTCTTTTCACTTAACGTTCTTACGGTTACAGGTATGCTTTTTTAACATCCATACTTGTCTGGACCATTCCCTTTCGGGCTATTAAGAACTATATTGAAATAAACAATTCTTATAAGGCCAAAGAGAACAAAGATCCAACATACTGTGGAAAGAAGGTAGTTGTTGAATACAAGACAAAGTATATGCATATGAGGTAGTCAGGGATTTAAAAATATCTTATCATTTATAGCTTACACAACCTTTGGAGAATTGCTTTGACATTTTGTCGACAATTATATGTGCAGCAGTCGCTGGAACATAAAAACCTCAATTGGCATTTGCTCTGAGTGGTTATTTGAGAATGAGTGATTTATTTTGGTTAGCCTAAAATCTGAAATAGGATTTAGAGGCAGCTGACTCTGTATCCTTCTAATGAATGGGCTTTTTCTCCCCCTTTCATATTATTTTTTTTCCGTATTTTTCTCTTAGCCTAAGTCAAAGTAATAACCAAAATGAAGTTACATAAACTTAAAAATGCCCATTGTTAGGTGGTTGGTGTAGGAAACTCATTTTTAGACTTTGGAAATTAATCTAATTTAGGTGAATAGTCAAATTTTTATTGTGGCAGGATATACAACAAAATTTCCCATTTTAACAACTTTCAAGTATACAATTCAGTGGGATTAATTATATTCCGAATGTGCCAGTCAACACCATCCATTACCAAAACTTTTTTATCACTCCAAGCAGAAAATCTGTATTCCTTAAACATTATGCCCACCCCTCTATCTCTGTAGTCTATTTTTTATCTCTATAAATTTGCATGTTTGAGTTTTTTCATATTAAGTGAAATCATGCAATTATTTTCCTTTGTACTGGCTTTCACTTACATAATGTTTTCAGGATTTATCCCAGTTGTATGTGTCAGAACATACACAGGAACATAGTTGTAGGGAATCATAATGGCTTAAATTTTTTTTATTGTAGCATGTATCAAAATGGCATTGTTTTTATGGCTAAATAGTAGTATTTTGTTGATCTGTTCATCTGATGGTGGGCACTAGAGTTGCTTCCACTTTTTGCCTATTGTGAACAATGCTGCTGTGAACATTGGTGTGCAAGTATTTGATAATTAGAAATTTTGAATTTATATCATGAGAAGGCATTTGCTCTGAGATATAAACTTTAGGTTTAAGGTGCTGTCCAATAGAAATAAAATGCAAGCTATATGTAATTAAAAATTTTCTAGTGGCCACATTTACAAGAAGGAAAAACAGGTGAAATTCATTTTAATACTTTCTAAGTCAGTATATCCAGAATGGTATTTCAATATGTAATCAATATTAAAAAAGTTATTGAGGAAATTTACCTTCTTTTCTTCATACTACGTCTTTGAAATCCACCATGCACATACCAGTTTGAGCTAGCCACATTCAAGTGGTTGTAGGACAGCAGAGCTTAGAATATTAATTTGTCATGGACATGTCTTTTATGGATTTCTCTAAATTTTCTTGTGTTTATTTCATTTTCAGATTTTGGAGAAAAATGTTTTGAAAGTTATCTTTTTAAAATAACCATCTTATTTATTAGGAGAATGGCCTTTAAAACTAGTTCACCAAGTAATTTCTGCGTTAATCCATTTTTTGAGCATTTGCTATCTGTCAGGTACCATGTTGAGTGCTGGACACAAATTTGAATAAGACAAGGAGCTGTTCCTCGGAAGAGTTTATAATTTATTAGAAGTGTCAGATATATAGTTCTCTGTAATACACTTGAATCACCTTTCGTCCTAATTGGACTTTGCATACTGAATCCTAATATTTTTGGTTGGTTTTGATACAGAAATACTGTCCTTTTATCCACATCTTAATTGTCCTCTTTGCTTTTATTTTAGCTTTTTCGTTATGTTACCAGAATAGCATGTGGTACTTCTGGTGTGACATCGTTTTGAAAATGTTAAACTGATACCTTTTTATTTTGGGTCTTCTGATTGATTTTTTGTGGCTCTTTTATAAAATACATTAGCACATTGGGTCTGTTGACTTTAGGAAATAGTTTTCAAGGACTTTTAGATTCTTCTAGATTGTAACTGATCATGTAGCTTTTATCCTGAAACTGTAGCTTGGTTTGCTTTTCTCTAAAGATGTTTATTTTTTGTGTGATCTTTGTTTCACTGCCTACATACGTTCAATGATTTGTGAATTTGATCTTCTAGTTTATTTTTAAAGGCTTGAAAGTAATCATAGTTAACACTGTATATTTCTTTTTTCCAGAGATGTGCTCCTAAATATTTAGCAGTTTTTTTGTTCTCTCAGTAAACATTTGAGTATCTACTGTGTCAGTCTTCTTAATGCTCAGGGTACAGTGACATCTGCCTTTGAAAAGTTTAGTCAAGTGGGAAGGGTATATTATAGTATAATTAAATAGTAGGATGATGTGAGCTGTATGGAGTGCTGGGGGAATACTTATGCATACATGTGAGAAAATTAATTTTTTAAAAGATATTTGTCTACTGTATGTTATGTTAGTTCCTGGATATACAGTAGTAATTGAAATAGACATAGTCCCTGCCTTCACAAACAATAAAGTGTTTTGGAGGAAGGATTGCAGATATCTATAGCTTATAGGTAACCTGTAACAATTGTGGAATTATTTCTTGTTCATATATGGCGTCTGTGTCTTCTTATTCCAAGACCCAGGCTGGAGGTCAGTTTTCCCTAATAGCTTTTTAAGCCTCTTCCTGCAAGTGTCATATATTACATATTCACATATCTATTGGCCGAAGCAAATCAAGCCCAACATCAGTAGAGTGGGGATGTATATTCCTCGTTACAGGAAGCTTGCGATCCATATGACTGTGGGTGGAGATGTAGGATCTTCTTATGGAGAGGAGGTGGATATTTGGAAACAGTAAGAATATCTACCATATTTGAGGATCCAGGGATGTCTCCTGGGGAAAGTTATTATTTTTTTTAATTTTATTTATTTTGTGTTATCAAACAAAAACAATACAAGCATGAACATTCTTAACATGCAACATTCCATGTATGGTGTACAATCAGTGGCTCACAATATCATCACATAGTAGTATATTCATCACCATGATCATTTTTTAGAACATTGGTATCACTCCAAAAAAAGAAATAGGGCGGGCCACGGTGGCTCAGCAGGCAGAGTTCTTGCCTGCCATGCCAGAGACCTGGGTTCAATTCCCGGTGCCTGCCCAAGAAAATAAATAAATAAATATAAAAACAAATAAAAAGAAAACACTCACACAAACCATACCCCTTAGCCCCGCTCATTGACCGCTAGTATTTCCATCTACTCAATAAATTTTAACCTTTGTTCCCCCTATTTTTTTCTTCTATACCCCTTACCATTCCCTTTCATTATTCACTAGTATTTCATTCTACTCAATTTATTTTAGCATTTGTTCCTCTTATTATTTATTTACTTTTAATCCTTATTTTTTACTCATCTGTCAATATCGTAGATAAAAGGAGCATCAGACACAAAGTTTTCACAATCACTTAGTCACATTGCAAAAGCCGTATCATTATACATTCATCTTCAAGAAAAATGACTACTGGAACACAGCTCTACAGTTTCAGGCACTTTCTTCTAGCCTCTCTAATATACCTTAAACTAAAAAGGGGATATCTATATAATGCATAAGAATAACCTCCAGGATAACCTCTCGACTCTGAAATCTCTCAGCCACTGATACTTACTTTTTCTTATTTCTCTTTTCCCCCTTTCGATCGAGAAGATTTTCTCAATCCCTTGATGTGTGTCTCAGCGCATTCTCGGATTTCTGTCCCATGTTGCCAGGGAGATTTACACCCCTGGGAGTCAACGTCCCTTGTTGTGAGGAGGAGGGTGGTGAGTTTGCTTGTCCTGTTGGCTGAGAGAGAGGCCACATCTGACCACCAAGAGAGGTTTTCTGGGGGTGACTCTTAGGGCTGATTTTAAGTAGGCTTAGCCTGTCCTTTGCGGGGAGAAGTTTCATATGAACAGACCCCAAGATTGAGGGCTCGACCTATTGATTTGGTTGTCCCCTCTGCTTGTGAGAATATCAGAAATTTTCCAATGGGGAAGTTGAATTTTCCTCCTTTCTTGCCATTGCCCCAAGGGGACTTAGAAAATACTTTTTTATTCACTGTTCAAATCACTCTGGGATTATGGGGACATCACTCTGGACAAACCTACAAAATCTCATGTCCTATTCAAGTTTCCATGTACTTATGGTGTTCATTTAACCTGTCCATATAAGTTATATTAGGAAATGCACTAGTCAAAATATAAATTTTGTACCAAATAAACTTTTTTTCTTTAGTCTCACACATAGGTTAAAGTTTTAAAATATGAATTACCATCTATTTTTAACACTCTGCAATATTGACATTCTTTTGTTCTTTCTCGTGCACGAACATTTTAAAATTTGTACATTTAATCACTATCATTATACACTCTAGGCATTTCTAGATTATACTATCTCAATCTTTATTGTCTATCTGGGAAAGTTATTTTTAAGTTGAAATCTAAAAGATGATTAGGATTTAGTTAGAAAAAGAGTAGAGGTTTATGTTCCTGGGGATGAGTTTCAAGAGTTTGAGCATGTAAGTTCAAATGAAATTTCTTTATTTAAAAAAATGGAAAGATATTTTTTATGGTTGGAGTGAAGAAATGGGAATGGGGAATGGATTTGCTTAGTGGGAAAGGAGAGAAAAGGATTGCATCACACAGGTCCTTGGGATGTAGGCTGAAAAGTTTGAACTTTGCCTCTAAAATTAGTAGGGACTAATGAAAAAGTTCAGCAGGGTAAAAACCTAGTTATATTTAGTCTTTTAGGTTAGGACGATCACTATGGCTGCAGTGTCTGTGGCCTCCAGCCTAGAGGCAGCTAAACTAGTTGAGGGCCGGCCATTGAAATAATGCAGGCAATGGATAAAAATAAAGATCTAGATCTGAATAAAGATACTAGTCCTTGAGGTGGAGAGAAGTATAATAGAAGAATTTCAGAGATGTATGAGGTAAATTTGACAGGATTTGGTGATAAGGAAGAAGGAATCAGAAATAATGTTTTGAGTTTTCACTTGGATAGTGCTGTCGTTCTCTAACAAAGAGAACCCTGGAAGAGGAACAAATGTTTGCTTTTGTTTTATTTGATTGGGAGAGAGAAGGAAAGTGAAGAGTTCAATTTAGACATTCTTTTATTTTTCTTCACTTTAAACTTTATTTAGAAATACTTTCAAACTTATACGGCAGTTACAAAAAAATACAAATACCAGAGAACTCGACATACTGCTATCATCCCAAATACCCAGATAGACAAGTTTTTAACATTTTTGTCACATTGGCTGGGTCATTCTCTCTGTCATTCTATCAATCCATCTGTCTGTCAGCTGGTCTGTATATCCTTGTTTTTTGAACACTTCAGTGTAGATTGTATGGCTCATGCTCCTTGAACAAGTGGTACTGCCATGTCCATTTCCTAAGAACAAGGATGTTCCCTTATGTAACCACTTAAGTGCAGCTAAGTTGTTTACACTGATACAAAACTTTCAGTCTATATTCCAGTTTTTCATAAGTCACAATATCTTTTTGAGCCTTTCTCTTCTCTTGTTAGATCCTATCCAGAATCATATATTGTTCCTTTAGTTATGCTTTCCTTTTTAAAAAAGTTTTCATTTCTTTCCCATCTCAGCCATTCCAGAGCATACCATTCAGTGGGATTAATCATATTCACTGTGTTGTGGTCTGTTACTAAAACTTTACCATCTCTCCAAACAGAAATCCTACTCCCATTTTGCATTAATTTCCCTTTTCCCCTGCCCCCAGCATCCTGTATTCTAATTTCTGTCTCTGTGACCTTGTATATTTCTGATATTCTCTTTGTAGTTAATAGGGCTTAAATTTAACATTCTGAATTTATAACAATCTTGTTTGCATCGACACAAATTTAATTAACTTCAAGAGTATACACAAACTTTGTTCCTCTACCCCATCCCCTCGATTTGAACTTTTTTTTAAATCATACCATTGATTTTGTTATACTATAGGAAATGTATCATATATCCTTTATTTGTGTGAGATCTCTGTATGTACTTCAAGCGTTCTTTTTTTATATAACTTTTTAAATTGTATAATATAACATATATACAAAGCAAAGAAAGAAAAAAGCAATAATTTTCAAGGTGCACTTCAACAAGTAGTTATAGAACAGGTCCCAGAGATTGTCATGGGCTACCATTCCATCATCTCAGATTTTTCCTTCTGGCTGCTCCAAAACACTGGAGGCTAGAAGGAATATTAATATAGTGATTCAGCAGCCATATTCGTTTATTAAATCCCATTTTCTCTCTTATACTTTCTTCCTTTAACTCTTCTCTCAATCTATAGGGATCTTTGGGCAATGCTATTGTGGCTTTTTCATGTTGAGAAGGGGTGTCCACACTAAAGGATAGGGGGATGTAATTAATTGATAACCTGGAGAAGTTGGTCCTTCTGAGTTTCAGGATTTATCTGACCTCAGAACCCTCTTGAAATTGTACGGTCCAGGAAGGCAGACTTAGTGCATGAAACCATTATAGAGTCTCAGTTTGAGCCCTAGGCATTCTTAAGAGTCAACAGGAGTGATGTTGATTAGACATTTTAAATATTGAGTTGCTGTAGGTATCCAAATGAAGATGTCCAAAATGCTATTAGATATCTGGGTCTGGAGTTCAAAGAGAGAAGATTGGGCTGGTGCTAGGAATTATCAGCAGATAGATGGTAGTTGAAGTTGTGGGACTAGGTAAGGTTACCTGAGGAGAAGGTTGCTATACACAGAGCTGTGATTTTCAGATGAACTTGGAGAGGCAAGTAGCAGGGAAGAAAAGACTTTCATAGTTTGACAAATCTTACTCATTTTGGCATTCAAATATATTTTGTTTGAAAGACATTTTCCCCCTTTTTTCTTTTCAAAATATTTTAAGTCCCAGAAGATAAAGCTCAACAAAACCATAGTTGGTGGAGGGATTTTTCAATTCTGTGAAAGCCCGAGTTGCTTCCTTTGGGAAATATATTTGCATCTAAGGGGGCCTGAGGGCAAATAAGATTTGTAAAAATCTGGAGGCATGGGTGTAACAAATGAATAAACATGGTTGAGAAGAAAAGGGTATAGGGTGAGAAGCACGAAGGATCTGAGAAGAGTATTTCCAGTGAGACCAGTTAAATGCTCTAAATTGTGACTGGGTGAGAAATGAGGATGAAGGGCTAGATTTAGATAACTTTTTGTTTTTTGGAGAGAAGGAAATGACTTGAGAAACATATAGATGGTTGCAATTAAAGAGTGAGGAGAAAATTCCTTGATTACTGATTTGGACACTAGAGCATTTAGTGAGGTTGGGAATAGCTAGTGTGTTTAGAAAAGGATGTTATGGAGGCATCACTGAGGCATCCAAGTGATACCCGTCTTCCATACTGTTGGCCATATAGGTTTAGACCTAAGGAGAGCAACTAAGAGGTTCTACTTCTTAAAATAACAGCTAATAGTTTAAAACCTATTCTCTGTGTATTAAAATGTTAGTAAGCTTTTTGAATGTTTAAATAAATCCACTTACTGATTCTTCTTCTGTCCTTAATTTTACCTCCCCTCCGTTCTCCCACAGCAAACAGATAGAAAGCAGCAAATCCATCTTGCTGATTACTTAGGTGTAGTAATTTCTTTGTGGAAGCCATCCTATTATTTCCTTTTCTCTCTTTATATAGGTTTTTATAAATTTCCAGTGATTGGAAGTCTGACTCCTGGTTTTTTACTGGTCCTCTATTTTTTTTTTTTAATTAATTAACGGAAAAAAAGAAATTAAACCAACATTTAGAAATCATACCATTCTACATATGCAATCAGTAATTCTTAACATCATCACATAGATACATGATCATCGTTTCTTAGTACATTTGCATCAGTTTAGAAGAACTAGCAACACAACAGAAAAAGATATAGAATATTAATATAGAGAAAAAAATAAAAGTAATAATAATAATAGTAAAAAAAAAAAAACCTATAGCTCAGATGCAGCTTCATTCAGTGTTTTAACATGATTACTTTACAATTAGGTATTATTGTGCTGTCCATTTTTGAGTTTTTGTATCTGGTCCCTGTTGCACAGTCTGTATCCCTTCAGCTTCAATTACCCATTATCTTACCCTGTTTCTAACTCCTGCTGGACTCTGTTACTAATGATATATTCCAAGTTTATTCTCGAATGTTGGTTCACATCAGTGGGACCATACAGTATTTGTCCTTTAGTTTTTGACTAGACTCACTCAGCATAATGTTCTCTAGGTCCATCCATGTTATTACATGCTTCATAAGTTTATCCTGTCTTAAAGCTGCATAATATTCCATCGTATGTATATACCACAGTTTGTTTAGCCACTCGTCTGTTGATGGACATTTTGGCTGTTTCCATCTCTTCGCAATTGTAAATAACACTGCTATAAACATTGGTGTGCAAATGTCCATTTGTGTCTTTGCCCTTAAGGCCTTTGAGTAGATACTCAGCAATGGTATTGCTGGGTCGTATGGCAATTCTATATTCAGCTTTTTGAGGAAACGCCAAACTGCCTTCCACAGTGGCTGCACCATTTGACATTCCCACCAACAGTGGATAAGTGTGCCTCTTTCTCCGCATCCTCCCCAGCACTTGTCATTTTCTGTTTTGTTGATAATGGCCATTCTGGTGGGTGTGAGATGCTATCTCATTGTGGTTTTGATTTGCATTTCTCTAATGGCCAGGGACATTGAGCATCTCTTCATGTGCCTTTTGGCCATTTGTATTTCCTCTTCTGAGAGGTGTCTGTTCAAGTCTTTTTCCCATTTTGTAATTGGGTTGGCTGTCTTTTTGTTGTTGAGTTGAACAATCTCTTTATAAATTCTGGATACTAGACCTTTATCTGACATGTCATTTCCAAACATTATCTCCCATTGTGTAGGCTGTCCTTCTACTTTCTTGATGAAGTTCTTTGATGCACGAAAGTGTTTAATTTTGAGGAGCTCCCATTTACTTATTTCCTTCTGCAGTGTTCTTGCTTTAGGTTTAAGGTCCATAAAACCGCCTCCAATTGTAAGTTTCATGAGATATCTCCCAACATTTTCCTCTAACTGTTTTATGGGCTTAGACCTAATGTTTAGATCTTTGATCCATTTTGAGTTAACTTTTGTATAAGGTGTGAGATACGGGTCTTCTTTCATTCTTTTACATATGGATATCCAGTTCTCTAGGCACCATTTATTGAAGAGACTGTTCTGTCCCAGGTGAGTTGGCTTGACTGCCTTATCAAAGATCAAATGTCCATAGATGAGAGGGTCTATATCTGAGCACTCTATTCGATTCCATTGGTCGATATATCTATCTTTATGCCAATACCATGCTGTTTTGACCACTGTGGCTTCATAATATGCCTTAAAGTCAGGCAGCGCGAGACCTCCAGCTTCGTTTTTTTTCCTCAAGATGTTTTTAGCAATTCTGGGCAACCTGCCCTTCCAGATAAATTTGCTTATTGGTTTTTCTATTTCTGAAAAATAAGTTGTTGGGATTTTGATTGGTATTGCATTGAATCTGTAAATCAATTTAGGTAGGATTGACATCTTAACTATATTTAGTCTTCCAATCCATGAACACGGTATGCCCTTCCATCTATTTAGGTCTTCTGTGATTTCTTTTAGCAGTTTTTTGTAGTTTTCTTTATATAGGTTTTTTGTCTCTTTGGTTAAATTTATTCCTAGGTATTTTATTCTTTTAGTTGCAATTGTAAATGGGATTCATTTCTTGATTTCCCCCTCAGCTTGTTCATTACTAGTGTATAGAAATGCTACAGATTTTTGAATGTTGATCTTGTAACCTGCTACTTTGCTGTACTCATTTATTAGCTCTAGTAGTTTTGCTGTGGATTTTTCAGGGTTTTCGACATATAGCATCATATCGTCTGCAAACAGTGACAGTTTTACTTCTTCCTTTCCAATTTTGATGCCTTGTATTTCTTTTTCTTGTCTAATTGCTCTGGCTAGAACCTCCAACACAATGTTGAATAATAGTGGTGATAGTGGACTTCCTTGTCTTGTTCCTGATCTTAGGGGGAAAGTTTTCAATTTTTCCCCATTGAGGATGATATTAGCTGTGGGTTTTTCATATATTCCCTCTATCATTTTAAGGGAGTTCCCTTGTATTCCTATCTTTTGAAGTGTTTTCAACAGGAAAGGATGTTGAATCTTGTCGAATGCCTTCTCTGCATCAATTGAGATGATCATGTGATTTTTCTGCTTTGATTTGTTGATATGGTGTATTACATTAATTGATTTTCTTATGTTGAACCATCCTTGCATACCTGGGATGAATCCTACTTGGTCATGATGTATAATTCTTTTAATGTGTTGTTGGATACGATTTGCTAGAATTTTATTGAGGATTTTTGCATCTATATTCATTAGAGAGATTGGTCTGTAGTTTTCTTTTTTTGTAGTATCTTTGCCTGGTTTTGGTATGAGGGTGATGTTGGCTTCATAGAATGAATTAGGTAGTTTTCCCTCCACTTCGATTTTTTTGAAGAGTTTGAGGAGAGTTGGTACTAATTCTTTCTGGAATGTTTGATAGAATTCACATGTGAAGCCGTCTAGTCCTGGACTTTTCTTTTTAGGAAGCTTTTGAATGACTAATTCAATTTATTTACTTGTGATTGGTTTGTTGAGGTCATCTATTTCTTCTTGAGTCAAAGTTGGTTGTTCATGTCTCTCCAGGAACCCGTCCATTTCATCTAAATTATTGTATTTATTAGCATAAAGTTGTTCATAGTATCCTGTTATTACCTCCTTTATTTCTGTGAGGTCAGTAGTTATGTCTCCTCTTCCATTTCTGATCTTATTTATTTGCATCCTCTCTCTTCTTCTTTTTGTCAGTCTTGCTAAGGGAATCAATCTTATTGATTTTCTCATAGAACCAACTTCTGGTCTTAATGATTTTCTCTATTGTTTTCATGTTTTCAATTTCGTTTATTTCTGCTCTAGTCTTTGTTATTTCTTTCCTTTTGCTTGCTTTGAGATTAGTTTGCTGTTCTTTCTCCAGTTCTTCCAAGTGGACAGTTAATTCCCGAATTTTTGCCTTTTCTTCTTTTCTGATATAGGCATTTAGGGCAATAAATTTCCCTCTTAGCACTGCCTTTGCTGCGTCCCATAAGTTTTGATATGTTGTGTTTTCATTTTCATTCGCCTCGAGATATTTACTAATTTCTCTTGCAATTTCTTCTTTGACCCACTCGTTTAAGAGTGTGTTGTTGAGCCTCCACGTATTTGTGAATTTTCTGGCACTCCGCCTATTATTGATTTCCAACTTCATTCCTTTATGATCCGAGAAAGTGTTGTGTATGATTTCAATCTTTTTAAATTTGTTAAGACTTGCTTTGTGACCCAGCATATGGTCTATCTTTGAGAATGATCCATGAGCACTTGAGAAAAAGGTGTATCCTGCTGTTGTGGGATGTAATGTCTTATAAATGTCTGTTAAGTCTTGTTAATTTATAGTAATATTCAGATTCTCTATTTCTTTATTGATCCTCTGTGTAGATGTTCTGTCCATTGATGAGAGTGGTGAATTGAAGTCTCCAATTATTATGGTATATGTGTCTATTTCCCTTTTCAGTGTTTGCAGTGTATTCCTCACGTATTTTGGGGCATTCTGGTTTGGTGCGTAAATATTTATGATTGTTATGTCTTCTTGTTTAATTGTTCCTTTTATTAGTATATAGTGTCCTTCTTTGTCTCTTTTAACTGTTTTACATTTGAAGTCTAATTTGTTGAATATTAGTATAGCCATTCCTGCTCTTTTCTGGTTGTTATTTGCATGAAATATCTTTTCCCAACCTTTCACTTTCAACCTATGTTTATCTTTGGGTCTAAGATGTGTTTCCTGTAGACAGCATATGGAAGGATCCTGTTTTTTAATCCATTCTGCCAGTCTATGTCTTTCGATTGGGGAATTCAGTCCATTAACATTTAGTGTTATTACCGTTTGGATAATATTTTCCTCTGACATTTTGCCTTTTGTATTATATATATCATATCTGACTTTCCTTCTTTCTACACTCTTCTCCATACCTCTCTCTTCTGTCTTTTCGTATCTACCGCTAGTGCTCCCTTTAGTATTTCTTGCAGAGCCGGTCTCTTGGTCACAAATTTTCTCAGTGACTTTTTGTCTGAGAATGTTTTAATTTCTCCCTCATTTTTGAAGGACAATTTTGCCGGATATAGGAGTCTTGGTTGGCAGTTTTTCTCTTTTAGTAATTTAAATATATCATCCCACTGTCTTCTAGCTTCCATGGTTTCTGCTGAGAAATCTACACATAGTCTTATTGGGTTTCCCTTGTATGTGATGGATTGTTTTTCTCTTACTGCTTTCAAGATCCTCTCTTTTCCCCCTAAGATCAGGAACAAGACAAGGATGTCCACTATCACCACTATTATTCAGCATTGTGTGGAAGTTCTAGCCAAAGCAATTAGACAAGAAAAAGAAATACAAGGCATCAAAATTGGAAAGGAAGAAGTAAAACTGTCACTGTTTGCAGACGACATGATACTATACGTAGAAAACACAGAAAAATCCACAACAAAATTACTAGAGCTAATAAATGAGTACAGCAAAGTAGCAGGTTACAAAATCAACATTCAATAATCTGTAGCATTTCTATACACTAGTAATGAACAAGCTGAGGGGGAAATCAAGAAATGAATACCATTTACAATTGCAACTAAAAGAATAAAATACCTAGGAATAAATTTAACCAAAGAGACAAAAAACCTATGTCAAAAAAACTACAAAAAACTGTTAAAAGAAATCACAGAAGACCTAAATAGATGGAAGGGCATACCGTGTTCATGAATTGGAAGACTAAATATAATTAAGATGTCAATCCTACCTAAACTGATCTACAGATTCAATGCAATACCAATCAAAATCCCAACAACTTATTTTTCAGAAATAGAGAAACCAGTAAGCAAATTTATCTGGAAGGACAGGTTGCCCCGAATTGCTAAAAACATCTTGAGGAAAAAAAACGAAGCTGGAGGTCTCGTGCTGCCTGACTTTAAGGCATATTATGAAGCCACAGTGGTCAAAACAGCATGGTATTGGCATAAAGATAGATATATCGACCAATGGAATCGAATAGAGTGCTCAGATATAGACCCTCTCATCTATGAAAATTTGATCTTTGATAAGGCAGTCAAGCCAGCTCACCTGGGACAGAACAGTCTCTTCAATAAATGGTGCCTAGAGAACTGGATATCCATATGTAAAAGAATGAAAGAAGACCCGTATCTCACACCTTATACAAAAGTTAACTCAAAATGGATCAAAGATCTAAACATTAGGTCTAAGACCATAAAACAGTTAGAGGAAAATGTAGGGAGATATCCTATGAATCTTACAACTGGAGGCAGTTTTATGGACCTTAAACTTAAAGCAAGAGCACTGAAGAAAGAGATAAATAAATGGGAGCTCGTCAAGATTAAACACTTTTGTGCATCAAAGAACTTCATCAAGAAAGTAGAAGGACAGCCTACACAATGGGAGATAATGTTTGGAAATGACATGTCAGATAAAGGTCTAGTATCCAGAATTTATAAAGAGATTGTTCAACTCAACAACGAAAAGACAGCCAACCCAATTACAGAATGGGAAAAAGACTTGAACAGACACCTACCAGAAGAGGAAATACGGATGGCCAAGAGGCACATGAAGAGATGCTCAATGTCCCTGGCCATTGGAGAAATGCAGATCAAAACCACAATGAGATATCATCTCACACCCACCAGAATGGCCATTATCAACAAAACAGAAGATGACAAGTGCTGGGGAGGATGCGGAGAAAGAGGCACACTTGTCCACTGTTGGTGGGAATGTCGAATGGTGCAGCCACTGTGAAAGGCAGTTTGGCGGTTCCTCAAAAAGCTGAATATAGAATTGCCATACGACCCAGCAATACCATTGCTAGGTATCTACTCAAAGGACTTAAGGGCGAAGACACAAATGGACATTTGCACACCAATGTTTATAGCAGCGTTATTTACAATTGCAGAGAGATGGAAACAGCCAAAATGTCCATCAACAGAAGAATGGCTGAACAAACTGTGGTATATACATACGATGGAGTATTATGCAGCTTTAAGACAAGATAAACTTATGAAGCATGTAATAACATGGATGGACCTAGAGAATATTATGCTGAATGAGTCCAGCCAAAAACTAAAGGACAAATACTGTATGGTCCCACTGATGTGAACGGACATTCGAGAATAAACTTGAAATATGTCATTGGTAACAGAGTCCAGCAGGATTTAGAAACAGGGTAAGATAATGGGTAATTGAAGCTGAAGGGATACAGACTGTGCAACAGGGACCAGATACAAAAACTCAAAAATGGACAGCACAATAATACCTAATTGTAAAGTAATCATGTTAAAACACTGAATGAAGCTGCATCTGAGCTATAGGTTTGTTTTTTTTTTACTATTATTATTACTTTTATTTTTTTCTCTATATTAACATTCTATACTTTTTCTGTTGTGTTGCTAGTTCCTCTGGACCGATGCAGATGTACTAAGAAACGACGATCATGCATCTATGTGATGATGTTAAGAATTACTGATTGCATATGTAGAATGGTATGATTTCTAAATGTTGTGTTAATTTCTTTTTTTTTTTCCATTAATAATAAAAAAAAAAGATCCTCTCTTTCTCTTTGACCTCTGACATTCTAACTAGTAAGTGTCTTGGAGAACGCCTATTTGAGTCTAATCTCTTTGGGGTGCGCTGCATTTCTTGGATCTGTAATTTTAGGTCTTTCATAAGAATCGGGAAATTTTCAGTGATAATTTCTTCCATTAGTTTTTCTCCTCCTTTTCCCTTCTCTTCTCCTTCTTGGACACCCACAACACATATATTTGTGCAGTTCATATTGTCCTTGAGTTCCCTGATACCCTGTTCAAATTTTTCCATTCTTTTCCGGATGGTTTCTGTTTCTTTTTGGAATTCAGATGTTCCATCCTCCAAATCACTAATTCTATCTTCTGTCTCTTTAAATCTATCATTGTAGGTATCCATTGTTTTTTCCATCTTTTTTACTTTATCCTTTACTTCCATAAGTTCTGTGATTTGTTTTTTCAGTTTTTCTCTTTCTTCTTTTTGATCAGCCCATGTCTTCTTCATGTCCTCCCTCAATTTATCAATTTCATTTTTGAAGAGGTTTTCCATTTCTGTTCATATATTCAGCATTAGTTGTCTCAGCTCCTGTATCTCATTTGAACTATTGGTTTGTTCCTTTGACTGGGCCATATTTTCAATTTTCTGAGCGTGATCCGTTATCTTCTGCTAGTGTCTGGTCATTTAGTCAGATTTCCGTGGGTGTTGGACCCAACAGGTTGACAGATTTTTCTGTGAAATCTCTGGGTTCTGTTTTTCTTTTCCTGCCCAGTAGGTGGCACTCATGGCACATGTTTGTCTGCGGGTCCCACCAGTAAAAGGTGCTGTGGGTCCTTTAACTTTGGAAAACTCTCACTGTGGGGAAGGTTCGCCAGCCGAAGCGGCTTGGAAGAGTGCCAGCTGGCCCGGGGGTCCAAACGCAGGGAGGGTCGCCGGCTACCGCAGCCCGTGACAGCACCCATCCGAATTTCCTAGTTGGCCCGGGGCGCCAAGTGTGGCGGGAAGGCGCCAGCCGCCGCGGCCTAGGAGAGTGCACTGTTCCCAGACGGACCGGGGAGTCACGTGTTTGGAAGGGACCCTCCTGGTCACTGTTCTCCGCGGCCTGGGAATTTCCGATCCAATTCTCTCAGTTGGTCTGGGGGGCCGCGCGTGGAGGGCGCGCCAGCCGCCACGGCTTGAGGGGACCACCTGCCTAATTCTGCCAGCTGGCCCAGGAAGGAGGAAGGGAGGGAAATGTCCTCATTGCAACAGACAGGCCAGCGCTTGCCCAATCAGATGAACAGGTACCACAACTTGGCCAAGTTGACACCTGTCCCTAACCATGACAGTCCACCCCTTGTCAACTTGGCACATATATATATATATATATATATCACCTTAGACCATACTTAATTTCCAAATGAAAACAAATAAGCACACATTTTTTTCTTTTACCTGACAATACTCAACTGTCCTGCATATAACTGGAAACACATTAAATCTCTCCAGAATAGCGTGCAAATCCTTGGGCAACATTCATTCTTAAACTTGATATCTTACAACTTAAATAGTATAACACAAACAAAACAGCATTACAATCCTCGTTTCTGTAACTGATCACGTGGTCGAAGTTCATATTTATCACTACCTTCTTCCACTACCCATTCCATGTTCCCTTTCCCCTCAGCAAGCACTTCAGCTGGCCGTGGTTCTTTGCCTGGTGGGGTGACCCAAACCTTCATTCCTGAAGTCTCAGAGCCATTAGTGGTCCTGCCTGAATTGTGTTGTTGCAGTTTTCCATTGATTTTAATCACAGGGCATGGTAGTACTAATAGACGCCCCAGGGGATCTCCTATATTCCAAGAAAACTCTTCTTTACCTCCATTATGTAGTTGCAGTCCTACTTCCTTCTGATAGTCTCGGTCAATTACC
Source organism: Tamandua tetradactyla (assembly GCF_023851605.1). Taxonomy (NCBI): domain Eukaryota; kingdom Metazoa; phylum Chordata; class Mammalia; order Pilosa; family Myrmecophagidae; genus Tamandua; species Tamandua tetradactyla. The sequence goes on along the minus strand of NC_135349.1, from coordinate 11,222,747 downwards.
CCAGACAATAATGTAATCCCCTTCTTGGTGTGTTGATCCAGAGGCATAAGTAGCCCAAAGTGGCCAGGTGGCAATCTTAACTTCCAGTTCAGTGGTATCACTGTTGTTTCTCCTGGAGAAAGCACACCCCGTTTTGGAACTAAAACCTGTAGACCAGCAGAACTCAGGGTAGCAGGGACAGGAAGCAAAAATTTTCCTAGTGGATCACTAGGAGTAATAGTGAGTGGCACCACACCCATTTCCACCCCTTGGTTCCTGGACCCATGGATCCTGGCTATGGGAGAAACAGCACCATACAGTGGACGCTGATTCAGAGCATACACAGCTTCCTGGAGAACATTACCCCAGCCTTTCAAGTTTTTGCCACCTAGTTGGCACCGTAATTGAGTTTTCAAAAGGCCATTCCACCGTTCTATCAACCCAGCAGCTTCTGGATGATGGGGAACATGGTAAGACCAGAGAATTCCATGAGCATGTGCCCATTCCCGCACTTCATTTGCTGTGAAGTGTGTTCCTTGATCTGAAGCAATGCTATGTGGAATACCATGACGATGGATAAGGCATTCTGTAAGCCTACGAATAGTAGTTTTGGCAGAAGCATTGCGTGCAGGGAAAGCAAACCCATATCCAGAGTATGTGTCTATTCCAGTTAGAACAAATCGCTGCCCCTTCCATGAAGGGAGTGGTCCAATGTAATCAACCTGCCACCATGTAGCTGGCTGGTCACCTCAGGGAATGGTGCCATATCGGGGGCTGAGTGTGGGTCTCTGCTGCTGGCAGATTGGGCACTCAGCAGTGGCTGTAGCCAGGTCAGCCTTGGTGAGTGGAAGTCCATGTTGCTGAGCCCATGCATAACCTCCATCCCTACCACCATGACCACTTTGTTCATGAGCCCATTAGGCAATAACAGGAGTTGCTGGGGAAAGAGGCTGACTGGTATCCATAGAACGGGTCATCTTATCCACTTGATTATTAAAATCTTCCTCTGCTGAAGTCACCCTCTGGTGTGCATTCACATGGGACACAAATATCTTCATGTTTTTAGCCCACTCAGAAAGGTCTATCCACATCCTTCTTCCCCAGACCTCTTTGTCACCAATTTTCCAATTATGGTCTTTCCAAGTCCCTGACCATCCAGCCAAACCATTAGCAACAGCCCATGAGTCAGTATACAAACGCACCTCTGGCCAGTTTTCCTTCCAAGCAAAATGAACAACCAGGTGCACTGCTCGAAGTTCTGCCCACTGGGAGGATTTCCCCTCACCACTGTCCTTCAAGGACACCCCAGAAAGGGGTTGTAATGCTGCAGCTGTCCACTTTCGGGTGGTACCTGCATATCGTGCTGAACCATCTGTAAACCAGGCCCAAGTTTTCTCTTCTTCAGTCAATTCACTGTAAGGAACTCCCCAAGAGGCCATAGCTCTGGTCTGGGAAAGAGAAGGTAATGTGGCAGCAGGAGTGGAAACCATGGGCATTTGTGCCACTTCTTCATGTAACTTACTTGTGCCTTCAGGACCTGCTCTGGCTCTATCTCGTATATACCATTTCCACTTTACAATAGAGTGCTGCTGTGCACGCCCAACTTTATGGCTTGGTGGGTCAGACAACACCCAACTCATGATAGGCAACTCAGGTCTCATGGTAACTTGGTGGCCCATGGTTAAGCGTTCAGTCTCTGCTAAGGCCCAGTAGCAGGCCAAAAGCTGTTTCTCAAAAGGAGAGTAGTTATCTGCAGCAGATGGTAAGGCTTTGCTCCAAAATTCTAAGGGTCTGCGTTGTGATTCTCCTATAGGGGCCTGCCAAAGGCTCCAGACAGCATCTCTATTTGCCACTGACACTTCCAACACCATTGGATCTGCTGGATCATATGGCCCAAGTGGCAGAGCAGCTTGCACAGCAGCCTGGACCTGTCGCAGAGCCTCCTCTTGTTCAGGCCCCCACTCAAAATTAGCAGCTTTTCTGGTCACTCGATAAATGGGCCAGAGTAGCACACCCAAATGAGGAATATGTTGTCGCCAAAATCCAAAAAGACCCACTAGGCGTTGTGCCTCTTTTTTGGTTGTGGGAGGGGCCAGATGCAGCAATTTATCCTTCACCTTAGAAGGGATATCTCGACATGCCCCACACCACTGGACACCTAGAAATTTTACTGTGGTGGAAGGCCCCTGTATTTTTGTTGGATTTATCTCCCATCCTCTGACACGCAAATGCCTTACCAGTAAATCTAGAGTAGTTGCTACTTCTTGCTCACTAGGTCCAATCAACATGATATCATCAATATAATGGACCAGTGTGATGTCTTGTGGGAGGGAGAAACGATCAAGGTCTCTGCGAACAAGATTATGACATAGGGCTGGAGAGTTGATATACCCCTGAGGTAGGACAGTGAAAGTATATTGCTGACCTTGCCAGCTGAAAGCAAACTGTTTCTGGTGGTCCTTACTAATAGCTATTGAGAAAAAAGCATTTGCCAGATCAATAGCTGCATACCAGGTACCAGGGGATGTATTGATTTGCTCAAGCAATGATACTACATCTGGAACAGCAGCTGCAATTGGAGTTACCATCTGGTTGAGTTTACGATAATCCACTGTCATTCTCCAAGACCCATCTGTTTTCTGCACAGGCCAAATAGGAGAGTTGAATGGGGATGTGGTGGGAATCACCACCCCTGCATCTTTCAAGTCCTTAAGAGTGGCAGTAATCTCTGCAATCCCTCCAGGAATACGGTATTGCTTTTGATTTACTATTTTGCTTGGTAGGGGCAGTTCTAGTGGCTTCCACTTGGCCTTTCCCACCATAATAGCCCTCACTGCACGAGTTAGAGAACCAACGTGGGGATTCTGCCAGTTGCTCTGTATGTCTATGCCAATTATACATTCTGGAACTGGGGAAATAACTACAGGATGGGTCCGGGGGCCCACTGGACCCACTGTGAGACGGACCTGAGCTAAAACTCCATTGATCACCTGGCCTCCATAGGCCCCCACTCTGACTGGTGGTCCAGAGTGACGTTTTGGGTCCCCTGGAATTAATGTCACTTCTGAACCAGTGTCTAATAATCCCAGAAATATCTGATCATTTCCTTTTCCCCAATGCACAGTTACCCTGGTAAAAGGCCGTCGGTCTCCTTGGGGAAGACTTAGAGGAAGGTTAACAGTATAAATTTGTGGCAGTGTAACAGGTTTCTCCCCCATAGGGACCTGGCCTCCCCTTCATTCAAGGGGCTCAGGGTCTGTAAACTGTTTCAAGTCTGGAAATTGGTTAAGGGGCCGTGACTCTGTGTTTTTGTAATTCAGGTTAGACTTCTGTTCCCTTGACCTAGAACTCTTTTGTTTATACAGCTCCAACAAGAATTTAGTAGGCTGCCCTTCTATTGTATTTCTAGGCACCCCATGATTTACTAGCCAATGCCACAAATCTCTGCGTGTCATATAATTTTGATGCCTCCTTTGAGTTTGTTGTCTATTATAATACCCACGTCTACCCTGTCTTTGGTGATTAAGTGCTGCCACCTGGCTTCTGCCAACTCAGGATCCTGTCATCCCCATTGTGTTTAAGGATTCCAGCTCAGTGACAGCAGTTCCTACAGTAATATCTGACCTACAGAGAAGTGCAACCACAGAGCTCTTGAGGGATGATGGTGCTAGTCTCACAAATTTATTTCTCACTGTTCTGGTAAAAGGTGCATCCTCTGGACATTCCTGGGGTGTAAGAGCAGGCTTTGCATGATAAATCCACTCTAACATCCCAATCTCTCTAAGCCTCTGGATCCCCTCATCTACATTATACCAGGGCAGTTCTGGCATTTCAACCTCAGGTAATGTTGGCCACCTTTTGATCCATGTTTCAACCAACCACCCAAACAAGCTGTTAACACCTTTTCTAACTGCTCTAGCTATAACATTGAATGCAGAATCTCTGCTTAGTGGGCCCATATCAATAAATTCAGCCTGATCCAGCCTTATGTTCCTCCCACCATTATCCCACACTCTTAAAATCCATTGCCACACATATTCCCCTGATTTCTGTCTATATAAATTGGAAAACTCACACAGTTCTTTTGGAGTATAACGTACCTCCTCATGTGTGATACTTTGTACCTCACCTTTAGGGGCCTGTTGGGACTTTAGTCTAGTTATAGGTCTAGAAGAAATGAGGGGTGGTGGGGGTGGGTCATGAAAAGAATTAGAAATATCTTCCAAGCCATTTGCTTCAGGGCTTTCATTTGCAGTTTCATCTGGTGAGACAGGATTAATCACTCTAGGGCTAATCCCTTCAGGAGGAGGTTGGGTGGCCAACTCCTCAAGGCAGGCTGGAGGTGGGGCGGCTATATCCTCAGGGCAGACTATTACAGGGTTATCTAAAGAAGGCTCAGCATGGTCTAGGGTTTCAACCTCACCCCCAACATCATTATCAATCCATATGTCACCATCCCATTTTTCAGGGTCCCACTCCTTTCCAATCAATGCCCTCACTTTAACGGCAGACACCATGCAAGACTGAGATTTCAGTTTACGTTGTAAAGTTGCTACTCTAACAATAAGATTCTGAGTCTGATTTTCAGAGATCTCAAGTCTACGGCTACAGGAAATAAAATTTTCCTTCAGGATACTCATAGAAACCTCTACATCTTTCAGACGGCACTTAAGCTTCTTGTTTGAAGCCTTAAGCCCATCCCTTTCACCCTTTAATGTAGACAGTGTATCTAACAACAACCAACCAACATCTCTATAACTCTTATTCCTACAAAACTCTGTAAAGGTGTCAAAAACATTATCCCCCAGAGTCTGGCTTCACAAGCGAAGCATTAGGAGAATCGAATGATGATATTTTGACTATCTCCTTTGCCAACTCAGTCCATGGATTGGGAGTGTCATTCTGATTACGGGAATCAGAGTCCTTAGTGTCTCTGAGCCCAGTCAGAGTAGAAAACCATTCATAAAAACCCATTTTTAAGATTCTGTTCCTTAAGAACCACTCCTGGTACCAAGATGTATTAGTTAGGGTTCTCTAGAGAAACAGAACCAACAGGGAACACTTGCAAATATAAAATTTATGAAAGTGTCTCACGTGACCGTAGGAACGCAGAGTCCAAAATCCACAGGGCAGGCTGCGAAGCCGATGACTCCAATGGATGGCCTGGACGAACTCCACAGGAGAGGCTCACCAGCCAAAGCAGGAATGAAACCTGTCTCCTCAGTCCTCCTTAAAAGGCTTCCCATGATTGGATTTAGCATCACTAATTGCAGAAGACACTCCCCTTGGCTGATTAACTCCGGCCGCTTGCCGCCCGGCCCGGGGATGCCCGCGCCCCTCGGCAATCTCACCAGAGTGGGTTCTCTCAGCCAGTCAGCCGTTCCAGGATGGGGTACGCTGTCTTTTTGATCTCTGTCGTGACTCCGGGAGCTGTTCTGTATCGTTTCTACTCCCCTAGTAGCTGTTCTGGAGGAGGAACTAAGATCCGCGCGTCTTACTAAGCCGCCATCTTCTCCGGAAGTCTGGTCCTCTATTTTGTGTAATCATTTAGATACTAGCACCAGTCCAGAGAGGAAAGTAGACTTTTATTTAATTTTGGCATATTTGTAGAAAGATACAGTGTGGGGCAGTACTTATACTATTGGTAAAACTGTATGAATTACATATGGATTGGTCTCTACTATCTGCCTTCTCACTGACTATAACCCTGGAAAATCAAGTATCTTTGTATGTTAAAAATGAATATTTGTTTAGTTTTGAGGTTACAGAGGGAGTTATTTAAATAATTATTTCAGCCACTATAAAAAGTGTCATTTGGAAAGTTCAGGGATTGGCAGCTAACCCTCTGGTTATGGTGTCAGCTTATTTTCTTGCGCAGCATCCGTTGTCGTGCTTACAAGTAGTTACTTGCCTTTTGAATTTGAGTGTAACTGGGTGATAGTGAATTCCAGCTGAAATGGCATGGAAAGAGTTACTGTGTGTGGCACTAACTTATAATGAAGTTGCAACTGCCTAAACGATGACTGGTAAGTGATCTAGTGAATGTAATGTTACTGGAAACAAGCATAAAGACTGGGTAAACATTATTGTATCAAAAATATTTTTAGCGCTTTATGGAATTTGTTTTTTAAACCCCAAGAATCAGCAGCAATTTCCAAGGTAGCCTGGAAGTCTGTAAGTAAATGGATTATTATGCACAAATTTACTCCAGACTGTTCTGATTGTGCTCTAGTCATCTCGTCTTACTGAAGAACTAACTCAATAATACTGAACTTGCTGACCATTTGAGTTGTATAACAGTACAATATAGGTTAAATTCTTACTCCTTATGACTCGTGTTTTATTTTGCCTTTATTTTTTCTTAAGAGTTTTTGGTGTGAGTCTGATGAAATGAAGCTTGGGTGAATTGAAGAAATCACATTTGCACTAAAATATTAATACTTTATTTGTAAAACAAGACAGACTATTCCGATGATTCTTTATCTTGTCTTGCTAAGTGACAACCTTTATTCCAATTTTATCTTCTCTGCTCTACATTGTAGAAAAGATAATTGTAGGTTTTTTTGTGTGTAAGTATTTTATGGGTCTGGGTTAGTTGTCTCAGTTGCTTGAATATTGTTTTCCTGAGCCACTGCCAAAAGAGAGTATGAAGCCCGCTTGGAAAGGTACAGTGAGCGCATCTGGACATGTAAGAGTACCGGAAGCAGTCAGCTAACACACAAGGAGGCTTGGGAGGAGGAACAGGAAGTTGCCGAACTGTAAGTATTAGAAGCATTTCTCTTCTGGCTCTGTCTTCACACTGTTAGGAAATGGGAAGTAGTAACCCTAAGCCATATTTGTTTTTAAATTTATGGGTTATGATTTGGAATACTTGACATTAGTGTAAATTGTTGTTGGGTGCCTTTGCCTAGAAACAGCTTGGCTTGTGTAGCAAAGTGTGTAGAATATATATTTAGTCATGTGTGCACTTACGTGTGTGTTTACCAGGCTTTTAAGTGTTCTTACTCTATACTTGTAAATACTCTGGAAAGTTGGTTCTAAGTGAAGGAATCACATATAATCTAGAAGTGATATAGAGGCAGCAAATTAGCAGAAAGTTTTCTTTATTTTTTGGTCACTTAAAATTTCAGACAATATTTACAGTAGCTGTCAAAAATAAACTGTGGTAGCAGTTTATCTAAGTGGAGAGGTTGTCTTTAAAAATCTGTTCAAATTGCCTACTTATCTGTATATTCTTTCAAGGAAAATACTCAGAATTTGGGCAGAAGGAGCATGGAAAAGATAGATAGAAGCTAGGGATGCTGAAAGAGTATTCTTTTTGGACTTCGATATAGAAGCTTTTTCCGTGGATTTCTCTTTTTTTTAAATATTTTATTTATTAAAATTAACAACGAACAAACAAAAGCATTAACATATCATTCCATTCTACATATATAATCAGTAATTCTTAATATCATCACATAGTTGTATATGCATGGATTTAGAAAGAGAAATATAAAGACAAAAGAAAAAGAAATAAAACAATAACAGGAAAAAAAGATTATACATACCATACCCCTTACCCCTCGCTTTCATTTATCACTAGCATTTCAAACTAAATTTATTTTAACATTTGTCCCCCCATTATTTATTATTTTTTTATTAATTAAAAAAAATTGCAAGAAACAAACATTCCCAACACATAGACTCAGCAATTCACAATATCATCACGTAGTTGCATATTCATCATCATGATCATTTCCCAGAACATTAACATCAATTCAGAAAAAGAAATAAAAAGACAATAGAAAAATATAACAAACAGAAAAAAAAAAAATTTACAGGCCATACCCCTTACTGATCCCTTTCCTTGATCACTAGCATTTCAAACTGAATCTATTTTAACATTTGTTCCCCGTATTATTTATTTTTATTGCATATGTTCCTCTCATCTGTTGACAAGGTAGATAAAAGGAGCATCAGACACAAGGTTTTCACAATCACACAGTCACATTGTGAAAACTGTATCATTAGACAGTCATCATCAAGAAACATGGCTACTGGAACACAGCTCTACGTTTTCAGGCAGTTCCTTCCAGCCTCTCCATTACATCTTGGATAACAAGGTGATATCTACTTAATGCATAAGAATAACCTCCAGGATAACCTCTCGACTCTGTTTGGAGTCTCTCAGCCATTGACATTTTGTCTCATTTCACTCTTCCCCCTTTTGGTAGAGAAGGTTTTCTCAATCCCTTGATGCTGGGTCTCAGCTCATTCTAGAGTTTTTCTCAATCCCTTGATGCTGAATCTCAGCTCATTCTGGGGTTTCTGTCCCACGCTGCCAGGAAGATCCACACCCCTGGTAGTCATGTCCCACGTAGACATGGGGAGGGTGGTGAGTCTGCTTGCTGTGTAGGCTGGAGAGAGAGGCCACATCTGAGTAACAAAGGAGGTTCTCTTGGGGGTGACTCTTAGGCTTAATTTTAAGTAGGCTTGACCTATCCACTGTGGGGTTAAGTTTCATATGAACAAACCCCGAGACTGGGGGCTCAGCCTATAGCTTTGGTTGTCCTCTGTGGATTTCTCTTGATAGCAGTAAGCAAAAAGTACATATAATTTAGGAATCTAATTCTGTTCTGCTCTTTTGCTGGTGTAACAGCACTGGGTTCAGTTGAGACCTGGGTTGTACTAATGGCTCCATCACTGACTAATAGACTAAGTCTGTTAACCTGGCACCTATTTCTTCTTTGCCTGGGTCACTTGCTTGTTCCTTCTTGTATTAGTGTTATTTATGTATATGTCTCGTTTAGTGTACTAGACCAGATAGGCTTTTCTGTAAAGGGCGGGTTAGTAAATATTTTAGGTTTTGTGAGCCATGCAGTCTTTACGAAAGCAACTATAGACAATACACAAATGAATGAGAGTGGCTATTTTATTTACAAAAAATGGGAGAAGACTGGATTTGACCCAGGGGCCATAGCTGACCTCTGTAGTAACCTGTAAACTTCTTGAGAGAAGAGCTCATATTTGACTTAATCTTGAATTGGTTACAGTGTCTAGGCACAATTCTTTGAACTGTATAAGCACTGACTGTTTGCTTTTATAAATAGAGATAATGCTCCCTTTTTATAGGTGTTTTTTTTTTTGAGTGGGGGCGGATATGTGTATGAAAATTCTGTGCAAATAAGAGATATCACCTTTTGCCAACAACAAAATAAGCATATAAAGGGAGGTAAGGAGGAGGCTGGTTATTGTTGCAGGTAATATGATTATGTACTTGAAAAACCCAACAGGATCAAATGAAAAACTGTGAGGAATGATTGAGAGAATTCTGTTTAAAAAAAAATTTCTGTACACAAGTTGATAATAAAGTGCAGTGGGAACCTCGTAGTTTCAGGGAAAACTTCAGGGGACTTCACAAAGAAGTTGATACTTGAGCTAAGGTGAAGGTGAGTTTGTGCCAAATTACATAAGACAAGATGAGGCATTTGTATTAATTTAATGAACAGTGGAGAATGTTAAAGATTTTTGAACAGAGAACATGTAGTTGAAATTGGGCTTTGAGAAGATTGATCTGGTAGTAGCATGTAGGATGAATTGAGGGAAAATGCAGGTGGGAAATCTATGTAGGATGGAATAGTATTAAGATAGGGTATCAGGGAATCATGGCATTATTGAGAATAGAAAAATGAGATGAATTCTCTAATCCTTTCTGAAAAATGGGTTCTTTGGCTATAACTTTGAAAAGCCACCGCACGCTTTCTTCTTGAAAAGTCATAAAGCACATTAGCATATTAAAGATTTTTAGTAGACCTGTGTTCTAGTTTGGTAGCTGTCAGAATACAATATACCAGAAATTGAATGGCTTTTCAAAAGGGAAATTCAATAAGCTGTAAGGTTTATAGTTCTGAGGCTGAGAAAATGACCCAATTAAAGCAAGTCTGTAGACATGTCCAAGCTAAGGCATCCAGGGAAAGATACCTGATTCAAGAAGGCTGATGAAGTTCATCTCTCTATTGGAAAGGCACATGGTGAACACAGTTGGGGTTTCTCACTCATCTGGAAAGGCATGTGGCAAACACGGCGTCGTCTGCTAGCTTTCTGTCCTGGCTTCCTGTTTCATGAAGCTCCCTGGGAGGTGTTTTCCTCCTTCATTCCTTCCTCATCTCCAAAGGTCCCTGACTGGTGGACTCTGCATCTTGTGGCTGTGTCGTTCTCTGTTCTCAAAATCTCCTGGCTTTCTCTCTTGTTGTTCTCTCTGAACCTCCCGCATTCTCCAAATTGTTAACTCTTTTTTAGGATTCCAGTAAACTAATCAAGACCCACCTAGAATGGGTGGAGACACGTCTCCACCTAATCCAGTTTAACAACCACTCTTTTTTTTTCTTTTTAAATTTATTTTATTTATTAAGCATACCAGCATACAAACATAAACATTCTTAGCATATGATCATTCCATTTTACATATATAATCAGTAATTCACAATATCATCACATAGTTTATTCATCATCATGATCATTTCTTAGAACTTGATGATCATTTGCATCAATTCAGAAAAAGAAAACAAAAAAATTCATAAATACCATACCCCTTATCCCCCCTTTCATTGATCACTAGCATTTCAATCTAGTAAATTTATTTTGACTTTGTTTCCCCTACTATCTATTTATTTTTAATCCATATGTTTTACTCATCTCTCCATAAGGTAGATGAAAGAAGCATTAGACACAAGGTTTTCACAGTCACACAGTCACATTGTGAAAGTTATATCATTATACAATCATCTTCAAGAAGCATGGCTACTGAAACACAGCTCTACATTTTCAGGCAGTTCCCTCCAGCCTCTCCATTACACCTTAACTAAAAAGGTGATATCTATTTAATGCATAAGAATAACCTCTAGGATAACCTCTCGACTCAGTTTGTAATCTGTTAGCCACTGACATTTTATTTTGTCTCATTTCTCTTTTCCCCCTTTCAGTTGAGAAGGTTTTCTCAATTCCTTGGTGCTGAGTCCCAGTTTATTCTAGGATTTCTGTGCCAAGTTGCCAGGAAGGTCCCCACCCCTGGGTGTCATGTCCCATGTAGAGAGGGGGAGGGCAGTGAGTTTGCTTGTGTTGGCTGGAGAGAGAGGCCACATCTGAGCAACAAAAGAGGTTCACTTTGGGGGTTAAGTCAGTTTTAGGTAGACTTAGCTTATCCTTTGTGGGGATAAGTTTCATATGAATGAACCCCAAGATTAGGGGCTCAGCCTGTTGCTTTGGTTGTCCCTACTGCTTGTGAGAATATCAAGAATTCTCCACGTGGGAAAGTTGAATTTTCCCCTTTTCTTACCATTCCCCCAAGGGGACTTTGAAAATACTTCTTTATTCACTGTTCAAATCACTCTGGGATTTATCAGGGCATCACTCTGGACAAACCTACAAAATCTCATGCCCTACTCAAGTTCCATATACTTAAGGGTGTTCAATTAAGCTGTGTGCATAAGTTATATTGGGAAATGCACTAGTCAAAATATAAATTTTTTTTTAATATAAATTTTAACAACCACTCTTGATTGAGTCACATCTCCAGGGGGGATAATCTAATTAAAGTTTCTGGCATACAATACTGAATAGGAATTAGAAGAAATGGCTGCCTTTACAAAATAGGATTAGGATTAAAACATGGCTTTTTTAGAGTACATACATCCTTTCAAACTGGCACAACCTGCAGTAAAGAAATTTTAGCTTGTTTTTTAGTCTAGTGGGTTTCAAACTTATTTGACTTCAGAATCCATTACATTGGAGGGAAGTTCTGCAAAACACAGTTAGGAAATGTTTACATGATTTGAGAACCAACTGCGTATATGGAGTGATAGGAATCATTGAAAAAGGTAGGTTTTAAATTTTTTATTCAAAGCAGAAATGATTTTTTTTCTGACTATAAAAGTAACACATACTTGTTATAAAAATGTAAACACAGATTTAGTAAAAGACCCTGTACATCATTGCCTAACCTACTTCCCCCCCAAAAAAAATAACTGCAGACTATGATGTTTTAAGCCTGAGTATGTGGGCAGCTTAATGGAAAGAGAGAGTGAATTTATGGGGACCAGGTATAATTTAGGGAATTGAGGAAGTCTGAGGATATCCTGGAAGGGTGATTAAGTTGGGAAGGAGGACAATGGGAAGAAGACAAAAGTAAATCTTAAATTAGGGAGATTAATAGGGTATGATTGGTGACTAAAGATAACTCAGTAGGTTAATTGTGAATATGTTAGGAGATTTTAAATCTAGCAGGTATCAATTGGAGGGACATTTGTGGTTATTAACAGCACAGGGAGTGACTGAGAATATTTCCTCACATATCATATGGTAAACCTAATACTGGCATTTGTGTGAATGCTCTCATGCCTGTTTTCTGCCCTTCCCTCACCTCCTTCCAATAGGTATTAAACTATCTGGGCAAAATTAGATAATCTAACAACTGTCCATTTAGGTTGCTTATCATTTTCTGCTACCATAAAGAATCCAGCTGTGAATATCTTTGTTTACTTATGACCTTTTTGATAAATATTGCCAAATTGCTTTCCAAAAGGATTGAAACAGGCTTTCACTTATGTGTGGCAGTCACTCTGCACTGTTCTTTTGTTCACATTGGGTGTGGTAATTAAAACAAATTTTTTTGCTAGTTTAGTTAGATAAACTAGTTGTACTTAGTTTAATATGAGAAAATAAGTGAAAAGGGGTACTTCATTGTTTCACTTTGCAGAAACTTTGTAGTTAAAGGCATGGTTCCAGCCAACATGTTAATTCTTTCTGATTTATCTTCCTTCTCTGTAGAATGGAAACTCTATCAGGCACCTCACAAGATACTGTGAGAACTAAATGAGGACTACATGAAAGCATTTATTAACTGAAACATTACACAAATAAAATCAAGTTATGTTTGCCTAACCAAAAAATGAACAAGGGGCATGAATATAAATAGTTCACACCTAAAAAGAGAAACTCATACTGGGAAGAACAAACTAATGGGAAAATTCAACCGTACTAGTGATGCAGTTTCAACTTACGGATGAGAAGATTAAGCTGGGTAGATCAGTATCGCAAATTTTTGTATTCTCTGGTACCTTACATAAAATTGTTACATAAATGTTTGATTTGACCTGAATTAAGTTTGTAAGTTTTTCTGTATTTCGTTAGTAACTAATAACGTTTTTACTTAGTTTGAAGGAGGAGTTTCCTGCTTGGTATGAGAAACTTGTTCTGGAAATGGTTCATCATAATACAGCCTCCTTAGAGAAGCTGGTAGATACTGCTTGGTTGGAGATCATGACCAAATATGCTGTGGGAGAAGAGTGTGACTTTGAGGTAAACCTATTTTTGTGTGTGATTTTACTCACTAACCATATGTCAGGGTTGGCGCTTTGTAAGCAGATGGCATAATTGAATTGAGTTTAATAAAGGGGGTATTGACAGCAGTCTGGTCACAGTTGTGGAAAACTAACAAGGAAAGGTTAAATATTCCAGGGCAATCAACAATGGAGAGATATTACTATTTCTGCACCCTAAGGGGACACTGGAACCCAGAAAGAATAGGCAGAAGTAGTTGGAGAAGAATACTTTGAGATATAATCAACCTACTAGTTAGGGGAATAAATACCTCAGTCACACTGTTTTCCGACCCTCTAATTTTCTGCTGATGCTTCCCATGTGCTAAACTCAACTTGAATATAGAGAGTAAGGGATCCTTTTGAATATAGTCCATCCAGGTCCACCTGCCCAAGCACAGACCAAGATAGAGAAGAATGGAGGTGAATTTGGAGTGGCAAAAGGAAGATATTCTGTGCACACGTGCAAGATGGAGGAGGAAATGTTTGAGGAAGGGAAAAAGAGATAATAGCGAGCTATGTATATCTCTAAACATATAAAAAGCTGTTTAAATTTGTTAGTAATCCAGAAAATGAAATCAGTTTTAAACACATCCATATCAAGAAAACGTCAAGATAATACCAAGTTTTGACAAGAATCTTCTGCTGATTGTAGTGTAAATAGCACAACTACTTTGTTTAAACAAACACTGACATTACTGAATATAATTTAATTTGCATAAGTCCTTTGGGCAAGGAATTTTTTTTTTTTTGACCAAGGATTTTATTCTTAAGTATTTACCCCTTAATATTGTCCCAAGAGATACATATAAGACTATTCCTAGCAGTATCCGTCTTATCCCAAACTGGAAATAATCCAAGTGCCCATCAGCATACAAAAGGATAAATAAATTGTTACGTCGTGGAATACCCTATGGCATAAAAAATGAATACTCCAAAAGAAGGAAGTCACAGAAGAATATAGTGTGGTTCCATTTATTTCAGTCTCAAAACAGGCAAAACTATTGTATAGAAATGCATACTTACGTAGTAAAACTGATAGAGGACAACAAGGAGATGATTAATATACACATGTAACTCAGAACAGTTGTTACCTGGGGAGAAAGGATAGGCACATTAGGAACTTCTAAGTTACTGCTAATGTTCAGTTCTTAAACCTGCGTGGTGGACACACGGGTATTCATTTTATTATTCATTAAACTATGTTTTACATTCATTATATGTTAGACAAAATATGTGATGTCTGTTGGAAGGGTACCTCAAACATTGCCTTAAGTGCTATATTCACTTTATTCCAGATGTTTATTGATGACCTATTATGTAGAGGACCAGTTTGACAATTAAGTTGACAAATTCCTGAAAAGAATCAAACTAACAAGACTCATTCGAGAAGAAACAGAAACCTTCATAGCCCTTTCTCTATAAATAAATTGAGTCTCTTTAGTGAGTTTTAATAGTTAAAAATCTTCCCACAAAGAAAATTCCAGGCTCAGATATCTTCACTGCTAAATTCTAAACATTTAAGGAAGAAATAATATCAATTCTATACAAACTTTTGTAGAAAGTAAGAGAGGAAGAAATACCTTGCAACTCATTTTATGATGCTGGTATTGCCCTGATACCAAAATCATACAACTGTGTTACAAAAAACAACAAAGCTTCAGACCAGTATCCCTCATGAACATAGATGTAAAGATCCTAAACAAAATTTCAGTAAGTGCAGTCCATATTAAAAGAATAATACATCATGGGCAAAGGGTGTTTATCCCAGGAATGAAAGATTGATTTAGCATTCATAAATCAGTGTAATTCTCCATATTAGCAATAAAGAAAACTCAGTAGTCTCATAAAAAACATTCGACAAAATCAGAATCAGTTCCTATAAAAATTTTCAGCTAACTGAATAGAAAGAAACTTCTTCAACCTGATTAAGGGCATCTACAAAGTAACCTCTAGCTAACATCATTTCTAGTGGTAAAAGACAGAATGCTTGCACCTAAGACAAGGATGTCTGCTCTTCCCACTCTACTTAACATTGTACTAGAGGTTCTACTCACTGCATTATGTCAAGAAAAAGAAATAAAAGGCATCTAAATTGGAAAGAAAAGTAAAACTGTCTTTATCTGTCGACTATATGGTTGTCTATGTAGAAAATCATGGAGTCCACCAAAAAATTACTAGAATTAATTATTGAGTTTTAGCAAGGAGGCAGGATATAAAGTCAATATACAAAAGCCAGGTAATTTTGTGTGCTAGCAACTAACAGTTGGAAATTGAGATTTAAAAAATCAGTATCATTTATAATTAGCATAAAAATATGAAATAATTAAGCATAAATGTGACAAAAGTGTAAGACCTGTACGCTAAAAATCATTGAACATTGCTGAGAAATTTAAAGAAGACCTTAACTATGTAGAGATATACCTTGTTCATGGATCAGAAAAGATGTCAGTTTTCCCCAAAATGATCTGTAGATTCAGCAAAATTCTAATAATATCCTAACAGCTGATTTTGTAGAAATTGCTAAGGTGATTGTAAAATTCATTTAGAAATGTAAAGAACCTAGCCAAAACAACTAGCCAAAACCTTTTTTCACAGCTTTGAGAAAGAACAACAAAGTTAGCAGTCTAACACTATCTTATTTCAAGGCTTACTTCAGAGCTTCAATAATCAAGACAGTCATATGTAGGGAGGAAAAAAAAAAAAGGAAAAAATAATCAACACAGTATGAAATTGGCATAAAGATAGACAGATCAGTGTAAATAGAAGGTCCAGAATTAGACCCCTCCGTGTATGTATGTATATATGTGTGGTTTTTTAAAATAGAGGTACAAGAATGATTCATCTGAGAAGGGATAATCTTGTCAATAAGTAGTTCTTGTAACGATGTGATATACATATTTGCAGGGTTTTTTTTTTTTTTTGAAGAAAATTATGGAGCTGATTTTTACACATACTTCAGTCTGACTGCTGTGCAGTAATTACCCTCTACAGTATACCCAATACCAATATGTACATTGGTACATATGTGAATTATGAATTGGATTGTAATTATTTTATTTTCTAATAAGTCATATTTGAATTTATAACTCAGAAATCAAATTGGAAAAAAACGATTGTATCTGGCTGTTTAAGAGTTTTAGTGAACTTTTATTAGGCGAGGCGGAATGTATATTGAATCAAATATACCTTCACTGTAGCCTTGCATCTGTTCCTATTTACTATGTCTGAATTTTCTGTCTCCTTTATAGGTTGGAAAGGAAAAAATGCTGAAGGTGAAGATTGTAAAGATTCATCCTTTGGAGAAAGTAGTTGAAGAGGCCACTGAGAAGAAATCTGATGGTACCTGTGATTCTCCATCCAGTGATAAAGAAAATTCCAGTCAAATCGCTCAGGACCATCAGAAGAAGGAGACCATTGTAAAAGAGGACGAAGGAAGGAGAGAGAGTATTAGTATGTATGATGCTAGCTTTCTATAGTGAGTTACAAGACCCTGTTTATTTTGTTATACATAAATCTTTTAGAGTTCTCTGGCAACTAAATTTGTATTTAGGTTTTGTAGCTAGAAATGATTTTGTTCATTTATGATATGGAAGACAACTAAAAAATCCACAGTGTCAACCAAGACTTCAGTCTCCCTAAAACTATTAAGATAGGAAGTTGTTCCTTTAGTTGCTTAGAAATCTATGTGAACATTCCTAGCTACTCAAGAGGGCAAAGAAAGTCTGCTTTCTTTTTCTCTTAACGTTGAAAATATGTACATATGTGTGGAAGGCGGTTACTTGGCTACTGACCCTCCATCTACCCAGTCTCAATGGCAGAGACCTGGGAAACCTTTAACATTCCCACATCTAGTTGGTCAAAATTCCTCTTGACTACTCTGTCTTTCCTTCTACATTCCAGTTAAATTTAGATGTTTAGGTTTGCACCTTCTAATTTCCTTCAGTCTCACTTTCTCCTTTTATTCATCTTCTAACTGCTAAACGTGTTACGTTCTTTTTCTAAATTTTTTCACACTAGTGATCTTTCCAAAATGCACATTTAATTACTTATTCCAAAATCATTCTTAGGCTTCCCAGTGCCCACGGGACAAATTCTGTTCTTCTTAAATAGTATTCAGGGCCCTTTATCACTGCCCCTGCTTACCTTTTCAGACTGATTTTTTATATGTCATATTCACCCATAACTCATTATAATCTCTGAACAAGTCATATCCTTTCAATACTTTCCAGCCCTGACTGCCTTTCAGACTGTTAGGTATTTCTTCTCTTTGCTTTCATAGTATTCTTCTGTACCAAACTTTATTATAATATTTACCACTTAGTATTATTATTTACTTGTTGATTTCCCTCATAGACTTTAGGTCTTTGAGGTTTATGGTTAATATAAACTTTGAGGACTTTGTAGTTAATCTTTGTACCCCAGTACCCGGTACCTGGTGCAGAATAGGGGTTAAGTAAAATTATTATGAATGAATGAATAAATAGAATGAAAAGAACTGTTTTTCCACTAATTTTCTTTTGTATTGATTTGATTAGATGACAGGGCACGCAGATCTCCACGAAAACTTCCCACTTCCCTAAAAAAAGGAGAGAGAAAATGGGCTCCTCCAAAATTTCTGCCTCACAAATATGATGTGAAACTGCAAAATGAAGATAAGGTTGGTTAGCATTTTACACTAAACCTCTTATGTGTGGTTAATGTTGTTTAAGAAAATATCATAAGGTTAGTGTTCTTGGAAAAAATGTGCTATTGAATATAAATGAATGCTTTTTCTACAACAAATTCTGAGTTTACTGTTAGTAATTATGACTAAGTTAAATTTTCTTTCCTAGGAAATTAAATGCATTTCCTTTTTTATGGGAATCGCTACAATAATAAGAGTAATTTACTTTTTTTTTTTTTTTTTGAGACGTGTTTAGCATTTTTTATTGGGTATTATACATGAACCATACCAAAATGCCTTTTGTTAATTAAAAGGCAACATTTCAGATGTTAAGATTCAAGGAGTTTTAACTGGATTGGTACAGTTAAGACCATGAAGATAAAGCGGGCATAGCTACCTTATTTTCAGCACCTGCCTTTAAATAGGCTGAGGAACACCAAATGAAATCCAGGTGACTCATGCTCTGTTCTATGAGATGTTGAAGGGATTTACCTAGTATTCAAATATATTCATAAAACCAGTTATATAAATCTAAATATAAAACCGATCTCATAGATGATGACTTGGAATTCACCATCTCTGTGAAAAGTTGAACATTACTGATTCAACCTAGCCTCAAGTCCAATTTTATCTTTAAAAAGAGGAAAAAGAGAGAGCGCTTGCCAAACCAGAATTACCATCAGAATTTAAAAAGTTTGATCATATTCATTTAATTATAAGCTAATCTTATTAATTTAGGACTGTGCATCAAAAATATACTATAAGCCATTCATGATCTGAATTCTGGTGTATCAGATTAATTTAAATATGAAACATGTAAAAAAGTCACAAAACATCTGTTTTATAATAAATAATTAGTGGCCAACTATTAACTCATTAGTTGCTTTTTTGATATAAGCCATCAAGTCTGCCCTTTTTGCCTTCTTCTTAATCTGAGCAAAGATCATTTTTGGTCCAGGGATATACTTCTTGGGATTCTCCAAATACTCTAACAGTGTCTCCTCTTCCCAAGTGATATCCTTCTTCTTGTTGGCATCTGTGTAGAGAATCCAG
This sequence comes from Tamandua tetradactyla, assembly GCF_023851605.1. Taxonomy (NCBI): domain Eukaryota; kingdom Metazoa; phylum Chordata; class Mammalia; order Pilosa; family Myrmecophagidae; genus Tamandua; species Tamandua tetradactyla. The sequence continues at coordinate 11,203,691 of NC_135349.1, read as the reverse complement.
GGGTCTGACCTGTCTTCTGCCCAAAGAGACGATGCAGATTTGGCCCAGGCTTGTGCTTGCCTCCCTTTTCCACGATGTGGCACTGGGCACACTTTTGAACAAAAATTTTCTTGCCTTTCTCAACATCACCCATTTTGAATTTGCTCTCTCCTAGCATACAATATGAAGGTCCCCGTTCAGAAACTGGACGTCCTGCTCTCTAGTCATTTACAGTTAAACTTCAAATAAGAATGTTTACAGTGGTTATGGACTTCCTGAGGAAATATCGCTTCTCAATTAAAGTAAAACTACTTTTAATATAATTAAACCCAAAAGTTGAGTCAACTCTGCATCAGTGCTTTTATAAGAAATTTGTGGTGTTACTAACTTACAATAATAAATACCCTTAAAGTAATTTAGTACTATCTTTTATTGATTCTGAGATGTTCATTTTTTATATTTTTATATGTCTTGAATCAGTATATATCTTAATATCAGTTGGTAAGCATTTTTTCTTAGTGGTACATAGAAGCAATGTGTCATTTCGTGCAAGTACTCATACCATCCGTATGTGTGGAATCTTAGATCCTGTAAACTGAAAAGGGTGCAGTGAAGAACTGGGTGTGAAAGGCAGCTGCACATTTGTCATCATATAGTAACTGTTTTATAAATGAAACGGCCAAGGCCTGTAAAGTTTAATAACTACCAAAGTTTCTAATCTAGTAATATTGGGATTGAGAAGGATCGTAACCCAGATCTTTTGCCGTTGAGGATACTGTTTTTTTCCCTACCTGTCAACATTGGCGAGCTTTATCCTATTTTGACTCTTTTTTTTTTTTTTTTTTTTTTTAGTTTTTGTTATTTTTTTAAACATGGGCAGGCACCAGGAATCAAACCCAGGTCTCCAGCACGGCAGGAGAGAATTCTGCCACTGAGCCACCATCGCACCACCCTTGACTCATTTGTTTTATACTTAGTGATCTGGAGATGTGGTTGGATCATTAGAAATTTACTGGGAATCCATTAGGATTTTTTATCCAATTGAAAATGGGATGTTATTAAATACAGTTTGTCACCAAATTTCTCGTCTCCTGTTTCAGCAAGAAAGTCTCAGTCATTTCCTTAATTGTCATTAGTATTATTTTAGTTTTGCTCATGCATAGTAAATATTAGTCTTGGGAAGATAGGAAATACAAATAAGAAAAAAATTATCTCTGATCCTACATCAAAGATGATAAATGGTGAATATAAATGCAGTTAATAATGGTTAGCTCTAGAGTGGCTTTTAAAGTAGAAGTATTCTATGCATATTATTTTGTAACTTACTTTTTTCATTTACTGTAGACATCTGCAGTACTAAACTTTCCAAAGGAATGTTCTCAGATTGTAGTGTGTTTGATAGGCACTAAAGAAGCTTATTGAAAATGTAAATTCCCAGGCTTTACCCCCAGAGATTCTTCTGATATAGTTAAGTTTGGGATGAGGCCCAAGAATCTGCGTTTTAATTGCACCCTAGATGATTCTGATAAGTATGTTCTGACTGAAATATCGTTTTGGTTTTCATGTTTGCCTATCATTCTGTTAATGTGGATGGATAAAGTTTAATTTTAAAGTCAATCCCTTATTGATAGATCTTTAGGTAATTCCCCACTCCATCCCCCCTTTTTTCCTTTTTATAAGTGGTTGGTGGTTGATTTGACCTCTAACTCCCTAAGATAAATTCTTCCAAGAAGAATTGCTGGTTCAAAGGGTATGTGTATTTTTAGGACTTTGATACATATGACAGATTGCTTAGCGATATCTTTAAATTGATATTTTATCTCTGAACATTATTGTGTTTTTTCTTCTGTATTTGTTAACCTAGATCATCAGCAATGTACCAGCAGACAGCTTGATTCGTACAGAGCGTCCACCAAACAAAGAGATACTTCGATACTTCATACGACATAATGCATTACGGGCTGGTACTGGTGAAAATGCACCTTGGGTGGTAGAAGATGAATTGGTTAAGAAATATTCCCTACCTAGCAAGTTCAGTGACTTTTTACTTGATCCATACAAGGTAAGATTATCACTAATGCGTGGCATAGAGCTTATTAGATGAGTTTATTTTCTTTGGTAGCTCTGATACGATTAGATTTATAATGGATTTTGAGCTCTTAACATAGGAAGTCAGTCCAGAATTTGTCAGATATTTCTGTTTGGTATAGTTTGCAATGTGGGGTTGGTAGAGGAGAGCTCACCTGAATATTTCCCCAGTTCAGTTTATTTTGTACTATGCTCGCATAATTAAAAACAAACAAGCAAACGATATACGTATGCTTTTCTGCCTCAGATCCTTTTTGGAATGAGGTATTGTATAATTAAAAAATTTTGTGAATCGTTTCCTAAAAGTGAAAACTAATTTTGTATGCTAGATAAGATGATTAAATAAACTGGCAGCCTTCAAAAAAGCTTGAGATGAGTATTATTTTATATAGTAGCTTAATAGAAAGTCTAACTTTTCTCTCTTGATAACTGCTTTCTTTTTTCTTTTAAATCATCTCATTTGCACTTCAGAACATTCTTGTGCAGTTACATGAATGGTACATATATTAATCCTGTTTTCCAGATGGGGAAACTGAGATCTAATCTAATTAGAAACAATAAGAAGTAGATGACCAAAAGTCAAGACATTGGGCCTAGGATTTCTGATTTTCTCTTCCATCTCTGGGTCATTCCAATAAGATTCTTTTTTTTAATTTAGCTTTTGAGGGTATTCATTATTCTTTTATTGATAAATTTACTTATTATTATAATGACTATGATTTTCATCTTGGTTTCTGGGCCAGAATGGGTCCAGGAGAGGGCTATTGATCCATTAAAACTGAGTCAGACTTCTAAAATTTCTTTTTTTTCTCTCCATCTCTTTAAACTGTGGAAAAATATGGAAACATGAAATTCTAACAAAATTACCTGTTATCTCAGATTAATTTTGCTGGCAAAAGTACATTAAAAAATAATTTTCAAGTAATAAGGACCTCCAAACAGTTTAGCTTTTAGCAGGTTTTCTTATTCTATGCTAGCAAGATAAAGCATTATCTTCCATTACACCCTTTAAATTTTTACTATTTGCTAAAAAAAATTGAGGAATTTGTTGGCATTTTCTAGGTCATATTATTTAACTTATTTATGGAAATACAGTAAATCAAAGTTTTTTCTTAAATATTGTATGTATATAAGAAGAAATTTTAGTTTCTTGTCATTTCATCACCATGGAGTTTTGGAACCATGATAAAGCTTTCTGCTATTATCTTAACTATATGAAAACCCCATACAGAAAATCATCTCTGAATGTTTAAGACTTACAGATCACTTGAATCCTTAAATATTTTTCCACTTTTTAAATGTTAAAGCTCTTGGTTGTGTATTTTATTTTATTTTTTTAATTTTTTTTTGGGGGGGGTGCATGGTCTGGGAATTGAATCCGTGGGCATTCTGACCACTGAATTAACTGTGCACCTTCTTGTCTGTATATTTTAGATGAATAGCTCAAGCATGTGAATTACATGAAAGACTGAGTATCATTAATGAGTAAAAGGTCTTAGGAGTTTGTTGGAACATAAAAGCTGATCCAGGTTTTTTTTTTTTTTTGGATATAGATTCTTTATAGAAGTGAAAGACTAGAATTCTAAGAACTTACATCAGTGTTTAAATTTGAACTTAATTATTTTAAAACTTTAAGTTGATGAAATTTGGCTCTGATACAGATAAAGAATAGGAAATGCAAGCTTATTTAGACTAAACTGCTGTAATTAGGAAGTCATTCTACCCAGTGGGAGCAATTGAGACATGTAAAATACCATCTCCAAAATAAAGACCACATACTCCTTTATGTATTTCCCTTCCTTAAATTATTTCTTATTCCCCAATATTATTTCACACATCAATGATTATCTCCTGTTTTGCATTTATAGTATTTTCTTTTTTGTAAAATTAATTTTCTTAAAGGATTTTTGGCATCTCAGCCAGGGGTAGACTATTGTACAGAGCACAGATGAGTAGTCCCTAAAACAATGCTCTCAGTTCTTTCCTCATCTAAAGAAAATTTTAATGCTTTGAGAATTAAAGTTGATCACATATGCTCTGCCCATCTCAATGTGTTTAATGGCAATAAGTTTAAAAACATTTTTTCTCTCTTGACCTCCTCTTTGGTTTTTGTAGAATTTAATGTTTAATAGGATGCTGAATACACTTACTGTAGAAAGATAAGACACATGGATTGGGAAAGCAAGTTCTGGACAGTAGTTTTAAGAAAGGACTGATGGGGAGAGTTTAGGTGAAATAGAAGACAATTATTTAGAGACAGAGAAATTTTGGAGTGTTAGCTGACTAGGGTGACAATGAGAGGATGTGTTCGTGATCTAATTTCACCTCTTTCTAGATTATAAAATACTTGAGAATAAGGGCTGTTTTACTCGTTTATCTTGTGATATTTAGCGTAGTACCTTGCATATAGTAGATGTCTATTCAGAAACCATTTTCTTAAGTTCCATTAGAAGTTTTATTGAAGAGAAAAAATGCTACTGGCTGTTGGGTATAGGGATAGCATAATTTTTTATGGCCCTAGTCACTTGGAGAAACGATTACCAAGGCTATTGGATGATAAAATAATGGTTATCTAAGATGAAATCAGCCATCATAAAAAGTTACTTATTTCCCTCTTATAATAATACATTGCAGTCCTAGTATTTCATGAATCTTAGACTGTTTGGATTCATATTTTGGACTGGTAAATGCTAGTAAGGAAGTTTTTACATAAAGATGTAACAAAAAAATAACACTTTTAAAGACATTGGGAATCCTGAAACAATTTGGACTAATTTAATATGTTTTTAGTACATTTTTAAAACAACTTACTTTGAAGTAATTTTATACAGAAAAGTTGACAAAATAGTATAATTTCCTTGCAACTTTCAACTGTTACTTAAATGTTAACATTTGTTTTCTCATTTTTCTCTCTTTACACACGTATTTTAGTCTGTGCTATTTTGAATTAGTTGTAAGATAGGTTGTCTTTAATTCTTTATTGTGTATTTACTAAAAACAAGGATATTTTCTAATGTAACTGTAGTACAATTATTAAAATCAGGAAATTAATGTTGAAACAATATTATCTTGTCTATAGATGTTACTGAGATTTTGTCCATTGTACCAACAATGTCCGTTTAGCCCCCAAAATATTTGTTTTGATTTTTAACCTTTTGATCCAGGATCCATTATGATTTCACATGTTGAGTTTGACAGGTCTCTTTAGTTTCTTTTAATCTGGAAAGGTTCCTTAGATTTGTTTGTCTTTAAACACCTTGGCATTTTTAAGATTACAAGCCAACTTTTTTTTTAACTCTCTTCAATTTGGGTTTGTTTGCTTCCTCATTATATTATATTCAGGTTATAAATTTTTGGTAGAAATTGGAATTGACGTATTTTTTTCTCAGTGGAGACACATGATGGAATTTAGTTTCGTTGCTAGTGACATTTTTAAATGTTGTTTCTTACCTGTCTTAATAATTGACATTTCAAGTCAGTGTTCATAGTAGTAAGATTTTTCTTGAAATACATTTTGATTCTAAAGACTTTTCTTTTTATGAATTAGATGTGAAAGAAGCACTTTAAGAATTACATAATAGTTTAAAAAATAATACTCATTTCCAGAGCACCTCAAAAATATTTTTGGTAACAGATATATCTCACACAATTGCAGATAATGATCTCCATCAAATCTGTAACATGGAGCCTTGAGTGATTGAGAAGAGTGAAATAAGAATCAGAATATAAATTGCCAAAGTTTTCTAATTTAGGATTCTTGTGGTTTAGACTATATTGCTTAAATCCAACTTATCTGAGTGAGCTACTACATACAGAGTTACTTCATTTTTATGTCATTTATTAAGAAACATGACTTCCTTTAGGTAGGTATTTGTAGTGGTGGTATGTTTCAGGTGGAAGGGAACAAATGTAGAATTGTTTTTCCTTTTGCATTCTAGTTTCCTTTTGGTGTCCATGTTGCAGAGACAGTAATATTTTTTTATGTGTAACAATTAGGAAGGGCCTTCACCCCAGAATTATACTACTACTAATTCAGGTGTCCACTGTATTTTTCTCCCTCCGCCATTCATTGATTACTTGTGCTGAGTGGGGTGCAGGGGAGACCCTTAGCACATAAGTGGTTTTATACTTTTTCAGATCCCCCTGAGTCCAGCCTTGCCGGCTCCCATTTGGCTGTGACTGCCCAGCATGCCCCATGCTGAGATGATCCAGTTACTGAAGGACTGCTTACGCGGGGAGCCGGCCTGTTGGGAGGGGGTTGGGTGAGTTCATATATATATATATTTTTTTTCATTTTTAAGAGAAAAATTATATGGTGTGACTTGGCGAAAAACACACCTCTTGAGCTAAGCTACCCCAGCTCTTTCTTGCATTATTTCTGCATAATTCTGTGCTTCTAAGTGGAAGAAATTTAAAGAACCATATGCTAAATTTGAGTGACTTTTTGAATAGAAAAATAATCAGTAAATTAAGAAGTGGCCCAATTATAATTGACCTTATTAAAAGATTCCTGTTTAAAATGCTAAAAATGAAACTTAATCTCACTTGAGTCTCCTTTTCTTTCTAGTGATAAATTTCATTTTAGGATGACTTAAAGTATAGCATGTTATCCTAAGTATTAGGAAAAGAATCAGTGTCTGTACTCTGAAGATTTTCAAAGTCTTGCTGAAGAGAGGATGGTTAACTTTTTGAAGGGACATTTGTCTTTTTTGTCTTTAATACCTGCTAAGGTAGTGATGGGTCTTGTTCTGTGATTTTCAGGATGGTCTCTGAAATACTGTTTTCTTTGGAGCCTTGATGTTATCTCTGTCCAGAAGGAGAATGAAATTTTAATGTATCTTTGTTCTTTTTTTACTATTTTGAAGTTTAGTGGCACTGCTTCTGGGGGATGAATCTCTTGAATATCAGTAGGGTTTATAGTCTATAAAGCTATAAAACTTTTGTTAGCCAATCCTGATGATTACTTTTGGGAAGCCAAAGTAATAAGTTAAAGAACTATAATTTGCTGTGAAATTGGCCTTTTAATTTTTAGAGTACTTAACCAGAAGTAAAATTTGTTAAGGATATCCTACTCATTGCAGACCATATTTCTGTATCTTATACTGCCTTGGTTCTGTGACTCTGTTTTTCTTATCCTTAATGTTTAAATCTTATTTGTTATTATAGTAGAGCTTACTAAATCTTAATAAGTCTGTTTGCTTTAATTCTAACAAAAGCATAGAAGTTCTTATCTCTGGGATTTATTTCACTATAGCCATTACCCTGTAGTTTTTTTGGTGAGGGCTCATAATTTCATATTCACCAGTCTTTATCTATTTCCTTGCTTCTTGTCTCATGTTACAGTAGCTTCTCCTGTCCTGCCTCCAGACTGCTTCTTTACATGTTGCTCTTGACAAATTAGTCCCTTCCACTTAAAAATCTTAAATACAGCATGTCCCTGAGTAACATCTATAGCTTAGCTGCTGTTGGTAATAGAAATTACATTTTCTAGAGGTTTTCTAGTCTTTCTCCTAATCAACTTGCAACAAGAAATTGTTTAAAATTGTCTGTGCTCATGTATTGTTTGGTTATTTCATTTAGTTTGGGTTTTAGCTGCCAGACCTTTTTCTTCATAATTGTTTTGTTTTTTTTTTCAAGTTTCAAAATCACAGCTTTTTTTTTTCTTCAAAAACATTTAAACAGAGAAACAGTGGTTTCATGACAAATGGAATAGGTTTTAACCTATTAACTAATTCTTTATGATGGGGATGGGATATGGGAAGTTTAAAGAGAGAGAAGATGTGAAATAGTTGTCTAGGTGAGTGGGAACGTGAATAGAGTAAGGGAATATATTGTGATTACTATACAGCATTTATAACCTGTCTGCGGACCTGGACATGAGTTTAAAGCAAGCACTTAATGCCATATTTTATTCAAACCAGTTTTAAGTTGAATATGTGCAAGACCAGAACTGAGTAGAGAGTTTGAGTTTAGCAGGGTTGTGGTTTTTACCAAGTAGCTATAAAAAGCAAGAGAGACAAAAGTAACTGTAGATTTATGTAAGAAATTGATTATAATGATTTAATTTGGATAAAGAATGATAAGAAAGTGAGGGTGGTAAAAATGTGGTAGAATTAATCAGTTTTAGATCCTTGTGAAATTGAAGGATTGTAGAGTTGGAACACTTAAAGGCAGTGAGTTTGAAAATTGGGAAGAGATGGTCAGAATATATGAAATTGAGATTATAGCGAATTTACAGTTATTAATGTATTCACTATGGGGGTGGGTGGAGAACAAATTAGAATTTGAGGAACCAGGAATCTGAGTCTGGAAATCTCCTTATCTGTGAGCATTGTTTTGTTTTTGTTATCTCACCAATTCTTTTAATAAAATATGCCTCTGAAATTAGATAAAAACACTTAAATTAGTATACTTTCTATTTAAAAGCATATAATACCCCCAGTTAGAACAGGGATTTGAAGGACAAAAATCCAGTGCTGTCTTAAGAGCAATACTTTTTAAACTCCTCACGTATTACCATTATCTAGCTCAGGTATCCTTAATCTGAGGTCCGCTGATGAGCTTTCTTAAATTGTATGCATAACTTTTGTGTTTTTCTGAGAAAAGCGTTCATAGATTTCATTATTTTAAGAAGTACTAACCTGTGCATTAACAAAACTAGTTGTGTAGCACACATATTTAATAACAGATTTTTAAGTCTGGGTATAAAGAGAATTTTGTATTGATATAGCAAAAACGTTAGCTAACATGTGATTTCAGGGATGCAGTATCTTTGAGGAGAAATAAATATGTAGCTTTATCTGAGTAGCTGGAGAAGAGGGCCTTTAGGATGCTTAAATAAACATTGCTTCTTTAAACTAGTTTATTTAAATTTACTTTTCTCCTCTGCTTAAATTCTAGTACATGACTCTCAACCCTTGTAAGAGGAAGAATACTGGATCCCCAGACAGGAAGCCTGCAAAGAAATCCAGGCCAGACAATTCTTCTCTGAGCTCACCTTTAAATCCCAAGTTATGGTGCCATGTACATTTGAAGAAATCCTTGAATGGCTCCCCACTCAAAGTGAAGAACTCAAAGAATTCTAAATCTCCAGAAGAGCATCTAGAAGAAGTGATGAAGATGATGTCACCCAATAAGCTACATGGTAACTTTCACATTCCTAAGAAAGGCCCACCTGCCAAGAAACCGGGGAAGCACAGTGACAAACCTTTGAAGGCAAAGGGGAGAAGCAAAGGCATTATGAATGGACAGAAATCCACAGGGAATTCCAAATCTCCCAAAAAGGGCTTGAAGACTCCCAAAACCAAAATGAAGCAGATGACTTTGTTAGATATGGCCAAGGGCACTCAGAAAATGACACGAGCCCCACGGAATTCTGGGGGCACACCTAGGTCTTCAAGCAAACCTCATAAACATCTGCCGCCTGCTGCCCTACACCTCATTGCCTACTACAAGGAAAACAAAGACAGGGAGGACAAGAAGAGTGCCCTGTCCTGTGTTATCTCCAAAACAGCACGTCTTCTCTCTAATGAAGATAGAGCTCGTCTCCCAGAAGAATTGCGAAATATTGTTCAGAAACGCTACGAGCTTCTAGAGCATAAAAAGAAGTGGGCCTCTATGTCTGAAGAACAACGCAAAGAATATTTGAAAAAGAAACGAGAGGAGCTGAAAGAGAAGTTGAAGGAGAAAGCTAAGGAACGGAGAGAAAAAGAAATGCTTGAGAAACTAGAAAAGCAGAAGCGGTTTGAGGACCAAGAGCTGACTGGCAGAAACCTTCCAGCATTTAGACTGGTGGATACCCCTGAAGGGCTGCCCAACACACTCTTTGGGGATGTTGCCATGGTGGTGGAATTCTTGAGCTGCTATTCTGGGCTACTTCTGCCAGATGCTCAGTATCCTATTACTGCTGTGTCCCTTATGGAAGCCTTGAGTGCAGATAAGGGTGGTTTTTTATACCTGAATAGAGTGTTGGTCATCCTCTTACAGACCTTATTACAAGATGAAATAGCAGAAGACTATGGTGAATTGGGAATGAAGCTGTCAGAAATCCCTCTGACACTACATTCTGTCTCAGAACTGGTGCGGCTATGCTTGCGCAAATCTGACGTTCAGGAGGAAAGCGAGGGCTCAGACACAGAAGACAACAAAGACTTGGCACCGTTTGAGGATAATGAAGTACAAGATGAGTTCCTAGAGAAACTGGAAACCTCTGAATTTTTTGAACTAACGTCAGAGGAAAAGCTACAGATCTTGACTGCACTCTGCCACCGGATTCTCATGACATACTCGGTGCAAGATCACATGGAAACCAGACAGCAGAAGTCTGCAGAGTTGTGGAAGGAGCGGCTTGCTGTGTTGAAGGAAGAAAATGATAAGAAGAGAGCAGAGAAACAGAAACGGAAAGAAATGGAAGCCAGAAATAAAGAAAATGGAAAAGAGGAGAATGGGTTAAGCAAAACTGATAGGAAAAAAGAAATTGTGAAATTTGAGCCCCAAGTTGATATGGAAACTGAAGACATGATTAGCGCTGTGAAGAGCAGAAGGCTGCTTGCCATTCAGGCTAAGAAGGAACGAGAAATCCAGGAGAGAGAAATGAAAGGTAAAATCTTATGTTGAGGAAAAAGGGGGCAAGCCTTTTAGAAGATAGTAAAAGGAAATTACTAAAGTAATGATAGGATCTATAGTTTTGTCATAGCTCTGTAATTACTTCTGTATGTAATAACCCAGCACCTACTAAGTATGTAATGTTCTAGCAAGAACGTTCAGCCTGGAATTCTGCTGTTAATGATACTTTTGCCTTAGACCAATGGGATGTTGGAATCTATTCTGGGTTTAGTCAAGTTTCAAATCTACAAACAGACATGGTGGAAACAACACATTTGTTGACCTGGGCTCAAATCCTAGGTAGCTCTGACTTAGCTGTATGCTTTTGAGTGTTGACTTATCCATGCCAAGTATATTTTCCTCATATACTTGGTAAGATTGTTTAAACAGATGAATGACAAAGTATTTAAAATCCTTAGCACAGTTGCCAACTCAGATGTTAATCTTTTCCTTATTATACGGCTTTTAAAAAATTTGTGGTAAAATGCATATTTTTTATTTCTTTTTCTTAATTGATGCCAGTGTTCTAATAAATGATCATGATGATGAATATACACTATGTGATGATATCGTGAATTACTGTATTATATGTAGAATGGAATGATCATATGTTAAGAATGGTTTGTGTTATATTTTTAAAAAATTAATTAAAAAAATACATAACATAAATTTACCATTTTACCCATTTTTTAAAGTGTATAATTCAGTGAGATTGAATACCCTCACAGTGTTTTATAACCATCACCCTATCTGTATCCAGAACTTTTCTTTATCTCCAAGTAAAAAGAAACTACCCATTAAACACTAACTCCCCATTCCTATTATATTGGTCTGTCTGTCTTTATGCCAGTATTACACTGTCTTGATTATTGTAACGTTGCAATAAGTTTTGAATTCAGTAAGTTTGAATCCTCCAGCTTTGTTCTTTATCAAGATTGTTTTGACTATTCAGGGACCCTTGAAATTCCCTATAACCTTTAGGATGAGTTTTTCTTTTTCTAAAAAATATGTCGTTGAAATTTTGGAGGGATTGCAGTGAACCTGTAGATGTCTTTGAGTAGTATTGTCATCAATAATAATATTGTTTTCTGATCCATCAATAAGGGGTATCTTTTCTTTCAAGTCTTAATTTTTTTCAGCAGTGCTTTGTAGTCTTCAGTGTACAAGTGTTTTCCTTGGTTATTTTTTTTTTTGTCCCTTGGTTAAATTCATTCCTAAGCATTTTGTTCTTTTTGGTGGTATTGTATTTTCCTAATTTCCTTTTTGTTTTGTTCATTGCTAGTGTATATAGAAATATAACATTTTTATGTGTTGATTTTGTATCCTGCAATTTTGTATACTACAACTTTGCTGATTGCATTTATTAGCTCTAACAGTTTGTGTGTGTGTTCTTGAGGGTGTCATCTGTAAATAGAGATGGTTTTACTTCTTCCTTTCCAAGGCTTCCCTTGGATATTTTATTCCTTTTTCTTGTCTGGTTGCTCTGACTAGAACTTCCAGTATGGTGTTGAATAGAAGTGGTGAAAATAGGCATCCTTGGCTGATTCCTGATCTTTGGAGAAAAGCTTTCAGTCTTTCACTGTTGAGTATGACTTTACCTGTTATTTCATATATGGTCCTTATGTTGAGGAAATTCCTTTCTAGTCCTAGTTTATTGTTTTTATCATTAAAGGATAGTATTGAATTTTGTCAGATGTTAATCTTCTTCAATTGATGATCGTATGTTTTTCCCCTTCATTATTAGTGTGGTGTACTACCTGTGTTGAACCATCCTTGCATTCCAGGGGCAAATCCCATTTAATTGTGCTGTGCAATTCTTTTAATATACTGTTGCATTCATTTTGCTAGTATTTTGTTGAGAATTTTTGCATCTATATTCATGTGAAATAATTGGCTTGTATCTTTTTCTTTTCTTGTGGTTTCTTTATCTGGCTTTGATATTAGGGTAATGCTTTTTTTTTAATTTTTTTTTATTGTATAGTATAACATATACAAAGCAAAGAAATAAAAAAACAATAGTTTTTAAAGCACTCTTCAAAAAATGGTTACAGGATAGATCCCAGAGTTTTTCATGGGGTACCATACAATCCTCACATACTTTTCCATGTAGCTGTTCCAGAATGTAGGAGGCTAGAGGGCTTAAATACTTTTTTTATCATCACAATCAACTTTTCTTTTCCTTCTTTTTTGTGAACAATAGCATACATACAAAAGAGCTATAAATTTCAAAGCACAGCACCACAATTAGTTGTAGAACATATTTCAGACTTTGATATGGGTTACAGTTCCACAATTTTAGGTTTTTATTTGTAGCTGCTCTAAAATACTGGAGACTAAAAGAGATATCAGTTTAATGATTCAGCATTCTTATTCATTTGTTAAGTCCTATTTTCTGTTTATAATGCCACCATCACCTTTGATCTTTCCATACCTCTCTTTGGGATTGTTTGGGCTATGACAATTCGAAATTTTTGCTATTGGAAGGGTCTGTCACTAATATGGGGTAGGGAGATGGAACTATCTGATGGTCTGAAGATGGGACCAAAGACCCATCTGGAGGTTGTAGGTTTCTGGAATGTTATTCTAGTGCCTTGAACCCTTGTGGAATCTTATATATTGCCCTAGGTATTCTTTTGGATTGGCTGGAATGGTCTTGGTTGGGGGTTAGCAGGTTTTGACAGGTAGCAAGGTCTACCTGAAGCGTGCATAAGAGCAACCTCCAGAGTAGCCTCTTGACTGTATTTGAACTCTCTGCCACTGATACTTTATTAATTACACTTATTTTCCCCCTTTTGGTCAGGATGGAATTGTTGATCCCACAGTGCCAGGGCTGGATTCATCCCTGGGAGTCATCTCCCATGTCTCCAGGGAGACTTCACCCCTGGATGTCATGTCCCAAGTAGCGGGCAGGGCAATGATTTCACTTGCAGAGTTGGACTTAGAGAAACTGAGGCCACATCTGAGCAACAACAGAGGTCCTCCAGAAGTAACTCTTAAGCATGCCTATAGGTAATCTAGCTTCTATGCTACCTATATAAGTTTCACAAGAGTAAGCCTCATGATCGAGGGCATGGCCTATTAATTTGGATATCCCTAAGGTTTGACGCAGTAGCAGGGAATTCCCTGATGGTAAGATTTAATAGTTCCGTAGTCTTTCTCCCCTCCTTCAGGGGACTTTGCCAATACTTCTTGATTATCTGCTTAATATACTCTAGGATGTTTCCAGACATTACAATAATCTATATAGTATTAAAGGACCTCTTTCATACTCTGTACTTTCTGTGTTTCAGTTGTTCAAATGAGCTATGCAGATAGGTTGAATTAGATTATGTACTACAGAAAATTTCAGTTCCAGACCAAAGAAACCTTTTTTTTTTTTCAGAGAAATCTTTTTTACATTGGTCTCAAAGAGTATGTGTGGTTCTGAAATACAGACACTCTTCTTTACCCCTATATACTGTCTCTTATAGAGATAGGAAGTGTTTTTTCCTCTTCATGTTTTTGGAAGACTTTGGGAAGAAATGTTTGGTAGAATTTATCAGTGAAACCATGTAGTCTTAGACATTTCTTTATTTGGGGGTTTATGATTGCTGATTCAAACACCTTATTTGTTATATGTCTATTCAGATTTTCCATTTCTTCTTGAGTCAGTTTTGGTAGTTGGTGTGTTTCTAGGAATTTATCAGTTTAATTTAGGTTATCTAATTTATTAGCATACAGTTCATTAATATTCTCTTATCCACCCCACCCTCTTTTTTTTTTCCCTGTAAGGTTGGAACAGATTCTTCTCATTTTTTTCCTTAGTTAACCTAGGTAAAGGGTTATCAGTTTTTTTTAGATCCTTTCAAAAAATCAACTTTTGGTTTTTTTTATTTTCTCTATGAATTATCCTTTATTTCATTTATCTCTCCTCTAATCTCTATTATTTCCTTCCTTCTCCTAGCTTTGGGTTTGCTCTTTTTTTCTAGTTTCCTTAAAGTATTCAGTTAGGTTATTGATTTTGAGAACTTTTTTCCCTTGTAAAATAAGTGTTTACCTCTATAAATTCTCTCAACACTGTTTTCATTGCATCCCATCAGTTTTGGTGGTTGTGTTTTTGTTGTCATTTGTCTTTAAATATTTTCTAATTTCCCTTGTGATTTCTTCTTTGACCCATTGATTTAGAGTGTGTTGTTTATTTTCTACACATTTGTGAATTTTCCGATTTTTCTTCTATTATTGATCCCTAGCTTCATTCCATCGTGGTTGAAGATACTTTGTATTTATCCTTTTTGAGAATCCTGTGACTATTCCTTTCAGAAAATACTTCATTTAATACTATTTTAAGGACTGTTATAAACATTTCTTCAGGATTGTTTAAAATATCTTAATAGAAAGTTAATTTTTGGAAAGAGAAGATTTTGCATTGAGTCAATAACTGAGACTTCGCCAAAATTCAGAAAACCTAGGAGGACCATATTTAATTTCTTACTCATGTGTCATTTCTCGTAACGCATAAGAATGAGGAGAAAAAACCTGAAGTTTGGTGAGCATGTGTCCACTTTATACCAGCCACTTTTCACTCCATATCTTATTTAATTTGTAACAGTGAATTTACTAATTGATTCTTTTTCTCTTTAATAGTGAAATTAGAGCGTGAAGCTGAAGAAGAGCGAATACGGAAACACAAAGCAGCTGCTGAGAAGGCCTTCCAAGAAGGAATAGCCAAAGCAAAACTAGTTATGCGTAGGACTCCTATTGGTACAGATCGAAACCATAATAGGTATGTTATTAGACCTAATTTTTATTATTTTGTAGGGTCATTGTATTTGTATTTGTACAAAGTACAAAGAATTGACAGGCTTTCCTTTTCATGGAGTTTGAAAACAGTTGCTTATCCCACGTGTACTGAATATTTAATATGCCAAATGCTAGGGTTATAAATTGAATGAGACACGTCCTGTCCTTGAAGATCTGACAAATATAAAGCTGAAATTATAGTGAGAGCTGAAATGTAATCCAAATATATATCTTTAAAAATGATATTATAAAGACATATTTTAAATGCACACAATGTGTGAAACCTAAAGATTGAGAAATATTAGAAGTTATAAAAATTGCAGATATTAAATGAATTTTAAATTTCAACAATTTTGGTGTGCTTTGCTTTACCTTATGTTATAATTTGCATTTATTTGGAATTATGAGCAAAGACGAAATTCTGTCAGTGGTTGTACTGAATGCAAAGTGATGTTCTGTAGTCACTTCCCCTGTCAATAAAATCTTCCTGCACTCCTGATCTATTTGTTATCCATACATGGTTATGATATTGAAATGTGGTTGTGATTTGTAGATACTGGCTCTTCTCAGATGAAGTTCCAGGATTGTTCATTGAAAAAGGCTGGGTACATGACAGCATTGACTACCGATTCAACCATCACCGCAGAGACCGTGCAGACTCTCCTGATGAGGATTACTGTCCCCGCAGTAAGTATATCTGGTAGTTATGTTACCCTACTCACATAGGGCCAACATTAAAGACTACTTTTCTTCTCTCACTTTTTACATTGTAGAATTTCGTCATTGCCTTCTTAGGTAGGTATATTTGGGTAGTGTTAGGAAGGTGCAAAATACGTAGAGGAAAGGAAACTAACATTTAATTACCAGCTTTGTCCCTGGCATAGTGTGCAAAGATATTTAAAGAATATTTAGTCAACCCTCTCCATTCTAAGTGGCAGTACTTTTAAACTTTAACCTATATAATTATTCTTCTATTTATAGAGCATGTTATCTGAAAAGGTAAAATGCTATACAGTAGTTAAGAGAAGTTAACAGCTGTTGACATGGGAGTGTATTTAATATGCAGTGCCATGTCATTGGTTATTGGGTTTGACACTATGTACAACTTAGGTTTGAAATTAGGAATTGGGTATTTACTTAACCTTATGTATAAATCTTTCTTAGGTAAGAAAGCAAACCTAGGCAAAAATGCAAGCATGAACATACAACATGGACCAGCAGCAGAAATTGCTGTAGAGAACACTGTACCCAAACAAGGGCAGAACCTATGGTAATGTGAGCATTCGTCCTGTTGCTCTTTGTTTTTCCTTTTAAATGTTAGGGAAGAAAGTATTTAATATAGTGACATCATTGAGTTAGTAATTATCAATTAAGGCCATTTTGTGTGACTTTGATACATATGTTGGCTATCTTAAATGCATTGTTTTAAAAGCATACATGATATTAAGAAAAAAATTAATAATGTCTTTAACCCGTCATACCCAAAATATTATCATTCCAACATGTAATAAACATAATAAAAGGTATTAAAGTATTTGTGTGTGTGTGTGCGTATATATATATATTTGTACCAAGCCTTTGAATTCCAATGTGTATTTTACATGTAACAGTACATCTCAATTCGAATTAGCCACATTTCAAGCACTTAAGAGCCACCAGTCATGGTTTTTGGTAAGAAAATGTTTATTATTCCTAAGGTTTGGAGTTTGGTTTGATTTTTTTTTCCTGTAATGTAATTTTGTATGTTATATGCTAGTTCTAACATATCATTGGAAATGCTCTTCTGTATTTCTGGGAATAGAAAGGTTTAGAATTTTTCTTCTTGTTATTTAAAAGAGAAAAATGTGCACGCAGAACAATTAGTCTTTGTGTGCAATCTGCTTTTGGTCAGGGAGCTAGTTTTGAAGGTCTCTTCTGCTTAGATAGTGCGTTAACTACTTTAACTATGATCACCTTTGATTTAATAACCTCTTTTTTTAGTTTTGGGGCTTGTGGATAAGTGTGCCTATTAACTTGAAGTTATGTCTCATTTTATATCTGAATAGGGAAAATTGGTGTACTAGAATAGGTTTAATATTAGGCCTCACAGAAACAATAAATTTTTTGTTCTATTTCTGGATATTACAGTGTGAAAATGTTTGGAATTCTCTTCCAACTCACGTCATCAATGTTAGAACCCTTTCCTAGAGTTTGATTTTTTTTCCTCCCAGAGTTATCAGGTCTCTCTTGCCTTTCTGCAGGTTTCTATGTGATAGTCAAAAGGAACTGGATGAGTTGCTAAACTGCCTCCACCCTCAGGGAATAAGAGAAAGTCAGCTTAAGGAGAGATTAGAGAAGAGGTAAGGATTTTCATCTTGTACCTCACATTTTCCTACTTCAATAGTAGATATTTAAAATATTTTAGGTTTTCTTGTTAACCCATAGAAACTACTAAAAAAAATTTTTAATGATGTTTGTGTCCCTTTTATGTTCATATTTCTTGATATTTTCTGGCACATCATTCTTATTTGAAAAAATATATCTGTTAAACCATGTATATACAGACTAACAGGATAATACATTGAATAACGCATGCTGTGCATTCAACTTTGAGCATCATTGTAATTAGGCAGTCTTGCAAATAAAGTAATAGAGGCTCAGATCTTTAAAAACTGTTCTGTCAGTATTCAAAAAAGTCAAAAAGTAGAGATAACCCAGTGTCTTTTATTGATGAATGGGTAGGCAAAATATGGTATATCCGTACAATTGAATATTATTCAGTATAAAAGGAACTACTATTATGTGCTGCAACATGGATGAACCTAAAAAACATGCTATGTGAAAGAAGTTAGACACAAAAAGCCACATATTATGTGATTCTATTTATATGAAATAGAATAGGGAGAACTATAGAGACAGAAAGTAGATTAGTGGTTGCCAGGTAATTGGGACATGGGAGGAAATGTATAGTGATTACTAATGGATGCAGGTTTCTTTTTTAGGGTGATGGAAATGTTCTGTAATTAGATAGTAGTAATGATTTTACAACATAAAAATCACTGAAGTGTACTCTTTTAAAATGATGTATTTTATGTTATGTGAATTCTGTCTCAAAAAAATCTTCAGAATTCATATTAGCTTGATTGAGATTGCTGTTCCTTTTGTTTTAGTCATTGCAACCTTTTTCTCTTCTTTATGTCATAGACGTAAGAGAACAAACTCAAGATTAAGGTAATAGTGACAAAAATTTAATTATAGTGGTAGACTTTAGTATATCCTCCCCGTTCGACAGATCTAGTAGGTATAAATGAGTAATCAATATCCCTCAAATAGAGAATATAGATTTTTTTGTTATATCCATTCAACATTTATAAAAATTGATCATATACTTAGCCACAAAATCAGTCTCAACCTTTTGTTTAAAAAGTAGAGACCTTCAGGATACATGATCTGGTCATATTGCAGTCAAATTAGAAATCAACTCTATGAAGCTGACCGAAAAGATCTTAACTGCTAGTTATTAAAATACATTCTAGATAACTCTTAATTCAAAAGAGACACTAAAAAGAAAACTAGAAGACAGTGAAAAAGAGTCCTTCATGAGAAAACCAGTGAATATAGTGAACCTTAGTACTCAACTTTAAATGACCTTAAGCTTTAGTGTTTATTTTGGTATAGAAGGCCATCAGTAAAACTTTTATAACCTACCCAGGCTGGAGTCTTTAACAGAGTCCTTATTGCTGGGGCTTCAAAGAGTTAGTCTTAGTATAGAGTGAATGAGAAGGTCCTTGTATAGGTTTACAGCCCAGATTCATGTTTCTTCTGTGTTATGGAGGATTCTAAGCCAACTCTCCCAGATTGATAGCGATTACAGGCAACTGACATAAAGCAAATGCACATTCTCTCTAAAGGTATACATCTTTAAACCATACTTCAGAAATTCCCATATATAAAATTCCCTGAAACTCAGTTAAAAAAAAAATCACAAACTACACAAGGAAACAGGCTCCCAGAATGAGAACTAGCAAAAAGCAATAGCTTCAGTTGTTAAAAATCAACAAATACAGACAAATGCCATGTTTGGAATGAATCAAGAAATGAGAAATGTGAAAATTTGTGGAAGAAGTGAGACTATTAAAAAATACCAAGAAGAGACAAAAAAAAGATCCAAATATTCTTTCAGAAATAAAGCATGTCATTTAAGTAGTTGAAATTTAAACATCTTAAAAACTCTTTTATCTCCACCCCCGTGTTCTAGGTACCAGGACATTATTCACTCTATCCATCTGGCCCGGAAGCCAAATTTGGGTCTAAAATCCTGTGATGGCAACCAGGAGCTCTTAAACTTTCTTCGTAGTGATCTCATTGAAGTTGCAACAAGATTACAAAAAGGGGGGCTTGGATATGTAGAAGAAACATCAGAATTTGAAGCTCGGGTAAAAACATAGAAAAACAGTCTTTTGAAAGTTGTACTCATAGAAACTCAAATTGGAGTTATTGTCTGATATTTTCTTGCCTTCCCAAGATAACCCCGGAAATTACATGTTTGGGTTTGTCTTCAAAGATGTATGGAACCCAAAATTCGCTTTGTACTTGAGATATTTTTCCTTTGTCATCTTCCACTGTTATCTGGAAAAAGTTTATAGTTGTCTCAGAACCTTTGTTAAGCTGAATGAAAATTGGTCATTGATTCATAATTATTTAGCATTATTTAACATTTCCTTTGCCATGTGATAACCTGTATGAAACATGTTTGGTCATCTTGCTTTTGTTCATTTTTTTTATACCTAGTCAACTCATTGGAGTTGTTTATATTGGCCATTTTCTCATATTCTTAGATGGACTGCATTTCAAGGCCATCATTCACTATTCAACAAGCCGCACTTAAGTGGTTTAGGTAAAATAGTTCAAGAGACTCCAAGCCCCACATTACCTAGGTTTCGGTATTGAAGCTAGAGAGATGACTATTGATAATTATTGTAGAGAGTTTTTTAGTGATTTTATATCCCACATAATTCCAACCATTAATATTTGTATTTTTTCCCAAATTATTCATATGCATATGGCATATGCATTCTTAAATTTGTGTGATTTTTATGAAGTTTCATATGTATCTTTTCCCATTTTTCCTCTTCTATAAATAGTTTTTATTTATTTTACTTAGTCTTTGTAAATAATAATCTATGGAGCAGGGAATTGATATGACAAGCTTCTACTGTAAGAATTGTGTTTCTATTTGTTTGCTTCTCATAATTGGAAAATTATGTGGGTTTATTTTTCTTTTTAATTAATCTCAATAAATTCATGATACATTTTCTAGGACATAAGATTTGAAACCATAAAAGGTTCTTAAAAATTTTTTGAAAAATAGCTCAACCCAATGGATTTTGCCATTTTCAAGCCCTACATATTTACTTTTTTGTTTATTTAGCAAATACATCTCATTTACCTGCTATGTGCCAAACCCAGGCCCATGTATTGGTCTATACTGGGTTATCAGCGTTTTTGTTTCTGCTTGTGGGTGTAATATAGTATCTTATTTTTAGTTTACACATGTTATGTCACTGACAAGGGTAGTGAGCAGTGTTTAGGGATATGATTTTCATCGAGTGTTTTAGCTTCTGTTTCTTCATAAAATAGATGTGAGACTTAAACGAGATCAAGTATGTGAAGCATATTACCTCGTATATAGTTAGTAAGCACTCAGTAAATTTTGATTCTCCTTCTCAGCTTGTCTTTGCCTTAGGGCATAGGTTCACATAGGAGGCACCCATTCACCCATTGCTGAAACAATGAATTATGTAACTTCCTTAAATAGAGGAAGTTTCAGCCTGTGGGAACCCTTTGGGGAAATGGACTGCATAAGCCATTGGATTAAATGAATGGCATATGGCCCTTTTGATATTTTGGTCTAGGCTGATTTAAATTTAGATGGATGGTCTCCTTGCAGCTATTCCGTAGTTTTTCTCTCAAACTGTTTTTTAAATGATTTCCTGTAGGTAATTTCATTAGAGAAGCTGAAAGATTTTGGTGAGTGTGTGATTGCCCTTCAGGCCAGTGTCATAAAGAAATTTCTTCAAGGCTTCATGGCTCCCAAGCAAAAGAGAAGAAAACTCCAAAGCGAAGATTCAGCCAAGACCGAAGAGGTAGATGAAGAGAAAAAAATGGCAGAGGAAGCAAAGGTACTTAGTTACTGAATATTAGTTTTACCATTGTTTAGAAGAATGATTTGCCTTTAAATAATCTAACCCTATCCTTTTTAGCTACTATAAGCACCGTATCCTGCACCAGTGATCCGTATTTACTGCTTTCCAGTAGATTTCTGGTTTTAAAACCAGTCTTATAGAATTACAGGGAATGATTGGCAGGGCCTCTATAGCTGGATGATGGTCAGAATGGGTGTCCTCCCCCTTTTAAATCCAGTTCTGGTTTCTTTTGTTTTTTATTATTCAAATTCTCTGTTTCTTTATTAATCCTCTGTCTAGATGTTTTGTCCATTGATGAGAGTGGGGAATTGAAGTCTCCAGCTATTATGGTAGATGTGTCTGTTTCTCTTTTCAGTGTTTGCCACATGTATCTTTGAGCATTCTGGTTTGGTGCATAAATATTTGATTGTTATGTCTTTGTACTGAATTGTTCCTTTTATTAATACATAGTTTCCTTCTTTGTCTCTTTTAACTGTTTTACATTTGAAGTCTAATTTGTTGGATATCAGTATAGCTACTCCTGCTCTTTTCTGATTATTATTTGCATGAAATATCTTTTCCCAACCTTTCACTTTCAACCTGTGTTTATCTTTGGGTCTAAGATGTATTTCCTGTAGACAGCATATAGAGGGGTCCTGTTTTTTAATCCATTCTATCAGTCTATGTCTTTTGATTGGGGAGTTTAATCCATTAACATTTAGTGTTATTACTGTACGGGTAGTACTTTCTTCTACCATTTTGCCTTTTGGATTTTATATGTCTTATCTTAATTTTTGTTCTTTTTACCTTTACTCATAGTCTTCCTTTCTACACTCTTCTCCACACCTCTCTTTTCTGTCTTTTCATATCTGTCTCTAGTGCTCCCTTTAGTATTTCTTGCAGAGCTGGTCTCTTGGTCACAAATTCTCTCAGTGATTTTTTTGTCTGAAAATGTTTTAATTTCTCCCTCATTTTTGAAGAGCAGTTTTGCTGGATATAGAATTATTGGTTGGCAGTTTTTCTCTTTTAGTAATTTAAATATATCATCCCACTGAGTTCTCGCCTCCATGGTTTCTGCTGAGAAATCTACACATAGTCTTATTGGGCTTCCCTTGTATGTGATGGATTGCTTTTCTCTTGCTGCTTTCAAGATTCTCTCTTTCTCTTTGACCTCTGACATTCTGATTAGTAAGTGTCTTGGAGTACGTCTATTTGGATCTATTCTCTTTGGGGTATGCTGCACTTCTTAGATCTGTTATTTTAAGTCTTTCATAAGAGTTGGCAAATTTTCAGTGATAATTTCCTCCATTAGTTTTTCTCCTCCTTTTCCCTTCTGTTCTCCTTCTGGGACACCCACAACATGTATATTCGTGCACTTCATATTGTCCTTTAATTCCCTGAATCCCTGCTTGTATTTTCCCATTTTTTCCCCTATATTTTCTTTTTCTTGCCGGATTTCAGATGTTCCATCCTCCAGTTCACTAATCCTATGTTCTGCCTCTCGAAATCTACCATTGTAGGTTTCCATTGTCTTTTTCATCTCTTCCACTGTGCCTTTCATTCCCATAAGTTCTGTGATTTGTTTTTTCAGACTTTCGATTTCTTCTTTTTGTTCATTCCTTGCCTTCTTATATCGTCCCTCGATGCATTGATTTGGTTTTTGATGAGGTTTTCCATGTCTGTTTGTATATTCTGAATTGTTTCAGCTCCTGTATCTCATTTGAATTGTTGGTTTGTTCCTTTGACTGGGTCATATCTTCAATTTTTCTAGTGTGATTTGTTATTTTTTGCTGGAGTCTAGGCATTTAATTACCTTAATTAGTTTATTCTGGAGATTGTTTTCACTTCTTTTACCTAGGGTTTTCTTCTTGCTGGATGAATTTGTTGTCTCTCTGTTCTTTGACATTCAGTTCAGCTTTTTCTGGACCTCTAGCTTAGGTTTTGTTTAACAGAGGAGAATTTTTCAGTTCTTGTTTTCTTGTTTCTTGCCCTGTTTGTATGGTGCCTTTTTCCCCCCACCCTTAGGAGGGTCTATTTAGGTATTCTAGACCCCAGCTGGATTTTCCCAGACCAAACTGGCCTCCTATCAGGCGAAAAGAGTCACCTGCATCAGTTTTCCCTGAGGGTGAGACTTAGCAGGTTGAAAGACTTTTCTGTGAAGTCTCTGGACTCTGTTTTTCTTATCCCGCCCAGGATTTGGCGCTTGTCTGCCTGCAGGTCCCACCAGCCCAAGATGATGTGGTACCTTTAACTTTGGCAGACTCTCCCTGCTGGGGTCATGGTGGAGACAGAGGAGAAGTTGTAGGCTGGTTTTAATGGCTTCAAATTACCAAGCCCTGGTGTTTCAATTCTTTAAAGGAGCGATTCCACCTGAGTTGGGCTTCACCCCTCCCGTAGGGAAGGCACAGACTCCAGACAAACCCTCAAACAAGGTTGTTTCTGCCTATGCCCTGGGGCAGTTGCAGCCTAAGAAGTCCTGCCACTGTATCCAAAGGCATTCAAGCCTTTGTAGAAACACAGCCACAAGAACCCCTGTTTCTTTTCTTTTTTTTCTTTTTCTGTCAGCCCTGCCCCCTTGGCGTCAGGGCAAAAGTGAGCAACTTCTGCTTTGACCAGGTTCACCTGAGCTGGGGGCCTATTTTTAGTAGTCAGAATTTGTTAATTCCACAGTTGGCATTTGGTTGGGCTCAACTCCTGCTGCTGGTGAAGTCTCTTCCTTTCCCCTCTGGAAAGCAGCCTGTGGCGGAGAGGTGCCGGCCACCGCAGCTTGGGGAACTCACAGTTCTGGGGAGGCTCGCAGCCGGTCCAGCTGGTCCAGACTGGGTTACACCGTGTGTCCGGTAACTGACGTGGCCCCAGGAGCTGTTCTGTACTGTGTCTCGTTATTTAGTAGTAGTTCTGGAGGACGAACTAAAACGCACGCATTGCTAAGCCACTATCTTGGCCCCACTCCCTACAAACATACTTTTATCTTAATCCTTCTTTCTACTCTTTAAAATGGAGTCTTGTTTTTTAAAAGGTGGTGGTCGGGCAGGCCGTGGTGGCCCAGCAGGCAGAGTTCTCACCTGCCATGCCTGAAACCCGGATTCTATTCCCGGTGCCTGCCCATGCAAAAAAAAAAAAAAAAGGATGGTGGTGGTTTTTTAATTTTAAAAGTTGCATGCCTCCTAAGTAAATCAAATTAGATACAGGTAAAAGGAGAAACAACCCTTATCCCCATTTTCATTCCCCAGAGATAACACTTTTGAATAGTTTAATATTATAATATTAATAATAGCTGTTCTGTGAACATACAAAGATACTTTTGTTGGATTTCCACATAATGGAATCCTACTATATATAATGTTCTGCAGATTCTCACTCAGCACTGTATCCTGGGCATCTCCTCCCTCTTCCCGTCTTGTTATTTTAATATCTGAATGTCCTAACGATAAACAGATCGTCTCTAGTTTTTCTCTATCAGAATAATTAGCTGTTCCATTTTGTCTGTTTTGTGTGTTAGCTCTCTTCTTAAGATTATTTGTAAATAAAATAATTTGAAAACACTGTATGGTCACACTTCCCAGTCAGTATCTAATGTGGAATACATTTCCCTAATTTTAGATTTTCTTCCCTTTCTTATTCCCTCATCCCCTTCCTCCCTTCTTTCCTTCTTCCTTCTTTCTTTTCCTTCCATTAAGGGCCAGTCACGGTGGTAAGTCTGGAGGTTGTAGAGATGAATAAAAGTCACAAGTTTAAGAGTGGGAGACAGAGAAGCTAGGAGACCTTTATAGTAATGTGACAAGTACTGATGACAAAAGCAGTATTTTGGGCTCACCTGTGAGGGATACCTAGGGCAGATTAGAGGAAACTTCCCTGAAGGGCTAACACATAAATTAGGATTTTGAAGAATAAGTAGGAATTAATCAGATCATGGAAGGAGACGTAGGTCTTTTAAATTGAGCTGAAATTGGCTCCTTGAAGTGGTCACTGACAGTCCTTATTTTACTCTCCCAATTTATACAGAATGGTTTGCTCCCTTTTCTAAAGTTCCTCAACCATTTGTACATGGTTATCATGTTCCCCCTAAGTTTTATTTTGGATAAGGGGTAAGCAGAGCAGAGAACTAAGATACAGTAAGATAAAGGCCTAATTATAAATTAATGACTTAGGCTCAGAGAATTGACACATAAATGTCATTATCTTACTGGGATTTAGTTCTCACCTTCCTCCATGTTTCTTTTAAATGGTTTTATAACACTTAGGTAAGATGAGGTCTAAAGCATTAATAGTTAACTAGCCTTCTTTCCTAAATCTCTTCTCAGTAGGCAGAATTTCTAGCCTGGGTGAGTATCACACGGTTTTTATTTTTAACTGAGTTCTGTACTGGAGAGCTGCTTTCTTGATGTGATTCTTTTAAGAGTTACACCTTTCTTTGCTATTTCTTTTCTTGGAACAACATTCTCTTCTCGTTGAGTAGTTGCAGAATTCTCAACTCCATAGTGAAGTACCTTTTTTTAACTTGTCAAGTGAGGCTTTATTCTTAGATTGGCTAGGGAAGAAAATATGAGCACTTTGCAGATTTAACCTTGGGATTCAGGCACAGTATATTAATGGAAAGCATAGTAGAGTTTCTTGGCAAATGAATTAGGTTCCCTATAAAGTAGTTCAGCAATGTTCTGCATTTTAAATGGTATAATGCCGTACAGCTCCCCACCAAGGGTGACCTTTGCCACAGCTCTGAAATTTTCCACTGTCCTTTGCTTTGAAGGTTTCCACTTCTCAAGGGCCAGAGTATTTTCAAGTGGTTCTAGGTTGTTGCATGAGCTATTTCAGTCTCTAATCTGGTCTTCGGTTTCTTGTCTTGTAAAAATAGATTAACTCTGAAATCCTTCTTTGTAATAGTTGATAATTCCAAATATTGAATGATTATTCACTTCCTCAAATTAAATGGAAAAGACAGTATGTGATTTGGCAAAATCTTGGGTTTTGGTTAGCTCTCTCTTTACTTTGGTTTCAGTTGTCCTGACAACTTCATCATTGGTTTTTCCATTCTTTTCTGGAAGAATATGATATAAAACTTTGTTCTGTCTTTGCCAGGATATGGTGTCACATTTCTGTTGTTAAGCAAAGGGATTAATGGTAGTTTGTATTGTAAGCTGGCTCCCCCTTGATTCTGTCATAACCATTTCTATCTAGGGGCTAAGTTTATTTAATTGCTGTATGGTAGAGAATTTGAATTTTCTACCAGTATAGTGTCTCTATCCTTCCAGCAATACTGCCTGGCATAGTTTTTACTGGATGTTAGAGGTGATAGAGGTCAAACTTTTTCTTGCAGGTATGTTTGTTTGTTTGTTTGTTTATATATTTTTATTGAGAAATCTTCACACACATACATTCCATACATGGCATACAGTCAGTGGCTCACAGTTCATCACATGGTTGCGTATTCATCACCATTATCATTTTTTAGAACGTTTGTATCACTCCAGGAAATAAAAAAAGAAAAAATCCATACCTACCATATCCTTACTCCCCCCATTGACCACTAGTGTTTCCATATACCAAATTTATTTTACCCTTTGCCACCCCTTATTTATTTTTTAATCCATTTTTTTTTTTTTTGCTCATCTGTCCATACCCTGGATAAAAGAAGTGTCAGACACAAGATTTTCAAAATCACACAGTCACATTATATCTTTATATAGTTATCTTCAAAAATCAAGACTACTAGAATGCAGCTCAACAGTTTGAGATTCTTCCTTCCCTACCCACTTCCTTCCCCACCTACTCCACTGAGAGAAATAAAAGGGGATATCTATAATGTATAAGAATAATCTCCAGGATAACCTCTTGACTCTGTTTGAAATCTCTCAGCCACTGAAACTTTATTTTATCTCATTCCTCTTTTCCACTTTTTGAAAAGAAGGCTTTCTCAGTCCCTTAATGCCGGGTCCCAGCTTATCCTGGGAGTTCTGTCCCATGTTGCCAGGGAGATTTACACCCCTGGGAGTCATCCCATGTACAAGGGAGGGCAGTAAGTTCACCTGCTGAGTTGGCTTAGAGAGAGAAGCCATATCTGAGCAACAAAAGTGGTTCTCTGGGGTGACTTTTAGGCCTCATTTTAAGAGGGCTTAGCCTGTCCTTTGCAGGAATAAGTTTCATAAAGGTGAATCCCAGGATTGGGGAGGGCTCAGCCTATTGATTTGGTTGTCCCCACTGGTGGCAAGAATATCAGAAATTCTTCTGATGGGAGAGTTGAACATTTCCCCCTTTCTCCCCATTCCCCCAAGGGGACTTTATAAATACTTCTTTATTCATTGCCCAAATTACTCTGGGTTGTAGCAGGGTATCACATTAACCTGGACAAGCCAAAATCTCATGCCCTATTCAAGATTCCATGTGCTTTGTGTTCAACTAAACTGACAATACAAGTTAAATTAGGAAATACGCTACCCGAAATATAAATTTTGCACCAATAAACATCTTCCCTTTAGTCTCACACAGAAGTTGAAGTTTTAAAATATGGACGATATCATCCTTTACCCTATATTCTGATAAACCTTAGTCCTGTCTACATCCGTTTCATTCATATCTCTGCTCAAAGTCTGATCACTTTTTCAACTTTTTAAACAGTTCCTGAGGTACTGCTTGAGTCTCAGGTGTCACATAAATACCCAGAGTTTCTGGGAAAGACTGTGTTATATACAAACAGCTCAGTCTCTCAGAATTTAGAATTAACAGTTACATCTCTTTAAATATATGTGACTCATGTTAAGAGCTTACAATCTAGGACCCTTTACAATAGGCCCCAACCTGATAACCCATGCTCTTGACTTTAGTTCACAGAGTTTTTATATTATAGTTAGTCCATATGATTGAGGCATGAAAATATTTGTCTTTTTTGTTCCTTACATTTCATTCAACATACAGTCCTTAAGGTTCATTCACCGAAGTTGCATGCCTCACAACTTCATTCCTTCCTGAGGCCTGCTTAGAAGCCCATTGTATGTTTATGCCATACTTTCCCCTTCCTTTCCTCAGTTGTTGTACCCTTAGGCTACCTCCATTCATTGTGGATCGGAAACACTGCGGCCATAAGCACCAGTGTGCAAATGTGCAGGGTATCAGGATCACATGGCAGACCCACCTCTAGCCTCCTGTGGAACCACCGCACTTGCAGCTGGGTATTTTTTGTTGTTGTGTTTTTTGTTTTATTTTTTTAATTTTTATTTATTTATCTATTTTAAATGTAACATACAAACACAAACGTTCTTACCATATGATCATTCCATTCTTGGTGTATAATCAGTAACTCACAATATCATCACATAGTTTTATATTCATCATCATGATCATGTATTGGAACATTTACATCAGTTCAGAAAAGGAAATAAAGAGAAAAAAGAAAAATTCATACGTACCATAATCCTTACCCCCCTCCTGTTCATTGATCACTAGCTTTTCAATCTACTAAATTTATTTTAACATTTGTTCCACTATTATTTATTTATTTTTAATCCATATGCTTTACTCATCTGTCTATAGGTAGATAAAAGGAGCATTAGATGCAAGGTTTTCACAATCACAAAGTCACATTTGCATCTGGTTTTAATTAAAAGCTGGTAGCGGGTCCTTCCGGAGAAGATGGCGGCTTAGTAAGACGCGCGGGTCTTAGTTCCTCCTCCAGAAAAGCAACTAAAGAAACAGAAACAATACGAAACAGCTCCCGGAGTCACGACAGAGACCAAAAAGACAGCGTACCCCATTCTGGAACAGCTGAACGGGCAGGGAGAATCTGCTGCGGTGAGATACCCGAGGGGCACGCGTTTTCCCGGCCGGGGCGGCTGGCGACTGGGGTCCCCTCCACGCACGTGGCTCCCCGGTCTGACTGGGAACGTTGGATAGCGGGGCCCTCCCGTCACGCTTGGCGTTTCGGGCCAGCTGGGCAATTAGGACCGGCACTCTCCCAAGCCGCGGCGGCCAGCGACCCCCGCCTCCACGCGCGGTTTCCCGGGCCGACTGCCCCGCAGACAGACGAGCGCCACGAGCGCCACCTACTGGGCAGGAAAAGAAAAACAGAGCCCAGAGATTTCACAGAAAAAGCTTTCAACCAGCTGGGTCCCACACCCAGGGAAATCTGATCAAATGCCCAGACACCAGCAGAAAATAATGGATGACGCTCGGAAAATTGAAGATATGGCCCAGTCAAAGGAACAAACCAATAGTTCAAATGAGATACAGGAGCTGAGACAACTAATGCTGAATATACGAACAGAAATGGAAAACCTCTTCAAAAACCAAATCAATAAATTGAGGGAGGACATGAAGAAGACATGGGCTGAACAAAAAGAAGAAATAGAAAATCTGAAAAAACAAATCACAAAACTTATGGGAGTGAAGGACAAAGAAGAAAAAATGGAAAAAACAATGGATACCTACAGTGGTAGATCTAAAGAGACAGAAGCTACAATTAGTGAACTGGAGGATGGAACATCTGAATTCCAAAAAGAAACAGAAACTATAGGGAAAAGAAAGGAAAAACTTGAGCAGGGGATCAGGGAACTGAATGACAATATGAAGCGCACAAATATACGTGTTGTGGGTGTCCCAGAAGGAGAAGAGAAGGGAAAAGGAGGAGAAAAACGAATGGAAGAAATTATCACTGAAAATTTCCCAACTCTTATGAAAGACCTAAATTTGCAGATCCAAGAAGTGCAGCGCACCCCAAAGAGAATAGACCCAAATAGGCGTTCTCCAAGACACTTACTAGTTAGAATGTCAGAGGTCAAAGAGAAAGAGAGGATCTTGAAAGCAGCAAGAGAAAAACAATCTGTCACATACAAGGGAAACCCAATAAGACTATGTGTAGATTTCTCAGCAGAAACCATGGAAGCTAGAAGACAGTGGGATGATATATTTAAATTACTAAAAGAGAAAAACTGCCAACCAAGACTCCTATATCCAGCAAAATTGTCCTTCAAAAATGAAGGAGAAATTAAAACATTTATAGACAAAAAGTCACTGAGAGAATTTGTGACCAAGAGACCAGCTCTGCAAGAAATACTAAAGGGAGCACTAGAGTCAGATACGAAAAGACAGAAGAGAGAGGTATGGAGTAAAGTGTAGAAAGAAGGAAAATCAGATATGATATATATAATACAAAAGCCAAAACGGTAGAGGAAAATATTATCCAAACAGTAATAATACTAAAAGTTAATGGACTGAATTTCCCAATCAAAAGACATAGAATGGCAGAATGGATTACGACCCAGCAATACCACTGCTAGGTATCTACTCAAGGGACTTAAGGGCAGAGACACAGACGGACATTTGCACACCAGTGTTTATAGCAGCATTATCTACAATTGCAAAGAAATGGAAACAGCCAAAATGTTCATCAACAGACGAGTGGCTAAACAAACTGTGGCATATACCTACGATGGAATATTATGCAGCTTTAAGACAGACTAAACTTATGAAGCATGTAATAACATGGATGGACCTAGAGAACATTATGCTGAGTGAGTCTAGCCCAAAACTAAAGGACAAATACTGTATGGTCCCACTGATGTGAACCGACATTCGAGAATCAGCTTGGAATATATCATTGGTAACAGAGACCAGCAGGAGTTAGAAACAGGGTAAGATAATGGGTAATCGGAGCTGAAGGGATACAGACTGTGCAACAAGACTAGATACAAAAACTCAAAAATGGACAGCACAATAATACCTAAGTGTAATGTAACTATGTTGGAACACTGAATGAAGCTGCACCTGAAACATGGTTTTTTCTTTGTTTGTTTGTGTGTTTGTATCTTTTGTTTTTGTTTTTTTCTTTTTCCTTTTTATATATATATATATTATTAGTATTATTTTAATTCTCTTCTCTATATTAACATTCTATATCTTTTTCTGCTGTTTTGCTAGTTCTTTTCCTAAATCGATGCAAATGTACTAAGAAATGATGATCATACATCTATGTGATGATACTAAGAATTACTGAGTGCATGTGTAGAATGGAATGATTTCTAAATGTTGTGTTAATTTCTTTTCTTTTTTTTGATTAATAAAAAAATTTAAAAAGAAAAAAAGAAGCTGGTAGCGGGCATTTTTTGGTGTTTTTGTTTTTAATATGCGGCCTGTTTGGAATTTTGTACAGTGGGGGGAAACCAGAATGTTCTTTCAAATCTTGAGTACCTAGTGTTATTTGCCCACAGTTAGAGGCTAGTTGAAATTTAGGCTGGTCCAGGTGGATGTAGCAGGATGGTCATGATTATGCAGCATGTATAATGCAAGAGCATCAAATTAGGAATTTGGAAAAACTTAATAGTTGGCTCAGAACCGTTGTTCAGAAAGAGCTTTTCTGTTAAGCTGAATGAAAAGTGGTCATTGATTCATAATTATATAGCGTTATTTAACATTTGTTTTGCCATGTGATGCTTGGTGTGAAACATGTTTGCTCATCTTGCTTTTTCTAATACCTGATCAATTTATTGGGGTTGTTTATGTTGGGCATATCCATTAGTGCTAGCATTAAATGCTGAGACATTGGACAGGCTTTCTTCCCATGTAAAAAAAGTTCATAACAGCATTATTCATAATAGTCATTAAGTGGAAGCAATCCAAATGTTTATCCACTGATGAATGGATTAACGAAGTGTGATATATCTATACAATGGAATATTATTCAGTAGTAGAAATAAATGAAGTACTGAAATATGCTGCAATGTAAATAAACATCGAAAATATGATGCTAAGTGAAAGAAGCGAATCATAAAAGGCCATATACGGTGTGAGTCCACTTACATGAGATGTCCAAAATAGAAAAATCCATAGCGACAGAAAGTAGATCAGTGGTTGCCAGGGCCTGGGGGGTCAGGGTATAGAAGAGTATGAGGAATGATTGCTGATAGGTACACTGTTTCTTTTGGGGGTGATGAAAATATTCTAAGATTAGATTATGGTGATAGTTGCATAACTGCAAATAAAAGAAAAATCATTGAGTTGTACATTTTATAGTCAGTAAATCTGTTTTAAAAAATAAAGGAGTTATGACTTGTTTCCAGGATCCTTTCTAGTTTTTCACTTTATGTATTTTATTTTGATGAGGCCAGATAAGCTATTGAGTGCTGAATTTTATGATTTATAGGAAATTTCTTCTGAGTTAAAAAATGACTATTTTCTTATATACATATGTGTAGCATATGTCCACTAGAGAACAACAAAGCCCATTTATAGCCATTCCTTTTTTAAAAAGCCATTTTCAAAAGAACTGGACCTAAAATTTTTGTTTTAACTTTTTAAATTTTATTTATTTAACTTTTTATTTTGAAATAATTTCAAACTTATAGTATAGTTGGAAAAATACAAACCCCATGCAGAGAACTTCATCATAACACCATCTGCCCAAGTACCTAGATCCACCAGTTTTAACGTTTTGCAGCCTTTTTCCATCTGTCTGTCCTTCCTCCTTCCTTCCCTCCCTCCCTCCTTATCTGTTTTCTGAACATTTGAGAGCAAATTGCAAACTTCATACTCCTTGCACACATAGTACCTCCCTGTACATTTCCTACAAAACGAGGATATTCATTTATGTTACCACTTTAAGTGCAGTTATCAACTTCAAGAAGTTTAATTTTACTATGTGGCTTATATTCTATAGTCCAACCTTTTCTTATGTCCCAATAATATCCTTTTAAGCCTTTTCTTCTCCATTCTTAGATCCCATCCAGTGTTATGGATTACATTTAATCATCTCTAGCTTCCTTCTTTTTTTCTTAATTGTAGTAACATATATACAATGTAAATCTTCCATTCTAACCCTTCCCAAGCATGACATTCAATGGGATTAATTACATGGTGCATTATTCTCACCACTGTCCATTACTATAACTTTCCCTTGACTCTAAACCCTATGCTCACTTTGTATAAACTCCCCCACCCCTGGTAGCCTGTACTCTATTTTCTGTCTCTATTGCATAGTCTCTGATATTTTCTTTGTGGTTACCAATGGAATTACTAATTCTGTAGCAATCTTGTTTGCGTTGATACCAACTTAACTTCAGTAACATACATAAACTATGTTCCTGTGCCCCTCCATCCCTCTACCTTTATGTAGTTCTTGTCACAAATTATATATTTATATATTATAAGTCTAAAACCATTGATTGATTGTTACATTTTATGCATTTGCCTTTTAGATTCTGTAGGAAGTAAAAAGTGGGGTTATAAATAGAATATATAATAGTATGGGTATTTACATTTTCCCATACATTATCTTTACTGGAGATCTTTATTTGTTCATGTGGCTTCAGTTGTCTAGTGTCCTTTCCTTTCAATCTGTTAAACTCCTTTAGCATTTCTTGAAGAGCTAGCTGGTTTAGTGGTGATATAGTCCCTCAGCTTCTGTTTATTCTGTGAATGTTTCCCTCACTTTTGAAAGACAGTTTTGCTGGATACAGAATTCTTAGTTGGCAATTTTTTATTTTGGCACTTTAAATTTATCTTGCTGCTGTCTTTCTCGTCTCTATGGTTTCCACTGAAAAGTTGGTATTTATTGAGAGTCCTTTGTGTTTGACATATTGCTTTTCTCCTGTGGCTTTCATAAT
Organism: Tamandua tetradactyla; assembly: GCF_023851605.1. Classification (NCBI taxonomy): domain Eukaryota; kingdom Metazoa; phylum Chordata; class Mammalia; order Pilosa; family Myrmecophagidae; genus Tamandua; species Tamandua tetradactyla. The sequence continues at coordinate 11,169,487 of NC_135349.1, read as the reverse complement.
CTCTCTATCTTTGGCATTTGACAGTTTGATTATAACAGTGGCACGGTGTGAAGCTATTTGGGTTTATCCTGTTTGAAGTTCACTGAGCATCTTGGATGGGTTTATTCAGTCTGTCATTAAATTTGGGGAATATTCTTTAAATATTCTCTCTTCTTCTGGGGCTTCCATGATGTGTATGTTGGTCTGCTTGGTGGTGTCCTTCAGGTTCCTCAGGCTCTGTTCACTTTTCTTCATCCTTTCCTCTTTCTGCTCCTCAGACTGGATAATTTTAGTCACTTATCTTAAAGTTCAGTGATTCTTTTGCCAACTCCAATCTGCTGTTGACACCTTCTAGGAATTTTACATTTCTGTTACTGTGGTCTTCAACTCTTTCGGTTCCATTTTTTAATTTCCGTCTCTGTATTGATGGTCTCTTTGTGTTCATCTACCAGTTTCCTGATTTCCTTTAGTTCTTTATCCACATTTTCCTTTTGCTCTTTGAGAATATTTAGGAACTTTTTTAAAAAATTGAATTAGTGGATTTAAATCCAAAACCTGTCCTTATCCTAAAATGCTGAGATCATCCTTTCTGTTCCATCATCCATGCCACATTAAATCACATAAATATTAAAAAGCTGAGGTTTTAAAACCAAATATTTTGGAAAATATTTTCTCCTAAGTTGCAGTTAATCACTACCACTCTCTGTACACACCATAAACTTCCATTCAGTTGAGTATTGACTAGTTAGTTCTTTCTGAATAACAGGTGAAATTGCAGGTCTATAAAATGCTAGTCTTTGAAACCTTCTTTTTTTTTTTTGCATAGGCAGACACCGGGAATGAAACCAGGTGTCAGGCATGGCAGGTGAGAATTCTGCCACCATCACACCACCCTGAAATCATTTTTGAGCAAATCAAAGCAGGTCCTCTCTTGTTCAGTTTAGGGTATAAATTAAGAACAATTGATCTCTCCAAACTTTATATTTTTTACAGGGGACAAAATTCAGTCATGACCCAGATAAGCAATATGACCGCTACAAGGTTGATGATGCTAAGATAGGCTGGTCTCTGGGCTTCTGGTATATTGCCTATGCTTTACCTCATCCAGCTTTGTTGTATTTTCTATCAGATATATCCCCTATATTTGTGTTTGTTTATATGGATAATCATCTAATCATTTAGGCTAGAACTACTTTGAAAACATTAAAAAATATATATCACCTTGGGCAGTGCAGCGGTGGCTCGATGACAGAACTCTTGCCTGCCATGCCAGAGACCTAAGTTCTATTCTGCAGCCTGCCCATGCCCCCCCCCAAAAAAAATCTCCTTTTGACTAGCAAAAACAGCAACATGGATGAATTAACCCCAAGGCATTTCTTTTCTTCCTTTGAATGTATATTTTATAGAACACAGTCGTGTTTATCATGGGAAATTTCTAGTTATATTTGCATATAAAACGTATCCCATCAGATGTTTTACTTGGAATGATTCTCAGTTAACTCATGTTTTCTGATGGGGGGTTGAAGCAGTGTGGGTTATGCTTAGAGTTAATTGGCCAAAATTAAGTCAGGCTCGTGTTACCTTGGGACTTTAAAAATTCCATTTTGGTTAAAAGTTGGTGATATAGTTAAGAGAAATATTTTGTATTGTAATGTATCTATAATACATTAATACAATGCTTTCTAGGATTATGTTACATATTAGTCCAGAAACTGATGATCTTGGGAACCAAAGTTTTATTAACTACAGGATTTATTGTAAGCCAGCATCTACTGCAGTGTTCCTGCCTTTTTTTTTTTGCCTGGGCAGGAACTGGAAATTGAACCTGGGTCTCTGGCATGGCAGGGGAGAACTCTGCCACTGAGCCACTGTGCCACTGTGGCCTGCTCTTTTCCTGCTTTTTTGGAGGGGGATGGGGATGCATGGTCCAAGAATCAAACCCAAGTCTCCTGCATGGAAGGCGCATATTCTACCACTGAACCACCTGTTCCTGCTTTTAAATGACACTTTAAGTGGACTTCATTAGAAAAGACTTCTCTAGTCATTCTCTTTCTTCACCCCCACCCCCACCCTCATTCTTTGTGCGATCTTTGGCAAGGTTTTTCACCCTTTAGACCCTTGATTTCTTCTGTAAAGTAGTTGGGTTATACTGGAGAAGCCCTGGAAGGTAAATATACCCAGAATTCTCTTATCTTTTCTTACTCTTCTTCAGCATATATGCCTTGTCATGTCTTTGAGATCATTGTAGTAATGTTGCCCTGGTTCTGTTTAGGTTGCATCTGCACTGGAGAAATGGAAGACAGCGATCCGTGAAGCTCAGACTTTTTCCAGAATGCATGTTCTACTTGGGATGCTTGATGCTTGTATCAAGTGGGATATGTCAGCAGAAAATGCTAGATGCAAAGTTTGTCGAAAGAAAGGTATATTTAGACCAAAGTTGTCAATCTGAGTGTTTCATAAATGAGGATTTTCACTCCCAGGATCTTACATTGTCTCAAAAATAATTCTGTACACAGCTTTTTATGTGTGGAGGGGCAGATTTTATCTTTTCCTTCCAGGTCTATAAAATTCTAGTCTTTGAAATCAAAGAAGGCCCTTGATTACTCATTTTAGAGTATAAATTAAGATCAATAGATCTTGCCAACATTTACACTTTTTTTATAGGGTGAAAAATTAGTTAACCTGAAATTTTAAATGCTTCCAGTAGTTATCCTTAACATGCGTACTACCGGCAGGGGGCAGTCTTCATCCATTTTATAGACTACTCCAGCTTGATACCAGTCTTTCCAGTACAGAGGCTATAGAGCAAAATTGTGAGACTGTTTAATGCTGAGATCTTTCCTCATCCCATGTGTGTGAAAGGACCTTTATGTCTAAAAGCTCCCCAGTGATTGACATCTCAGTGGCTAAAGTTATTTTGTGAATTTAGGCTGTGGGTTTAATTCCACAGGATGAAAAGACCTATGTAAAATCATTCAGTTGCTGGAAAAAAAACTGTTTTAGAATTAAGGTTGGAGAGGGGAAATGACCATGTTAGGATGGTTTAATATATTTTCAAATGTAAGGAAACAGAAGGACTTGAGAACCCTATCAAATATGAATTGGGAAGCATTTGGGGGTTTGGAGTGGAAGACAGAAAGTGTAATAATTCTTAGGGGATTTGAATCATCCCTTAGAGATGAGAGCAAGTGAAATTTCCATTATTTCTTTTTTCTTCTTCTTCCTAGTATATGTTAACTGTCGTATTCTAGCCCTGGGGAGATTTTAGGATGTAAATCAGGAGAACTGAACCCTAAATTATCTATACTCTAGTTTATATTACATTTATTTTTTGAAGTAGTTTGCATACTTTTGAAAATGGGGTAGTGCTATACTGTTAGAATGTTTGTTCTTCCATGGTATTGAGAGCCAGCGGCTCTTTCTTAGAACTCATTTACTGTTGCCACACTTCAGACAATGTCATGTAAGTTTATTTCTTTGCAGGTGAGGATGACAAACTGATCTTGTGTGATGAGTGTAATAAAGCCTTCCACCTGTTTTGTCTGAGGCCGGCCCTCTATGAAGTACCAGATGGTGAGTGGCAGTGCCCAGCTTGCCAGCCTGCTACTGCCAGGCGCAACTCCCGTGGCAGGTGAGAATTTTTTCTTTTAAAAATAAATGCATGAATAAATAGTTATCATAATTAAACTCCAGTTATTCAAGCTGAATGATTCTCAGGAGCTTTAGTTCATCTTTTCATTACAAAGATAATTTAAGGTACTAAAGTAGGAGCTCAGAGGGCTCTGATTTAATTTTAGGTTAAGGTTGACATTTCTAGTTTTCACTGCCAGCCACATTCTGTATATTCCTTTGACCTTACTGCCTTCTCAAGTAACGATATATCTTCTATACTACCCACTTCTTACTTTTTTGTGTTACTTCTGCAACCACCCCCTGCTAAAAATCCTCAAACTCGCTACCTTCTTTGCTCAAACCTATATTATCCTTCTTATGTTTAGAATGTTGGTGTTGGGTTGGACATCTTCTTCTGCCTTTTCCTCCATATCCATTCATTTGCCAAGTGCTATCAATTCAATGTCAAGATGTGTTACAAGTTAATATCTTGCTCTCTATTCTCCACAGTCCCTGCTGTCATTTACCCCTCCTAGTCTCTCACCTGGGCCCCTTCAGTAGCTTGTCAACTCTTCTTCCTTGCCTCTTATTTTTCTCCCTCTTATCCATCCAATCATTGTGGTAATAAGAGTGACTTACATTAGGCACAGATCTGCTTGTGCCACTTACCTGTTCATAAACTTTCAATTTTTCCTTTACCTCCAAAATACCTACAGTCTAAACTCTCTAGTCTAACTTTTGTGACTCTTACCACAGTACTAGCCTATGTTTTTATGAGCTCTGGTTCCCGTATTTATATGATTGTCACAGACTGCTCATTATTCATCTTTACTGTTTTCAGCTTTCTTTTCAGCTGGGAATACTTTTTCCCTGGAACTCCCAATTGGGTTAACTGCCCATGGCCCAGCTAAAATTACGCTGTCTTTTTGAAATGACCTCAGATCCTTAGCATTAATTGTTCCTTCTCTGTGTTCCAACTGAGCTTTAGATATCTAAAACAGTATTTAGTGTGCCCTGCCTGTAAAAGTAGTTTTGCACATGACTGACTTACAATGAGATTGTTTATGTCCATAGAGTCGAGATAGTACTTTGTTCATCACCCTAACTCTAATAAGGCCAAGCACAGGGCCTTGTAAAGAGCTTGGAGATACCTAATATCTGATCAAGTTAGTGCTGTTGTTTTCCACATTGGAATTTGAGGTTGTGAAAAGGTAGCTTACAGGCACTCCAGCTTGGCCTTTCTTTTAAAGAGCCAGATCTGTTTGATCCTGACCCCGCCTAGCAGAGCAGTATTACTCTGTTATTTCTTACACTATGCCAGCTACACTAAGAGATATGAGGCATGTTCCTCTGAAATGGGGGGGTGAGGGGGAGCTTTGGACCAGCTGTTCTGATTAGGGATTACCATTGCTTTGATGTCACAATCATCTGCAAGCTGTTTCAGCTCCTGGAAGAGGGCCATCAAGGTGGAGTAACACCTGTCAGGGCTCTGTTTGTCCTTTCAGCTCACTCTAGAGTTGGGGGCAGCTTTTAATACCTGAAATGTTACATTATCTGGCTCCTTTTGTGAGACAAAAGGAATAGTGTTTTGTATTATTTTATATGGTAAGGGGCAGGGTTTTGTTTTGTTTTTGATTTTTATTTTGCCAATGGTGTCTTGTCCCATTTGAGGCCTGGTGGAGAGAGCCACATTGTTGAAGCTGTGGCTTTCATCCTGTTCCCTGTGGCCTGGCCTGGATTCAGGTCCCCTCCCCTTGTCATCAAATGTATCTACTTTGTGAAGAGAACAGAGTTTCCAAGTTTCCTGTGGGACAGTAGCCCTTCTCGGGGTCACTTTGACCTACAGCCATGCTCCCTGAATGATTTCTGCTCCTCACAGAAATTATACCGAAGAATCTGCCTCTGAAGATGGTGAAGATGATGAGAGTGATGAAGAGGAAGAAGAGGAAGAGGAGGAAGAGGAGGAAGAAGATTATGAGGTGGCTGGTTTGCGATGTGAGTATTCGGTGTGCCTTCATAGTTAACCTCAGGGTCCCCCAAGTTGACTTGAAATGACTGGGTTGGCATTAGATTATTCAGCATCAACATCTTGCTGTTTTCTTGTTTCATACATGTTGTGGCTGTAAGCAACTCAGTTGCCATATTTTCAAATTGGTCTTTCAAGATGCCATTTAACCAAGGTGAGGTGACTTGGTCTCAGATGCATGAACCTATGGTAAATCCACTTGCTGTAAGACTTACAGTGGCATTTAGGGCCTTATGTATATTCATGACCTGCTGGTTCTGAACCTTTCAGTATAGGGAGAAAATGCGTAAGGCAGATCTAGGCCCGTTGTCATTTCCTAACAGTTCTTTTGGTCTCTAGTTTAGTGTTGCTTTCAGAGAAGTTATTTTTATTTCTCTGTTTATAGTGATTTTCTTTCCCTGTAGTTGGAGGGGTTAATAGCTTTGCTAATTTGAAAAGAAAAGACTGATGTTTCCCTGGCTTATGCTCACATTTTTTAGGAAGGTTCAGCTCTGTTCTTACTAGTTGCTGGTAGGGGAAAAAAAACTAAGCCTCATCATTTTTGTTCACCTCATTGACTCTTAATTCTCTCACGTTCATTTTTCATGAGTCTTTGAAAATGTTGTCATCTTTCTAGTCAAATATAAAATCCTACAATGTAGCCTTTTAACAGCCTCACTTTTTCCAAAATATACCATTCTTTATAGGTAAGTAGAAAAGAGACCTTAGATCAAGGTTTTGCTGAGCCTTTAAAGAGATGATACACTTTCCAAGACCATAGAAGCTCTGAATGACTGTATTTGGTAAAAGGAGAGAGAGGATGTTTGGCATGACCACCTTCTTAATACTGTGGTGCTGTCTTGGGCCTTACCAAAGATCTTTGGACCTGCACAGTTGTTCCCCTCCTCCTACACCCACCCCATCTTCCTTCGGGATGTTAATATTAATAGTTTCATTTCTCCCATTTCTACTGGGCCTCCTTTTGTTCCTTCACTGGATATGACTTTCTGGTATCCCAGGGTAAGTGGACAGAAAGCCCATTAACTCTACATTACAAAGAGACCCTCAACTATTGGCCAGAGAACAATGATTTGGATGCCCATTTGTCCAGGAACTGATTCCACATATAGCAATGTATTGATTCTGTTTGTTTTATGTTTCAAACTGGTGATTGCTTTTCACTTCCATGCTATGCTCTTTCCAAGAAATTGTTTCCACGCTGGGTTACTAGGGCCTCTGCCAGAAGAATCGAAAAGTATTGGTATTTCAGAGCCCTTTGTCTGCTCCACCTGTTAGGTCACCAAGTATGTGGTTCCCTAGTATAGCTCCACACTTTGGGCTGGTAGCTGTTGCCAGCATCCCAAGCACTATCTTTGGATTCAGCTTCTCACTCTCTTACCAGCCTAGTTTTGAGCAAGAGACCCTGAAATAGCAAAAGAAGGGTTATCATGGTCCCGAAATAAAATGTAAGACATTGTCTACTGATTCTGTGTATCATTGCCTCTCAACCCCCCATCTGTCCAAATGGCACCTCCCTACCTTCTAAGCTGTTAGCAAGAAAAGGTCATGGAAAATTTGTTTAGTGAAGCCTTGAGTTAACCTTATGGAGCATTGCACTGAGAATATATTGCGGAGTGTTGGCTTGTCCAGGGCTGAGGACCTGATGTAAACCTGAGATGCAAGTAGTCTCTCTGGCCTTTGTGCTCTTTATTCTCTCTTTGGGGATCCTGAGCAGGGTTGTTAAGGAAGTGACCTAGCCCACACTGGCCGTGCTTTTCAGAAATGCAAGAAAGCGGGACTGGAGCCAGCCCTAAATTGATTCAATGAGGGAGGCTTTTGGCTCTTCACATTTGTATCAGCTTTTCTCTCAAAAGACTGGGATGGTGAGTGTAGGATCCTCTAGGGATTATGACATGGCCTGTTCTGCAGTCACATTCCATCTCAGAGGTGAATACATTGACTCTCTGAGGCTGGGTTTGGACTGTAGGAATTCCAGGTAGACTTACTAGTGAATGGCTTCTCCCTCTGCTGAATAAGTTTGCAGTGAACTCCTTCAAGAGCCTCATTCCTGGGAGTCACTTGAACCGGGTAGTGGTAGTGGAGGGAAATACTGAAATAATTGGCCTTCTGAGGAGACTCTTTAAAGGTCTTTGGCAGTGATGAAAGGTATCCATTTTTCCTCTACTACTGCAACCTTTTAAAAGAGATGACAGCTTTGGTGTCCTGTTAGGTATAGGGCACAAGATAAATAGCAAGAGCGCTTTATTTTCCAGCGTGAACCAACGAAAGTCATTGTTTTGCTTGTCCAAATTAATCCCCTCCATCCTTCTCCCCATCCCATAGACGTGTTCCCTTTATCCTCAGCTGTTCTGCTCTGAGTCCATATTTTTTTATTTCAGTGAGACCTCGAAAGACTGCCCGGGGTAAGCAGGGCATCATCCCCCCTGTGGCAAGGCCAGGCCGACGACCAGGTAAGAAGCCGCATCCTACCAGGAGGTCTCGGCCAAAGGCACCACCTATGGATGATGCTGAGGTTGATGAGCTGGTAAGAATTATTTATCATCTTCTAACCTTTCTCTTTTTCCTATTTATTATTCCCCCACCCCCACATTAGGAAGTCATCAGACAACAGGTGGGAGCCTCCCCCTCTCCTCCCTCCTCCTTACTTTGGAGGCTGATGAGGCAGATGGGCGGGCCTGTAGGCTGGCCCTCCAGGAACAGCTATGTCCGGCATTCCCCTGCTGTAGCCTACAAACATTGTCTGCTACAGCTAGCAGGCAGCCTGCAACTTGTTGAGGATTTTAAAATAGTATCCATGTGTCTCCATTGGGCTCAAAGGGGTTGGGTCTCTGTTGTGGGAATGTCAGTAATGCTGGAGCCTCACTTACTGTTTGGTCTTTTGTCAACAGTTGTTACGGGAGGGACATTACCCTTCCCTCTGCTCCCTGACCAGTATAATTCTCATGCTTTTGCTTCAGATTTCACTTGAGCTTTAAAAAACTGGAAGGGGACTCTTGAAAATGTTTGTTTTGACGGATCAGATTGGTGTTGGAGATGGGTTGGGGTATAAAGCAGGCCATTAGGGAAATCTAAGGACAGTAAAAGATCCTCTTGCTTGCCCAGCCATAACTTCTTCAACTGGCTATTACTGCTGTGAGTCACAGCTTGTGACCCCTTTTCTCCTTGGCCATTTAGCTTCCACATGCCTTTAGTGAAAGAACCCAGGAAAGGAACTGTACCTCTGTCTTTTCTGCCCCGAAGTTGGCTGCTGGTGGTCCAGATAACCCCTCTGGCTTTCTGCAGTTGCATGTTTATACTCATCCAGTGTATCACCATGATCCCATCTGTTCTCAGAGGGTTAGGGTCCTGTTGATAGGACAGTGGCCCTCTTTAGCTGACCCTTAGCAGGGCTGATACCAATATGGCAGCTGCTCTCTGCTTTCTGTTTCTTTGACTACCGTCCACCCAGGAGGAGGCAGGTGGGCTGATGGGAAGGTGCCTGCCTGCAGGGCTGAGAGTCCTCTCTGACTAGAATGTCAAATGACCTTGGCTATGTCTGCTATAAGAAAATGGCTGAACTCCTTTTCCTTTCCTTTCTTCTTCTCTTCTGTTCTTTTTTCTTTTCTGCAGATATACACATTTTATGCCCCTTCTCTTCTTCCTCTCTTGGTCTACCTGTAATAATGTGTCCTCTTTCTTTGGTACCAGGTGCTTCAGACCAAGCGGAGCTCCCAGAGGCAAAGCCTGGAGCTGCAGAAGTGTGACGAGATCCTCCACAAGATTGTGAAATACCGCTTCAGTTGGCCTTTCAGGTGAGTTCTGTATCCCCAAGCACAAGGGTGGGGGCCAGATGAGAGTGTTCAAATAGGGCTTAGGTATTCAAGCTGAACACCTAGAAACTTCCCTGATCCCTTTCTTTTCAAGACATGTGGCAATGGCAGGGGAATTAGCCTCCGAAACTAGTAGGAGAAGTCTTAGGACAAGGTGAACATACCTGTGTCTGCAAGTTGACTGACCACCAGGTGTGGAAGTCTCAGGCTGGTGATTTGACAAGGGTTTTCTCAGTTGCATTCAAGGCTATGTTAATATCTCGATTTGGTTCTTTTCCACAGGGAGCCTGTAACCAGAGATGAGGCTGAAGACTACTATGATGTGATTACCCACCCCATGGACTTTCAGACAATGCAGAACAAATGTTCCTGTGGGAGTTACCGTTCTGTGCAGGAGTTTCTCACAGACATGAAACAAGTGTTTACCAATGCTGAGCTTTACAATTGCCGTGGCAGCCATGTGCTAAATTGCATGGTGAAGACAGAACAGTGTCTGGTGGCTCTGTTGCATAAACACCTTCCTGGCCACCCATATATCCGCAGGAAACGCAAGAAGTTTCCCGACCGGCTTGTTGAAGATGAAGGGGACAGTGAACCAGAGCCTGCTGGACAGTCCAAGGGACGAAGACAGAAGAAATAGAGAGGCAGGGTCCTGGTAAGGGAGCTAAAATTGAGAGAATAGAAGGAAAGGGCAGGGGAAGGGTCGGAGAGAAGAAAATTGCAAAAGAACTTGGAAGGGAGTCCAGCTCACAAAAGTTCAGAAATGCCCGTCATCTCAAGTTTGTGCTGTTTTTGTAAAACTCCCCTCAGGGCCTTCTTAGAGCAGAGCTCTTTGGGAAGTCTGGTGTTGGGTTGGTGGTCTCTGCCTAGAAAGATTATGGGCAGAAAAGGGCCTTTACCTCCCCTCCCCACACACACACATTTCCGAGAGTTTCCAGGAAGAATCCAGGTATGGTTCTTTTGTGAACCCACTGCCTTTCCCTTTCCTCTTTCCCAAGGCCCTTCCCACTTCGGCCACCACAGCCAGTGCCAAGCCCCTCTGGTCTCCAGGGGAGGGAATACTGCATTATATAGAAGGATCGAGAGTAATCAGGCCAACTGGGGAGACTGTTGATTTTTTCTTTCTCTCTCCAATCTGTATTTATATAAAATCTTGTTTCCTTAAGCCCATGCTCTGTCTCCCTCCTTCTCCCTCTCAGGTGGCGGTATCAGTGAGTGCCATACAGAATTCTCTATTCACCAGCATCATGAAACAGTAGTGGTCTTTTGAGTTGATCTTGGCAGAGTGAAGGGACATTTCCCGGAGCCATTCCTGAATACTTCTCCCTTTCCTTGTGACAGCTTTCTCCCCACCCCTCACCCCCTCAAAAAAAAACTAAGGCACTTCGCTTAGAGACTGGAGTCCTGCTTATAATCATGCATATAACCTTTACTTTGGATGGATCTGGTCAGTGGGGTGTTGGAGCCCAGCCCACCCACATACCAGACAAGCTCTTAGGGGAGCAGAAGAAAAGCAGGAAGAATTTTAATGTTTAATTTTTTTAATTGACTTTTCTAGTTATTGAAAGTTGCTTGTTTCAGCAGTGATATTGTATAAAGAACATCTTGTAAAATATTTCTCTCATCTTGCTTTGGCACATGTACAGTACAGTTTATATGATAATGTGTTTGCTTTAATCCTCCCCCCCCCCGCCCCCACCCTGTCTTCTCCTTCAGCCCATCCTTTCTTCAGAGAAGTTGGGTGGTGGCTCGCCCAGGCAAGCAGTGGGGTCTGGTTGAGGGAAGGGGATCCCTGTTCCCACCATGGTGGCTGGTCTGCCCCTTCCATCCGCTCCAGCTGCCTCCCGTGCCATTCTGGCCTCAGAGTTGGAACTCCTTGAGAACCTGGATGTTTTGGTGGTCAGTGTCAGTAGGAGGGGTGGGGCAAGGAGCCAAGGAGACGCTCAGGAGCCCTTCCCTCAATGAGTCTAGCACTAGTTGTTATATATAGGTAAAACTTTGTAGTCTTCTTTCCCTTTTATGGCAGATTTTGATAAAAATACGAAACAGGGTTTAATATTTTCTTTTCTATCAACTTTGAATTTGGAAAGTTTCAGCACCTAAGCCCTTCTGTACCTATTTAAGTTAAAGGAAAAGAAGTTCAAGGGGATTATAACTCCTAGAATTTGAGAATAAAGTCTCTAATATTAAACTTCAAGGTGTGGTCCCTATGTTTTCCCTGTCCTCCTTGCCCAAGGACTTGGGAAATTTGCTCCAGTGTCTGGTGGATAGGTTTACCGTCCCTTCCCCTGCAGTCTCGAAGTTGGCACTGACAGTCCAGTTTCATCAGCCCGACCACCCAGACCTTCCCCTGCCTCTTATCCTAAATCCAGTCTATTCTTGTTAATAGTGAGAATCCTATGTTTTACTTCAGTGACAGCTGAAATGTTTGTTGTTTTTTAAATGGTCTTTAAGGAGGAAGGGCCCCATTAAAGGGTGAACTTGTAATAAAATTGGAATTTCAAATAAACATTATGTACTTGTGTTTATAAAGAAGAAACAACCTGGTGAATCGTTCTTTGCACTCTTGGGGGTGGTAGTGGATGGTGTACTCCCAAGCGCTGCATTCCGCTTAAGGAACCTTGAAGTTTGGAGCCAGTTCTTCTGTGAAGGTGCAGCTTCAGGACTTGAGCAGGCAGCTCAGTCTTTAATCACAGGTGAGATTCACCTACTGCATTTCTTACCTCCCAGGAGACATGTCTGACACCCTGGGTAATCGAAGCATGACCTAAAATCCTCACATCCTCTCTTGGCCTTGACTCTGTCTAAAATCCGGAAAAAAGTAATGAAACATTTGAAGCTTTTAAGAATGAGGGGAAACTAAGTTTTCCTATTTCACTATGGGAATTTATATAGTCCTTTTCAAACAGAATGAAAGTATAATGAATTCCCTTGTGCTAAGCTTCGTCAGTTCTACTCCATGGCCCACCTTGTTTTATTTATGACTTCGTTGTTTTTTATGCTGAGTTAGTTTAAAGTCAGAGGCCACTGCTGTGATCCCCCTTACTTGGAAACAAAGTGACCGGTTCCTGACCAACTGGAGAGGGCAGTGCAAGGTGAAAAGGGAAGAACATTTGAGGAGAACCTTGGAGCTCTGGGTTCAGGTTCTGCCACCACCTCACTGAGTTTGGCAAGCACCTGCTTTGAACCAGGGCCTGGGCTGAGCCCTTGACAGGAGCTTTCAGTCCTGCAGAGGAGGAAGCTGGCTTGCCCCAAGACCAAATGGGAGTTGACTAGCTTGTCCATTCCAGGCCTCTGGTTCTGGAGAAGGGAGTTGTGTGGCCTCTTAGTGTTTTCTGTATGCTAATGGCTGCCAGCCTATATCCTCGAAGTTGTGTTTCTTGGGTGGGTCTCTTAATAAGTCCCTGGGAGTCTGTCTGTGTCTATCCTTATCCTATGCAACTGTTCAGTCATTCTTCTCCACTCCCTTATTCCTCAGGAGTGTGACCTTGTGGCAGCCACTTTTGTTGACAACTACAAATGGGGACAAGAATACAAAGGGAACTCTATTCCCCAGGACAGAAGTCTGAATGTATATATCTAGGAGTCCATTAAGACTTCTTCATCCCTGGTCTCTGGGCAAGAGGGTCAGGATTCCAAAAGCAACCACTCTTAAGAAGAGGTGCCTTTTCCATTGGGAAACTCTCTTGCCATGGAGCTAGATGTCCTTAGCAGGATACTGAGTGGGAAAACTGCAGCCGGGTAGAAAGAAGAACACTCTTGTAAGACTTCTCTAACACTTGCACAGAGGTTTGGCCCCTGGGGAGAACCATAGGGGTTCCCCTCCAGTGTGGGACTTCTGGGCGAGTGAGGGGAGCTGCTGACCCCCCTAGGGCCTCTTCAAGATCCAGCCTGCTCTTAGCCAAGATCAGCCCTACTAATCCCTGTCAACTCTGAACGGTTTCTCTGGAACAAGTATTGACTGGGATCGGGGCTAAGTTCTGTTAATTCGGCCCTCTACCATGCACAAGCTCAGACCCAGGCTGACAGGCTTGGCCCACACATCCACATACAAGCTGCACTCCGAGATCCAGATGCTTGGGCACCAAGGCTACTGCGGAGGGCCGGGGGACACAGGTTCAAGCGCGCAGATGTTGGTTTCTAAGGTATTTTTATTTGGCTTTGGAATTTTCTTTTTTTGGACAGACATTCAGCCGTGGGATAACTTCTGGTCTCCTCCCTCTTCCCTCAACCCACTTTGCCCAGCTTCTCTGGATATATTCTCCCTAGGCTATAACCCCTGCTGTTGCTCATACGGTGAAATAAGAGGCAGAGGGACTAGGCCCACTGGTGTGGTAGGAATTACAAAAGCACTAGAGTCAGACTTGAATTCCCAGCCTCTGCCTCAAACCAGAAGCTGTGTGATGTTGAGTCAGCCAAACCCTCTTCAAACCATTCCCTGATCTGTAAAATAGGGATTGGAGGATCAAGTTGGAGGGTTGTTATAAGGGTCTGTAATGTGTTTCCTTCCTTTTCCTCCAGGGTCTGGGACTTTTCCATAGTGTCTTCTAGAGCTGAGAAGCCTTAGCTGGCATCGCCCTGCCCTCCTTCCCAAGTCCTTCATATTGAACCAACTTAGCCTCAAGGGACCTGTCCTCCCCTGGAGTCTGTCTTTCTGACTGCATTACTTCCCCTACCCTCTCAACTCCGTCCCGTGCCAGCTGCCCTGGAAGCCAGCCACCAGATTTTTCCACTGAGCCAAGCACACCCTGCCACCTCCCCTTCCACTGACTGGCAAGTAATAGGGGATGAACCAGTGCCACACGATGCTCACTGCTTCACCCCCACACATGACTTGCTTTCTCTTCCCCAGGTCTCAACTCCTTCCTCTCCTCTCCAGCTTCCCCTGCCCTCACTGAGGCCCTTATCATCTTCAAAGCCCAGCTGGATACAATTGCTGCCCTCTTCCAGTCCCAACTTGGATCCCTTATTATCTTTAGTAAGCTTGTTCTGTTTCTCACTCAAGGACATTCAGACAGGCAGTTTCAGTGTGTTCGGGTCACTTGGCTTCAGTGGTCAAAGAAGGCACTGGGACTTGATTTGTGCTGTGTGGGGGTTACAATTTAGATGGGGAGAAAGGAAAAGGAGGGCACACCACAAGTAAGAAACCACACAAGCACAGGTGTGAGAGCCGCAAAGTGCTCTGGGGCCAGGGACACTGTTCTTTGTGAGGGACAGCCCTTAACCCCTTCAATCCATGCTAAGCCTGCCTCTGGGAATTTGGCCCAATCTTGATTTTCATCTGGTTCCTCTCTTGTCCCTGTGAGACTCGTGGGGGGGGTATAGGGCAAAGAAGACTCACCTGAGGGGGCCCCTGCCTAGGTTTGGGGGGCTCAGCCCTACTACTGATAGGAAGCGGCTAGCCTTGGGCATGTGAGCTCCCCTCCCTTGGGCCTCACTTCCGGCAGCAGGGTGGGCCCCTGGGGCCTCTAGGTACTCATACTGATTGCTGGCTCTGTTAGACCCACACCTGGCTGGAGTTACAGCAGCCAAGGCAGAGGCCAAGGTGGGGCTCAGGGGTCTGACCCTAGGCTGACGGGTCTCCAGGACAGTCACACATAACCTGCTCCCTTAGGGTGTACAGACAGGAACAAGTCTCAACAGCCCTGGGTTTCCCTGGCACACAGGTATACATGGTAGCTCTGCCCCAGTAAAGAGCCAGGCACATACTCCCCTGCACCTGCCCCATTCCTCACTGCTGCTATCAGCGCCTCAAAGCTTTACACAATCCTGAAGGAGCAATGTGTGTGTGTGTGTGTGTGTGTGTGTGTGTGATAATTCCCACTATACTCCAGGGCTCTCCGTCTCTAAACCCAAGTCTGTGCCACCAAGATGCCCACATACCATTTCAGCTCCACTCTACCTAGAGACATAGGGGTACAGGGGGGGCACTCTGAATAGGGCCCCAAGGAATGGGGCAGATACCACAGCAGTCTTGAAGCAAGCAATGAGACTCCAGCCTCAGCCCCCAAGTCCCAGGCAGGGCTAGCAGAGTAGGCCCGCAGGAGACAGTGGGAACAGATCCTATGGTTCTGAGCAGAACTTCGAGACAACTATGACACCCACTGATAGGCTCATTTTATACAGACATGCAGAAAGCAAAGTCAGGAAAAGGGAAAACTTGCCCATGGGCCCCAAGCAAGCTAGATTCCCCAGGGCCAGAGGTGGAATTCCGGGAGTATCCCAGCAGGCATCCCGGACTTATGGTGGGAGCCCAGAGACCAGACTCAGAGACTGACAGGCAGAGGCTGCCAGCAGGAGCAGAGACAGGTGAGAGGGCGAAAACACCCCCCCCACACACACACACACTTATAAATGAGTCTGGGGTTCCTGCATAACACAGCTGTGCCACCGGGGTGCTTCCTCCTGATTGCTGGAGAGCCAGAGATTGGGCATCTGGGAAGGAGCCCAGCACCCACTTCCCCAGCTCTATTCACCAGAGGCCCTCTCCCTCCTAGCCTCTCCCTCCCCACCCCAGAGAGGACTCAGCAGTGCCACATGGGGGTTTATTCCAGTCACAGCTTCCAGAGAAACTCAACAATAAATTACACCATTAAATAAACTCCCTGCTGGACCATACCCCCCCACACACACCTTCGCCTCCTCTTCTTCTGCCAGGGCCCTGGAGGGGCTCAGCCAGGCTACCCCCACCACTCGCCCCCCATTGTGGGGGATAGGGGAAAGAGCCTCAGTGAGCGAGCGAGGGGTTGAGGGAGCGTCTCCTCGCCCTCGTCCTCAGCCCCCTGCACTCACTTGCCTGACCTTGACAGCTGGGCAGCTGCTAGTCAGCTGTCTTTTCGGGAGGGGAAGGACTAGGCGAGGGTCGCGGCCACCCCGGTCCAGGCCTATGTCTGTCCCTAGAGGTGCGCAGGGTTCTCCAGAGCCGGGTCCGTCTTAGTCATGTGCAAGACCACGGTGGGGGCCTTGTAGTGGCAGTGGGTGCCACGACCATAGCCCCCAGGGGCCCGGCAGGCCTTTGCCCGGGCCCGGCCAGCTGCCATCTTGCGGTGGCACAGGCTCTGCCAGGTCTGGAAAGTCTTGGAGCTCCACACCCAGACTCCGCTGGTGATGCCCACCACCAGCGACATGAAGATTTTGAGCATAAAGACAGCCACAGTGGGCACCGAGCCCCCTGGCAGGGAACAGTCCCGCCGGCCCCCGGGCACGGTGGCTGCGGAGCACAGCTGCTCGGTGGCTCGAAGGCGCCAGAAGTCCATGTTGAGGCGCTCATAGACGTAGCAAACGATGACGCAGGTGGCGGGCACCGTGTAGAGGATGGAGAAGACTCCAATCTTGACCATGAGCTTCTCCAGCTTCTCTGTGTTGGTGCCACCGGTCTTCATGATCTTGCGGATGTGGAAGAGGGCCACGAAGCCCGTCAGGAGGAAGCTGGTACCCAGCACCAGGTAGCAGGAGAGGGGCACCAGGACAAAGCCCGTGAGTGCGGCCGCGTCCATGCTGGCCACGTAGCAGAGCCCAGTCAGCTCATCCCCGGCCACCTTCCGCAGCGTGAGGATGATGATGGTCTTCAGCGCCGGCAGCCCCCAGGCGGCCAGGTGGAAGTAGCTGCCGTGTGCCTCGATGGCCTCGTGGCCCCATTTCTTGCCGGCGGCCAGGAACCAGGTGAGGGTCAGGACCACCCACCAGAGTGAGCTGGCCATGCCGAAGTAGTAGAGCAGCAGGAAGACGAGCGTGCAGCCCGTGTTCTCCAGGCCCTCCTGGATCACGTAGAGCGCCCCCGCCTCCTGGTCGCAGGCCACGCTCTGGGCTCCGGCCACAGCGCGGATGAGGAAGGCCAGCGAGTAGACGTTGTAGCACATGGAGAGGAAGATGATGGGGCGCTCGGGGTACTGGAAGCGGTGAGGCTCCAGCAGGAAGGTGAGCACGGTGAAGGCAGTGGAGAAGAAGCACAGCGCCGACCACACGGCCATCCAGACCAGGGCGAAGTCCTTGTCGCGTCGCGACCAGAACACCTCCACGCCCGGCACGCAGCGCGGTGCGCATGAGCGACTCTTCTCCACGTACTGGAACTTCTCCGGATTCTCGCAGGTGCCGCCGCCGCCCGGGCCCGGGGCACCGTCGGCGGGGGGCCGCGCGGGCCGCGGCGCCACGGGCAGCATGTCCAGGCCCTTGTGGGGCTCGCCGGGGCCGGCCGTGGCGTTCTCGGGCGCCTCCATGCAGAGCGCGTGCGGGTCGTTGCGCGTGGGCAGCTGCGCGCAGTCCAGGGAGTCCGGCCAGCCGAAGTTGAACTGCTCCATGATGGGGGCGCAGCGCAAGCGCGCCTGTTCGCACATGGGCCGGCAGGCGGGGATGGGCGTCGAGACCTGGTCGGTGCACATGGGCGCGTAGAGCGAGCACAGGAAGAAGCGCAGGTGGCCGTGGCAGCCGTACTGCACGAGCGGCGCGAACTCGTCCAGCTTGGCGGCCGCCTCGCGCTGCGACTCGTGGCCCAGCAGGTTGGGCATGCGGGTCAGGTTGTAGCCGATGCCGCGGCACATGGGGATCTCCACCGCCTGGCACGGCGCCGGCCCGCGCCCGCGCTCCGGGTCGAAGCGGCCGATCTCCAGCGCCGCGCCGCCCGCCGCTAGCAGCTGCCACAGCAGCAGCGCCCGGCGCAGCGGCAGCACGGCCATCCCGGGCGGCCCGGGCCGAGGGCGGGAGGGCGGCCCCGGCTCACTCGGGCCGTGCCGTCCGGCGTCCCGGTGCCTGCCCGCCGCGGCGCTGGGCGCGGGCCATCGCCGTGCCGTCCACGTGTGCCCGGGACAGCGCGCGGGGAAGCCGCCCGAGGGAGAGGAGCCGCCGAGCCCGCCGAGCCGCCGACGCCGCTGCCACCCCAGCGGCCGCCGAGCCAGCGCGGGCACCGCCTCCCCGGGCGCCTCTACAAGACTCGGGGGCGGGGCGCCGGGTGGGCACGCCTAGGGGCGGGTCCCTTGTACTCTGGACACGCCCCCCGTCGGTCCTTAAAGGCGCCGGGTCTCTCAGCGCGCTCAGGCACCCACAAGGAAGGAAGGGGAGGTCCCGCTCACCTTCCATTTCCACCCGGGTTTCCCTCTTCCCCTGCAGCTCAGCCTCTCCCCTGCTGCCACCAACGCCCCTTACCTGGTCGCCTCTTTTTGCCCCAGGAGGGGAGTCCATTTCGAAGGCCTCCGCGCACGGGAAGCCTCAGCCTTGTACCCAGTGACAACTGGGGTCCAGCCTCTGCCTCTTCACAAGCTGTCTGTGACTTCGGCCTCTTCTCTCTGAGCCTTAGTTTCCTTTTCTGTAAAACAGACAGATAATCGTACTGTTAAAATTAATCACTGTCACTTGTTGCGCAGCTACTTCTGCACAAATGACTTTCTCAGCAATGCGGGAAGATTGGCTTCCTAGCCCCATTTCTCAGATGGGGAAACTGAGGCTCAGGGAGATATGACATACTCAAAGGCAAAGAGCTATTTTGCTGGTCTGACTCCTGATCCTAGACTCATTCCACAAGTCCTCTTTGCTCCTGTGGGCAAGGGATTGTCACTGTTCTCAGCTGGGAGCCTCGGTTCTCTAGGATGCTCCCCTTGGGACCTCACCTTTGGCTCCCAGGGTCGAGATTTTTGAGGCTGCTTCTCACAGACCTGGAGGACTTTTGACACTCCCAGCTGCTGTCTCTCTTGGCCCCTTCTCTCCTCTTAGTTCCCTGGGAGGGCTAGTGGATTTCCAGAGAAAGCCAGTCTGCCCAGGTTGCCTGCAACTCTCCTGGCGCTGCCCCCACAGAATGCCAGGTCCACTCTGACCTACAGTGACATCCTCCGGAAAAGCTAAGTGCCCCCCTCTTCACCACACTGTCCCTAGTTTCACCACCCACTCCCTAGCTGACAGCAGGCAGATGAGTGAGGTCTGAGACTGCACCTCAGAGCTGCCCCACTCCCCAGGCAGGAGAGGCATTTCTGAGGGGCCAGGTTTGCTGGGTGCTGCCTGGGGTGCACAGATCCTTCCCCTCAGCCCACTAGGGGTCTGCCATGGTTCCCGAGCAGCCTGATCTCTCTGGGTGAAATGCCAAATGCCGGCCCCCAAGCCGCCCAAGGAGCCTGCTCTGGGACCCCCTTAGAGATGGCCAGCCCACCAGCACCCCCATTTCATAGAGGAAGAAACTGAGGTCATAGACCACGCGGCCCCTGTCCTGTGGAGTCTGCCGTTGTGCCCCCCACCCCCACCCCACGACCCGACTCCCCCTTGGCCTGGAGAGACCTGGAAGATCCAAACACAGGCCCCGCCTGAGTGCAGGGATGGGGCCAGGCGCCGCAGGAGCTCAGAGATGCTTAGAGGATGGACGAGTGAGTGAGCAAGTGACCTAATATAGCAGGGACACAAGGAAACGGGCCGAGAACCTGCATGAGTCAAGCAGGCTGTGGGCACTTTACCCGGCGACCTGTCAAATCCTTCTCACAGTCCCTTTTTTTGGTGATCATAGGTTGTGCCCATTTTACAGATAAGAAATCAAGGCTCAGAAAACTCAAGGTCCTTGTCCAGGATCACCTGTAACAGTCAGGTTTGGCATTCAGGTGCTTCCATTTCAGGCTCCTGCCTGTCACCCCCAGCAGAGGGTCACCTCCCACCGGCCAGCTTGGTTGCCACCCACCCCAGTGTGGAGCTTGGAGTGTTTTGGGGACTCTGAAGCGTCCGGGGTAGCAGGGTGGTGATGACAGAGACAGTGGCCATGATATTTCCCTCCTGGCCCCACAAATAGTGTGAGGAGAAGGAAGGGAGGATGGGGGCACGCTGTTGCTAGCACACAGACTCTCACCCTGCAGCGGACATGGGAGATTGGGCCCCAGTCGAGACACCTCCAGCCCCGGGCCCAGCACCCAGCACCCACTTGGCCCACGTGAGCCACCATGAGAGGTGTCCCTGCACCCCAAGCCACGGAGAGCAAGGCCAGGTGCTGGGCCTTCCTAAGGACCTTGAAAGAGGAACTTGGTTTGACCACCTGGGCAAAGATGACGGAGGGTTCCAAAGTGTCAGAAGGACAAGCCCTTCCAGGCAGGGCCCCCACCCACCTCTTGCTTTCCCCACCCATACTCCTCCCCCAAGACATCATGCCAGCCTAGCACCCGGGCTGTTTCCCCAGCCTAGAAGGCCCTTTCTCCTCTTCTGTGTTGCAGGCCAGACTAAAACATCACCTCCCAGGGGCAGCCCCCCATCTCCCTGGACAGGGCTGCAGGCTCTGCCTGCCTGTTGCCCCAGCAGTGCTCCCCACCCGCTGCCAACACCAGCAGCCTGGGCCATGGGAACAGTTTATTCCTCTGCATCTGGCCTCAGAGAGGCAGGAGCGCAGGGACAGCCGTGCCCCCACCTCCCAAGCCCCCTCTGATGCGGCCACATTGGGCTCAGGCTGCAGGAGGGATGTTCCCAGGACCGGTCAAGATGCCAGGATGTGCGCGCCCCACCCCGGCCAGCCCCGGGTGGAGAGGAGCTTGGGCCATCCTCCCGCAGCCCTAGGGGGAAGGGGGGAGGGCGTCCCAGGAGGGGGGGGGCGCGGATACCAGGCCTGTCGCCATGGCAGTAGCAGCTCCTGGGAAGCCAGAGGTGGGGGACAGCCCCTCCCCCATGCAGATGCTGCCTGGGAGAGAAGAGGCCTCTGGGCTGCCTGCCCACCCACCCGGCTTTGTCACTCGATCCCCTTCTTTACAAAGGCCCCACAATACCGAGGCACTCACTGAAAGGGAGAATATGGGGAGGACAGGAGGAGCTGGGGTGCGGGAGCGCCATCCGCGCCCATCCCCACGCCTGCTCAG
This sequence comes from Tamandua tetradactyla, assembly GCF_023851605.1. NCBI lineage: Eukaryota > Metazoa > Chordata > Mammalia > Pilosa > Myrmecophagidae > Tamandua > Tamandua tetradactyla. The sequence goes on along the minus strand of NC_135349.1, from coordinate 11,148,257 downwards.
CGGGGCAGAGGGGGCCAGAGATGGGGGCGAGGTGGGAATGGGGTCCCCCCTTCCTCCCTCCCCAAGCTCAGGGGAGTGGGGGGCCTTGGCCGTGGGCCTACGAGTTGCTCTGCACACATGGGAAGATACCCCACCCCCCGTCCTGAGTCCAGCAGCCCCCCCAGTCTCCCCGCTCTGCACCCCCACCCCCTCCCGGAGGCCCCTTCTATACCGCCACCTCCTGGCACTAGCCCCCCGCCCCCCTCCACCCAGCACCTGCTGGTCTCTCAAGAGAAAGCCTTTCCCTTCCTCCCTTCCCCAACTCAACTCTGGAATTGCCCCTCCAGCACGCCCCGCCGCCACCCGCTGCCCGCTGCCTGCCTCTGCGCCTTGCACCTGTGCCTGCCTCCCATGCACCGGGGGCTTCGGGGCCCAGGCTGTGCGCCCCCGAGGCTCCTTGGCCCCGAGTAAACTCCTCTGCATGATGAATGAGAAGACTGATGTCAGGAGGAGGGAGCCACAGATCCTTCTAGAAGAGGCCGAATGCTAGTGGGGCCTGGGGTTGGGGAGGGCGTGTGGTTTGGACCTAGTGGGGACAGAGGGGTCTACGTGGGCTCAGGGCCCCCCTGGTGAGCCAGAGAATGGAGCCAGATGGGGGGTGGCGTCCTATCCCACCCCCCCTCCAGGTGCCAGGGACCCCTCAGGAAATGTGTGGTCATGTCGGACCCTGCAGGTCCACTGTCCTGGCTCCCCTCTCCGACACACAACTGGCTCCCTGCGACTCAATCATAGGTCCTGTGGGGGCGGGGCTGCACGGGGCCCTGGGTGGGGGCTCAGGGGGTGTCCCCGCCTCCCCGCAGAGAGAGCCCCGCTTCCCACCAGCCCGGCGGAGCCTCCCTTTAGGGCTGGAATGGACTGTTCCATCCTAACTAAAGAAGCGCTTTTAGAATCCCTTATTGGTCTAAAAAAAAAAAATCACATTAAGAGGTGAGCAGAGAAATAAAACAAAATAGTGGGCAGGACAATACTACCCCCAGGGCACCCTGTATTAAGAGCTCAGGTGTCTCTCTTGATACTTTTTTCCCAGATTGTACAAATATTTAGACACGTGTAGTCCCTTCTTTTCTTTCTTTCACTAAAATGGAATTACACTGCATGTATCACAACTTGTTTTTCTCCCCCTAAAAGTCAATCAGTGAGAGATGGGTGGAGTGCCCAAAACCGTGATGGGCATTCAGTATTCACCGTACATTTCGTTCAACTTCTCTGTATATTTTTAAATTTTCATAATAAAACGTTTTTTAAAAGTCTGCCACAAATGTCCTTGCAGATCATCACGTGGGATCCAAAGTCCTTCTTTTTGATGGTCCTTTTGGTTTTCATGGTGTGAAGGTACCATGAAGTTTTCAGTGAGTCCCTAAGGACAGACATTTAGGGTGCATCTCTCACCCTCTGTGTTACCCACGCAGGTCTGGAAATCTGGGGCGGGCAGGTGGTAGGCTGTGTCCAGGGACCAAATCCTGTGTTTTTGTAAATAAAGTTTATTGAAGCACAGTTGTGCTCAGTCATTTGCCTTTTTGTCTGTGCTTTGGAGCTTCGGCTGCTGAGTTGAGTAGCTGTGAGAGACTGGACGCAGTCAACGAAGCTGAAAATATTTACTCTCTAAAGTGCATATTGCCTTTTTAAAGACAAAATTTGCCAGCCTCTGAGCGTACTCAGGCTTTTATTTCTAGAACGTAGAGTCTGAGAATTGGGGTGGCCGAGTCCGTGAATCTTTTTACAGACTTATGAGGTTTAATAGACGCATAATGCATGTGTTGAGTTTTGATACACATGCACACTTGTAAAATCGTCTCCATGACCCAGGTGATGAGTGTATTCCAGCTGGAATGCAAATACCGTTCTTGGAAGTAGCACATTAAGAAAGCTGATAATTGGTACACAATACAGTACGGTGCGAAATGAGCTTAATAATGATCATTTATTAAGTACTAACTGATATCTCACTTTATCCCCCAATGCATGATTCATAAATACTGATGATTATTTATTCTACTCGAGGAAACTGAGGCTTGGAGTTAAGCAAACTAGGCTAAGGAAAAGATAACGAATGTATTCATCAACCCCAAAAGTTTTCTTGTGACCAGGTAACTCCTGAACTCCTCTGTCATTATGAACCAGTTAGCATTTATTTTACATAAATAGAACGGTAGTGTGATTTTATGTGAATTTGTGGCAGGCAACATTAATTGAGCATCTACTCTGCGCAGGCCTCTGTCCCCTTTGTGCCCCGCAGCCCTCTGGGAGCTGCCAGTCAGTGGTCAGCTGGAGTCACAGCCGGACTATCGGAGTCACGGCCAGACTATTGGCAATTCTGGCATCAGCTGTGAAAAGGTTGGAGAAGGTGATGCACAAGCTGAGTCTCAAAGCCAAGTGGGAGCCGGGCAGAAGAGAGGGAAGTACGTCCTGGACAGAAGAGAAGAGGCTTTGCAAAGACCTTGGAAAAAAAAAGGAAACAGTTGGCTGGGCTCAATGTGGGGATTTACCCTGGGGCAGTAGGGAGCCATGGAAAGGTTTGGAGGGAGGGCGTGCTTTACAATAGACATAGGCAATGTGCTGTGTGGGGAGACAGGGATCAGAGGAGGTGACCGGTGCGTGCTTCCTGGAGAGGCAGAGGAGGAGGAAGGGCATTTGAGGCAGAAGGACTGGCGTGAGCAATCCTAGCGAGGATGCCAGGCTCCTTGCAGCAGAGGCAATCTGGGGAGGCGAGGTGGACAGCCAGGCCCGGTCCTGCTGGGAAGGGGCGTGGTGTCAGCATGGGCCGGGCCGTGGGTCGGAGTGCCCGGCGTGGATGTGCGTGGTGAGGGGGCACCCGCCATACGGGCCCCCCGGCCCGGCGTCCAGCCCGAGTCCTGCGGCCCGGGAGAGGCCGGGAGGCGCCTGCTGCTCCTGAAAGCCGCTTTTGTGCAGCAGCCGCGAGCTCCTGTTTCGTTGATGTTGGAACCTGCTGCTTATTTATCCAACTCGAAGGGAAATTCAGCAGCGGTTGAGAGGAAAAAAATAATCTCAGCTGCCGAGAGGGAGGGAAGAGGCCCCCGCCTGGGCCCCGGCGCCCTCCTGCCTCGGGGCCCAGCTCAGAGAAGGGCAAAAGAGCCAGGCCCGGGCTGGGCTTCGCAAGCCTTCCCTGCGGCCGGGCGCCCCACGCTGGCCCGGACGGGGCACTCTGGCTGGCCTGCTCCCACCCGGGACCGGGGACCCCAGCCCTCTCTGAGGCTGCTGCCGAGCCCGGGGCCTCTCTGTGGCTCACGGCTTCCCCCCAGGAAAAGTCACCTGCCCCCTGGGCCAGCAGGCCTCCCCGCAGGGGCTCCCTCCCGGCCAGCGCCTGTCCCGGGGGGCTGGGGGCGCAGGTGGAGAGCAGCAGGTGGCGCGGCTGCCGGGTCTTCTGGAGCTGCTTGCCAGCCTGGCCACCGCGGCAGCCGAGGACCTTGGCTCTAGGCCATACTGGCCTTGTAAGGTGTGAGGACAACAGCTCCACAAGGGGAGGCAGGGGGCTGACCATCGGCCTGTCCATGGCGGGGTGGCACACACCAGGAGGAGCCCGTGTGGCCTGGGGAGGGCCTCCCAGCTCCTTCCCTGCCCCAACTCCCCCAGTTCTGGGACAACTCCAAGGGCCCCTGGTCTGAAGGGACAGACAGCCACTCGCCACTGTCCAGGGAGGGGCTGGGCTGGAAGGCAGGCCCTGGCCAAGCCCCCGTCCCCTTCATTACCCTCGCTGTGCTCCTTGGCTTGTGGCTGCAGGAGGGCGGCATCCCCGGGTCTCCCAACCTGGTCCGAGTGGGACGAGGCCCACTGGGTGATGATGACCTGAGCTCAGAAAGAGCTGCAGACTGCACAGCTGCCACTGGCCACCCCGGGCCACCCCGCCAGCTTCTCCCCAGCAGCGGCCAGGCCAGTCGGTCATCTCCTTACACCCGCAGGGGGATCGTTCCAAATTGCAAATCTGGTTTGCAATGGTTTCCCGCTGGCTTCTTGCTGTCTGCCTCACCGGCGTGTCCTCACCGCAGACCCCCACCCCACCGCCTTCCCCCCACTCCCTGATCTTCCCTCCAGTCACACTGTCGTTGTACAGGGGCTGAAGTACCACAGTCCCTTCTCCAAGGGGCCCTTGAACACGTGCACACTCAGTCTTCTCCCTCCCCCATGACTCCTTCCCTAACTTGGGCTAACTCAGGTTTTAGGACCCAGTTTAGCTACCCATCACCTCCTCCAGGGAGCCCTCCCGGCTTCATCCCCAGCTTGGGTTTGGCACCCTAAACTCCTCGGTCACTACCCAACTCACCCTCATCGCAGCATTTTTCATAATATCTTATGATTCCTTATGACTTACCGCTCCCCATCGCCCTCCCCCATCCCTGAGCCCCCCCCCCCCCCAACGCAACAGAATTCAGGAGATGTGTGCTGCGTGAAGGCCCCTGGAAATGAGGCTTGGGCATCTCAAGAAGAACAGAAATTTGTCTCAGTTTTTTGATCCGGGGACTTTGCAGCCATCTGGGGTTCTGAAGCCCCACCTCTCTCCAGGACTCCCCACCTCCCCCTCAGGCCATCCTCTTGGGTCCCCCTGCTTGCTCGTCCTTCACCCCGGGGCTGTGGGTGGGCCCGTCTCACGGCCTTTCCCGGGGCCTGACAACGGGCCCCCCGAGGTCTCAAGAGATCCGGATGACTCCGCAGTGACTCGGCCTCTGTTTATCTCCTGGCCCTTCCCTTCCCGCCTCTCTCTACAGCCGACCTTGATCTCTGGCCTCTCTCCCAACAGACCTTTCTGGATTCCAATCCACCCAGCAGCCCCGGCCCTTGGAAAGGGAGGATCATTCACAACCATGCCCTCGCTGGGGCCCATCCTCCCGGGGAGCAGACAGGCCTGGGGCGGCTGGGACATGCGGCTGGTTGCCAGGACCTGCCCTGCACCCTCCTTTCCGTGCCTGAAACCCCTCAGGCCCCTCCCTGCTCCCCGAGGGGCTGCCCCGGAGCTCCCACAGGCGGGGGCCCTGCCGCCGCTCTTGGCCTCTGCTGAGCCCGGCCCAGGTCCTGGCCTTTCACGGGTGTCGTGGTGGGCACAGGTAAGGGGGGGCAGTTATCGATGCAGGACAGAAGCCCCCACCTCCACCCAGGGCCTTTTTCTGTTGCTTGTCCCTCCGTTTCCCCTGGGACCCCTCCACCCAGGGAAAGGATGTGCGGGCAGCGCCAGGGTCTAGGGGGATTTGGTGATAGATGTGCAGGGACCCAGCTTGGCAGGGACGGGGTGGGGCTCAATGTCAGCGTGATGTCTCTTCGGTGTCCCGTCACATTCCGTAGCCTGGATAAAAGCAGCATCAGACACAAGGTTTCCACAGTCACATTGTAAAATTTATATCATTATACGATCATCCTCAGGAATCAAGGCTACTGGAACACGGTTCAACAGTTTTAGGTACTTTCCTCCAGCCACTCCAATACACCATAAACTAAAACGGGATATCTATATAATGTGTAAGAATAACCTCCAGGATAACCTCTTGACTCTACTTGAAATTTCTCGGCCACTGAAACTATTTTGTTTCATTTCCCTTCCTCCTTTTGGTCAAGAAGCCTTTCTCAATCATGAGAAAGCTTATCCCAGAAGCCCTGTCCCACGTTGCCAGGGAGATTTACACCCCTGGGAGTCGTGTCCCATGTTGGGGGGGAAGGCAGTGAGTTCACCTGCGGAGCTGGCTTAGAGAGAGAGCCCACATCTGAGCAACAAAAGAGATTCTCTGGGGATGACTCTTAGGCACAGTGAAAAGTAGGCTTAATTTCTCCTTTGCAGAAATAAGTTTTATAGGGGCAAACCCCAAGATCAAGGGCTCAGCCTATTGGATGGGTTGTCTCTGGGCCTCATCTTGACTTTCAGTGGGCTCCTAACTCTATGAATAAGTATGAAAAATTGTTTCATGATTGGGTTGGCATTAAGTTGAATATATTATTATATATGAAAACACTTTTTTTTTTTTTTTTACCTAAAAGCTGTTCATTTTCCTTCTGATTTTAAAAGAAATTAAGACATTTTTGTGGGCATTTCAGGCCCATGGTGCCTCCTGGAGAAACTAGCCCTGGGAGTAAGTGACCAGCTTTGTTTTCTCCTGAGGGAGAGCCCTGCTCCCCACTGGCGGTGAAATCACCCACAGCAGCTGCTGCCTCCTTTCCTGCCTGGAGTCCCCTCCTTCCCCCGTGGGCCTGGGCAAGCCAAGCGTGGGACACGCTGGCCCACGAGAGCCTCAGACTTCCCCAGGGTCCCCTCAGAAGGGTCATCTCCCCTTTTCCCCTGTGCCCAGGGCCTTGTCCCCACCTTGAGGGTGTCAGCCTCCGCCCACCCCCAGCCTACCACCCCATCCCCATCTCCTGACTCAGCAGAGCCCCCCCAAGAGGGGCCGGCTCTTCCTAGCACTGCCTCGTCCCTGCTCCGAAGGCATCGCTGGCCCCCACCCTCTTATGGGGAAACCCAAATGGCTGGGCCGGGGACCCGAGGTCTTGCACCGGGGCTCAGGGGCTGCCCTCCCTGCTCTCGGAGCCGGGGACCCCACTCTCCTGCCCCTGCACCCCTTTGCTCCCTCTGCCAGCTGGTCCCTGCATCACCACCACTCTCTTCTTCAAGAGAAAAAGATATAATAACTACAGTAAGTTATAACCACCGGTTATATCGTTTAAGCAGCAAGTGTGTAACTTGACGTGAGCTTAAATAACAAAAAGCGGAACTGCTCGCTCCCCCGCATCCTGTCTGACCCCCTCCCTGGAAGGACCCCCCCCACCGACAGTGGGGTGTACGTCCCTCCACACCTGGGCTCATTCACCGTTCACAAGTGAGTGAAATTGGGGTGCTCTTACTGATTGATGGTTGTCTAATTTAAGTAACCCCCGCGTATTGTCCATTCTTTTGTACTGAGCTATATTATTGCACGAAAACCTGCAGACCTTAGGTGTTCAGCTTAACGAGTCATAACAAACTGAACACACCTGTGTAGCCAGCGTCCAGCTCAAGACACAGAATCCCCGCCACCCCAGGGCCCTCTCCAGGCACCACCGCCCAGACTGCCACTGTCCCCTCTGGGCTGCCCCGATTTTGAGCATCTTCTACATGGGGTCCTGCATCTGACCTCTTTCGCTCAGCCTGAATCATCTGCACCACTCATCCACCTGGTGGCATCTTGTCCCTCACTGCTGAGGGGGGTCACCTGCACGCCCGGACCACAGGCTTTACTCCCTCTCCTCTTGGCGGACATCTGGGTGGTTTCCAGTTTGGGGCGCCTCGGAAGAAGGCTGCTAGGACATCCTGGAGCACGGCTTCTGCTAGACTTTTCTGCAGGGTAGCAACCCCCCGAGTGCAAGTGCCGGGTGAAGGAAGCATGTAGAGTTTTGCAAATTCAAATAGTTCTACAAGGCTTTTAATGATAAGGGAGCAGTCACTTGACCCCTCCCCACCGCATTCCACTTTTTAAGTCCTTCCGCTATTTACCTGGTTATTTCTAAATAATATGTCTATTTCTTGATCAATTTAGGGTGTTGCTACTATTACAGTGGAGGATGAGGGTTTGTCTCTCTCTCTCTCTCTCTCTCTCTCTCATCCTACCCTCCACTTCCCCTTCCCCACCCGCCTAATGAAATCCCATTATGACTCAATTAAATGAACATTTAGTGTTTTCCAATGTCATGGTTTGGGTAGCCTGCCCTAGCTTTCTTATATAATTTTTGGGTCTTCTGAACTTAATAATCGGCATGTTTTTGGGTTTTGTTTCTTTTTTTTTTTTTACCCCATTGGCTGAATGATGTGTTTTAATCTATTGCTAATTCTTATCAAACGCTGCAGGAAGTCAGTGGAGCAACCCTCAGGTACATCTGATCACCCATCAGATTTTTCTTCTCCCTCAAGCCCTCTGTCCTGTTCCCTCTGTGCCTGGACTCACTGCAGACTGGGCTTCCCCGGCCCCCCACGGTGGGCCTGCCCACAGCTCTCCAGCCCTAGCTCCGGTCTCCCCCCTTCCACCGCTTCACTCTTTCCAGGCACACTCACGCAGCACCTCCTGGGGCCCACATCTGGGGACACAGGGAAGGAGAGAGACCCAGTCCCCGCTGGCGGAGTCACAGACCAGGTAAACACACGTGTAACGTGAGGAAATGTCCGAGGGCAATGGAAGCAGGGTGGGAGGTAGAGAGAGGCTCCGCGCAGGGGCGGCCACGGCGTTCAGCTGGAAGGACGGGGGTGGGGGGTGGGGGAGCCTTGACTCGGGTGCAGCCGTGGTTTCCTTCAGGCAGGCTTCCGTCCTGAACCTTCACTTACAGGGTCCAGGGGACTCAGGACGTCCACACAAGGCCTCCCTGCGGGGTGGGGGCAGGGGAGGGAGAAATGCCTCAGCTCTGGCCACGGCCCCGGGACCCCCACCCCCAGTGGCTGTGGGCCCTAGGCAGCTTGGTGTTCTCCGGACCCGAACTGCACAGCAGCAGGGAGGTCATAGGGGCTTCCTGGTGGAGACCTTTCCCCAGAAGTAGCAGGACGACCTTTAGAGACAGGAGTGACATAAACTTATCTGTATTTGGCAAATGGCACCCCCAGAGGAGGGGAGGGAAGAATGGAGGTGGGGGGACAAGAAGAGGTCAGAAGGCCAGTCAGGGGGGCTGTTGCTAGAAGCCAGGGCCTATAGGGAGGGAGGTGATGCGATGAATGAATGAATGAATGAATGAATGATCAGCCCACATGGACACTAGCTTGTCGGCAAGGGAGAGTCCGGGGCTGGGGCGGGGCAGCCTGTGCCTGGCTCCCCTGCTCCCTGCCCCAGCCTGGGTGTCCTCAGCCAGGTCAGGGCTCCGGCCTCAGGCTCCCCAGTCCAGGCTTGGGTGGGCAGCCTTGGGCGGCCCGAGGTCACCCAGCAGGACTTGGATGGAGGGGGAGGCCGAGGGAAGAGCTGTCCCCCCGCTAAGACAGGGTCTGCACCCCAGGAGCAGATCGCCCTGCCAAGGGCCATCTGTACCCCCCACCCTGGGCAACCCCAGGTCAGTGCCGGGCAGGGCCCCCCGGATCCTAGCCTGGCATCCCCACCTTGCCCCCTGCGCAGCCTCTGCCCGCTGCTGGGTGGGGACGGGGCGTGGCAGCCTCCCATCCCGCCCCGGGCACAGCAGCCCTTTCATGGGCGGGCTTGGCGCGCTGGCAGCCCCCGGCCCCCACGCGGACCCCTCTCCGGGCTCCCCAGGCAGGCCCAGGGTGGGGAGCGGCCGGGCCGAGCACAAAGCGGCTCCTTGTTCCCCAGCCCAGCTCTGCAGCCTCCTGGAATTGGCCCATTTCCTGCCTGGGCCTTGGGGCCTTTTCCAAGGTAAATAAACAAGTACAGAGAAGTTGGGGCCTGGGGTGGAAAGCGGGGTGTTGGCGTTTTCTTCCTTTCTCCAGCCCCGCAGCCTCAGATGGCAGGGAGGGTCGGGGAGGGGAAGCTGGGCTTTGACTTCTGTGGACCCCTCAGGGGCCACAGGCATGACCCCCATCCCCAACCCCCACCCAGGGGGCACTGACCCCCGGCAGGAACCCCCGGGGCAGGGTAGAGAGCCCCTGAAGGCATGAAGCTGGGACCAGCTGCTCAACCGCTCCAGGGCTTAATTTCCCCAGCTCGAAAATGGGGACACGGCCTCTCCCCAGGAAGGCAATGGGAATTCCACCAGGGGCCCAGTGTGCGCCCGGCTCGGGGGACTCCGGGCCCAGCCTGGCTAGTTCTTTTCCTGGTCCCCAGGGCCCGGGGAGAAGTCCCTTCCTCTCCCTTCCTCTCCCTCCCTCTCCCTGGGACTCTGTTTTCTCATCTGTGGCAGGAGAGACGTGGGCAAGACCAAGCTCTGAAGCATCTGCAGGACCGAGGTTTCAGACGGAGCACCCAGGGCCCCCCTGTGAGCCCCTTCCACCCCCGGGGCCCCGCCCAGCCCACCCCGGGTCGCAGGTTTGAGAAAGGTCTGCAGCGGGGACCTCGGAGGAGCTGTGGCCGACGACACATCCCTCGCGCTTGTCCCCTCCCGTCTCCCCTTTTCCCAGAACCCCCAGCCCCGACCCCATTCCCCCCGGAGAAGACCCCGTTCACCCACCTGCCCAAACCCAGTTGTCTGCAGGGCAACTTGCAGGGGGGGGGTCACTCTCTGAAGCCCTGCTTTGCATTTATCTCATTTCACCCCCAACCCCAAGATTCCTTTCCTCACTGTTCACTCGATCAGCAACTCTTGCTAAATTCTCATTCTGTACCAGCCATACACTGAATTAATCCCTGCCCTGGGGGCTTCCGGTATGTGCATGGGGTGGGGGTGGGGGGTGAGGGCAGAGTGGGGGGCAGGTGGGGGTCGCTCCCTAGTAACCTCGCTCAAACTGCAGTCTGAGGATGTATTTGTGGAGATCTTCAGAGTCTATCAGTTACAATGAAAAAAATCGCTTTTGCCGCAATCATTTGCCATTACATTTCCATAAACCAAGGCTTTTGTTTCTTTCTTAAAGCAGTTTTATTCACACATCAGACAATCCGTCCAAAGTGGACAATCAGTGGCTCTCGGTATAATCACACACAATCAATTTTTAGAACATTCTCATTATTCCCCAAAGAAAAACCCCTGTACCCCTTCTGCCCCCCATTAGGGACACTTAGCCTTTGTGTGGCATCTTTGCTACAACTGATGAAAGAACAATAAGATGTTAATTACTGTTAAGCAGAGCCCATAGATTGCATTAGGTGCATTTTCCCCCATATACCACCTTACAATTAACACCTTATAATCGTGATGTGCATTTGTTCTAGTTCATAGAGAAAACGCCTTATATTTGTACAATTAACCCGAGTCATTATCCCCAACAGGAGTCACTGTGTCAGACAGTCCCATGTTTCAGCCTCTAGCTTTCCTTCTAGTGACATGCACAACCTTAAACTTCCCCTTTCACCCACCATCACACACACAACTCAACCGTGTTACACGCCTGGGGAGCTACCATCACCTCTATCCATTTCCAAATGTTGACAGACAACCTAAAGAAAATTCTGCCCAAATTAATATCAGCTCCCCATCCTCTACCTGATTCTACCTCCTGGGAGCCTTTAGTCTGGAAATGGGCATTATCATCAGTTCCCATCAGTGAGATCATCAGTACCTGTCCTTTTGTGTCTGGCTTATCTCACTCAACACAATGTCCTCAAGGCTCATCCACCTTGTCGCAGGCTCCAGGACGTCATTCATTCCCCTTTACAGCTGCATAATACTCCACCATATGTATACATGCATTTTGTTTATGCACTCTTGGGTTGATGGAGGCTCTAATTCCTTAAGTCGATGTTTTCCAAACTTTGGTCCCTTGAGAGTTTTGGGGTGTATTTTTTTATGGTCCCTGATAATTTTTTTTTTCCTTTAAAAGAAGTATGCTCTCCAGAAAGCCTGTCTGGGGCCAAGGGGAGGTGATCAGTTCCACCCAGGGGCTCTGGAAGGCTTCTCAGAGCAGGCAGCTCTTGCTCTGAGTCTTCAGAGAAGAACAGGTTCAATCCCCACTGCTGGGGAGAGAGGGTCTGGGTGCCCTGGGGTGTCAGAGAGGCTGGGAAGTGAGGGGTTAGGGCCAGCCAGAAGCAGTGCCCCTTTATCTCGAGATATAAGGAGAGTAGGCTTCTATTGGACCCCTACTCTCACAGGGTGAATTGTCTGTAATAGACAAGCTCAAGTTTTAACCCCCTCCTGTGAATGAAACCTTATTTGGAGAGAGGATCTTTGAATCATACCGAAAGTAAGTGAGCGGTAGGGATGGACTCCCAAGTCCCATTCAACGAATGGTGCAGCTCCTATTACATTCCCTGCTTCTCTCCAAGTTCCCACCCCAGGAGCACGGGCCGGTGTCTCCCTGCCACTTGGTGCAGCCCGCTCGGCCCCTGCCAGCAGCCCCTGGTGCAGCTGCTCTCCCTGTAGCCTCCTCGCATTTTGTCAGGTTTATGCAGTGGGAGTTGAAAATTCTGGGTGCTACAGGCCCAGGCCCCATCCCCGTCGCGGCGGCTCGGTGTCCACGCTCCTCTCTCTTCTTCCTTCAAGGCCAGGCTCAAACCTGCCCTTCCCGAGGCCTCTCCTGGGACTCATCCAGCCATTCCCAAAATAGTCACGGAGCCTGGGAAGCACCAGGCGGTACTGCAGGGGAGCGGACAAGTGACAAGCTCCCTGCCCATGTGTAGCCTCCACTTTGGAGCTGGGGTCACCCAAGACCGTCCCCTTGACTCTGGGCGCCATGCCTTTGGGCACGTCTCGAGGTCCCTGACACTTCCTAAGTGCTTGGAGGGCAGCCCCACTTCTCCATTTCCGTCCGTGACCTCTCCTCTGTCTCGGCCAACAGCTGTCCAAGTCTCACCTCTTGCTGAACTTCCCTCTGAAGTCTTCTGCCCAGCTGTACATCTGACATCTGTCTCCATGGGGACGTCCCGCCGACATCTCACATTTAACGCAGCTGGCACAGAATTCTCGAGCCCCCTCCCTGCCCCGCTCCTTCCCATCCTGCTCTCCTTTCCATCGCTGGCACCACCAGCCAGCCAGCAGTCCGTGTTTAAACACCCAGGGGTGCTCTTGTCTCCTTACACCCAATTCATCAGCCAGCCCTGTAAACACCCTGACTCCAGGCTGCTCATTGTAACCCAACATCTTCCTGGGTTCAGTTGCATTTGCCCTGCAAGAACTAGACAATGAAACACAAATTTGGGGCGACAGATGGATTTTCTCTCTGGCATACTGACGTCGAAGCAGCCACATGTGGAGATGTTTAGGGTGCCAGGAGCTCTGTCTGTCCTCAAAATGTGTGACTGCCTAGGCCCGACATCAGACAGCTACCATCTGCCGCGGAGCCCTTCCTCTCCTCTCGGTGCCCAGGGTGGAGTGCCTCTTTCCTGGGCACAGAGAGAAGGATGAGGCAGGGAAACAATGAGCACCCAGGGAAGGGCGAGACCTCCCGAGCTGAAGAGCAGCTTGTTTAGCATTGTTGAGGAAGGAGACAGGTGACAAAGAGGGCTCCCTTTCAGGCAGGTCCCCAGAGGCGAGGGGTGGGGGATGAGTCTGCCACAGGGGCCCTCCCACGGCTGCAGCGATAAAGAGCCTGGGCTGTGACTGCCCAGGGCCCGTGGGGACTGCAATATGACACTGTGTTCTCCTGGCCTGCCTCCCCCTCCCCCTCCCCTCCCCAGCCCTGCCACCTGGGCCTGTGACCCGCAGCCCTTATCTGAGGCCCCCACCTCAGACATTCTCTGTGCATTACCTCGGCCTCTTCCCAGAAGAATCCTCTCCGTGCTCCCAAGGGGCTAGTGGAAGCTCAGGAGAGGGACCCCCTTGCCCACTCTTGGCCTGATGCCCCCCCACCCACCCTCTTACCACCAGCCAGGGAATTGAATCATGTCCCCTACAAAAAGCACCTTCAGGTCCCAAGACCTGGTCTTGTGGACGCGAACCCGTTTGCAAATAGGACCTCTGAAGATGGTATGAGCTAAAGTGCACCCGACACTTTTTTTGAGTGAGGTGGGCCTTTGTGCAGTAGGCTGAAGTCCCTACAAGCAGAGAAAACAATACAGAAGAAGAAGCTGCAGGGAGCAGTGGAAGCTGGAAGTCAACGAACCTGGAGAGAAAGGAGAAGCCGCCACCGTGTGCGTCACAGAGAAGCCAAGGACCAAGGCTTTGCTGGCAGCACAGTCTCCTCGGAGAAAGCATCGCCTTACTGAGGCCTCAATTTTGGACTTCTCCTGGTCTCAGAACCGTGAGCCAACAAATCCTCATTGTTCAAGCCATCCCATTGTATGGTGTTTGTTCTACCAGCCGGGAAACGAAAGCACCGTCCTCTTGTCAGCCGGGCGTGGGTGTGAGGGGACAGAGTGGCGGGTTGGGGCTGGACCCTGCACCTCACCCACCAGTATCCACGGGGCACCCGGGCTCCAGGAAGGGCCAGGAGGCTGGAGACACAAACTCCTTGGCCAAAGAGTGCTTTGCGTGGCTGGAGAGTCAGCTCAGGAACCCCCACTAGGGAGCAGTTAACTGTGTGAGAGTTTGGGGAGGACTTCACAGAGGGGATAATGTCCGAAATGAGCTTTACGAGTAAATGGAGTTTTTCGGGCTGTTGGGTGGTGGTGGGGGGCAGGGGGAAGTGCATTCCAGAAGGAGAGGCTAGCGCGGGCAAAGATCTGGAGAAGCGAAAGATTATGGCACATTCTGGGAACAGTGAGAAGTTCATTCTTGTTTGCTATAGAGACGCAAAATAGCAGCAGCTTCAACAAGATGGAAACCTCTCCCTGTCTCTCTCCGTTGTGCAAAAGTCCACAGATAGACAATCAAAGCTGGCATTGTGGCTCAGTGTCCTGAATTCCTCAGGGACCCAGGCTCTTTCCAGCTCACCGTACACTCCCAACCCTGGAATGTGGCCCTTGTCCTCTTGGCCCAAAATGCCAGCTAGGGTGCCAGCCATCATGCCCATATTCCAGGCAGTGGCATGGAGGAAGAGATGAAGAAGAACGAGCACAGGTTACACGTCAGTGTATTTCAGGGAAGCTTCAGGCGCTGGCAGGTGATACTTCTGTTTAGAACCCATTGGCCAGAACTTGGTGCACAGCCACCCTAGCGGCAAGGGCCGCCAAGGGATTATTCCCGTGGCCATGTGCCCAGCGAACCTTCAGGGGTTCAAATGCTAAGGCGGAAGGGGAGGAAGGATGTCGAGGGACACCCCGAGGTCTCTGACACCTTCAGTTGGGATGAGATGGAGAGTCAGGAAGGGCCGAGTCGGGAGTGGGGGTCCCAGCCTCGTGGGCGAGGGAATGCCCTAAATGTTAAGCAAGAGAGCGAACTGCTCAGACTACTATGGGGGAGGGTGACGCTGCTGGCATCAGGGTGGGGACTGCGTTAGCACAGGCTGGAGGTTTTAGGATTTGGTGAAGATGAATGAGGGGAGGCTAAGCTTCCAGCTTGGGAGGGTTGGGGCGGAGTGGAGGGAGGAGAAAGTGGGTGAAGGAGGCTGGAGAAATCTGTGGCATCCCGAGAGGGAGGTCCAGGGCTGGTGGGAAAGTGGGCCCCCCCGCAGGAAGGGATGCTGAGGCCCAAGCACGTGAGGTCCCCGGGTGTGAGGAGACTGAACCCGGGAGCCAGTGCTTTCGAAGCCGACAACAGAGAAGGAGCAGGAAAGAGTAAAGATGAGCAGGAGATGCCTCTTGGCAAGGAGGCCGGGCTGGAGAGGGGGTTCAGTTCATGCTCCCTGGCACGCAGAGTGGCCTCTCCGCAGGGGAACGCAGCTCCAGCCCCGGGAGGCTTTGGGCCCCCTGGGTTCACACCAGGCTGTGGGACCTGGAGCATCACCCCCTCCCTTTGCTGCAGAACCAGGATAAGCACAGCTAGATTGCATCCGATCGATAGCTTTCAAAAAACATTTGGACGATTTATTCATGGAAACTTTTCCCAATGCAAAATCCCATTGGGAGGGAGGGGGGAATTGGGAGAGATTGCTTAATGGGGTCGGGGTCTCCTTTGGGGGTGACAGGAATGTTCTGGAACCAGACAGAGGCAGTGATTGCGCAACACCGCAAACGTACTAAATGCCGCGCCGCTGCCCGCTCCGGACTGGTTAACCTTATGTTACGTGACTTCCGCCTCAAAAAATTATTTTTAAATCACATTGGGAAGACTTATATGTAAAACATATGCAGCAGGGCTGCAAGATTTAACCCGCTCTGTAATCCAGAGGATAGAAAACGCCATTTCCTCACTTTGCAGGAAGGGCCTGCTGCCTGAGAAGTGCCCAGCAGTTAGACAAAAGGGGTAGAAACCCTTTGTCTCATCTGGTCATTTGCCAGGTCGCTTTAGGTGGCTCCTAGCCTCTCGAAGATTAGAAAATAAACCCGGTTTCTCCGAACACTGGCCCCGGTAGGCACACTACTCCTCTTCTCTCTCAGAGGTGGGGACTGGGACCTGGGGGGAGGGGAGCAGGGGGCGGGGAGGGGTCCCAGCCTCGAGCCTCCCGGACGCCGCTGGCCTTCCGCCCACCAGGCCTGCGTCCCCTATGCCAGGCCCCCTGGATTATCCCAGGGACTCCTCCCGCAGGACCCACTGAGAGGGGCCGGGGAAAGCTCTGGGCCGGGGGCCTGACCACGCCGGCCATCAGGTCTGCTCGGATGGGCTGAGCCCAGGGTGGCAGGGTAGCCCCGGGGTCTCCTCCCGAGTCCCAAAGGCCACAGGACAAGAGGCCCCTGCCCGAGCTGCGCCCTACTTTTATCCCTTGTGGGGACACACAAACCAGGGCGCCCAAGTTCGATGGCTGCCTCTCCCGCCCCTCCCTGCCCCTCCCCACATCCCAGGGCCCAGAGAGGGCGGCGCTCCCCTTTTCCTCTTCTCGACTGGGTTCTTGGCCTCATAATAAGCCATGGAAGACACTACGGTCTAGTCCAGCTCGCAAGTTAGAGAAAGAGAGGCCGGCATTAGGTTTGCTGTTTATCCAGAAGGCAAAATTGGAGGGCTGCAGGTCAGAAGCGTACCCCTCTTTGCATTCTTTCTGAAACAAATCCTGGGCTCCTCCAGGCAGACTCGGCCAAGGTCGCGGGTTCAGAAATGCAAAAGGGTAAATAAAGCCTGTGAAGAATGAAACATTTTGCTCCCAAACCCAGTTGCTCTGGGTGGAGTTAGGTGGCAGACATAGCACCCACTTACTCCTTCTTCTCCCTGGGCCTCAAGAGCATGTCCAGCAATCCCTATCCTCACGGAGGGCAGAGTTAGAAAATCAGATGTGGGCAAGCTGGGTTATCGGTCAGCTTTATTCACTCCCTTCCCACACGTGCTCCTCCGTGGGACGACGGCACGTCCCCACCCGTTCAAGTTGGGCTTTAGTCAAAGGGATGAAGCAGATGTGCCCTGTGCAGAGGTTTGGAATGTGCTTGTGCAGTTGGGCCGGCCCTCCTGGGCTGACCTGCTCTTCCCCACGTGTGGAGCCATCCTGGACCCACCTTGGCTTGGAGCCAAGCCCCGCAGGCCATAGGAGGATGAGCGAGAAATAAATGCTTGTTGTTTTAAGGTTCTAGTTTTTCAGGTGGCTTGTTACGCAGCATTATTGCACGTGTAGCTGACTAGTACAGTCAGATGAACGCTGAGGCCCCTTTCAGTTCTAAGGGTCTACGAAGGGGACCAGCCTGCCCCTCGCTCAGCTGGGCTTCTTTGAGTGTATCCTGGAGCTCACTGAGAAGCAACCCTGGCGGCCTCCCAGGGCCAAAGCAGAGGTGGGGATCCACTGCCAGTGTGACCATGGGGCCCCGGTACACACAGGAGGGTCCAGGGTCCCTCAGTGGAAGAGGACAGGGCCAGACAGCACTGTCTGTCCTGTCCATCTGTCCAGTCCAGCCTGAATTCCACTGGCATCAGCCCACAAGCATGCATCCTTGCACCCATTTTCAGGAGGAAAAAAATGAGGATCAGAGAAGTGCAGGGACTTGCCCACAGTCACAGAGCTGTTGAGTGGAGCAGTCAAGAATGAGCTTCCAAGGTGGGGTCTCGGCATGTCACGGTGTGGCCTGCCGTTCCAAACCTCTGAAGCTGGAGGGAGGTGGGGTGGGGGAGGGTTGGGGTGGGGAGCAGGGGGATGCCCCCTCGGCACAGATCTGGCTGCTTTCCCAGGGGAGTTGCTCTGGCCAGGGGGGTACAGCTCGGGAGGAAGGCAAAGATTTTCTTAGAGTCATCTCCTTCCTGCCATACCCCTCTCCCTTTCCTCTTAGCTGTTCCTTGAAGGAAGTATGAGTCCCAAATTCATAGCCTTTCCCCTTCTCTTCCCTGCACCAAATCCAGCTCTCCCAAAGGCATCAGACAAAGTCACACTGAGGTGCAGTCGACTGAGGCCACTGGGCCCAGCACGGGGAGATGGCTACATAGAGAAAGGAACCTTCCTGAAGGCCACTGCATGGAAAGGGCAGAGCGAGGAGGGGAGGGAGGTGGAAGAGAGGCCATGCAGGACACGGCCTGAGCTTTGCTCTCCAAGTGAACAAGAGTGTGGGGCCAGGTATATTTATAACACAGCCCTGAAGGGGGCCAGGCCTCACATAAATCATGCTGTTTCCTTGGCAGGAGTAAAAATAGCCACATGGGCTCTTCCTGCACATGCTTCTGCATGGAACCTGGCCGGGGGGCCCCCCCATCCCTCCCCCAGGCCCCCCCCCGACCCCGGTCGTGCCTCATTTGACCACCTCATCTATCCCCTAGGCACCAGGCGTGCTGCCTACGCCTCACCGCCAAAGGAAGGGGTGCCCCCCCCCCAACAGAGCTTCTGGGTGGGCTCCCTGCAGCTTGCTATCCCCCAGCCTGGTGGAGGAAGGGGCCCAAGCCGAGACTGTTCCTCTAGGGCTGGCTCAGGCCCGCTGTGAGGGGACAGAGCAAATCCTCTGTCATGACAAGTCAGGGACAAGGTCAGAGCCGGGCAGGGAGGGAGGGCTGAGGGACTTAAGCTGTAAACCCTAAATAAACATCCCAGTACACATTAGAACTTCCTGCCGACACAGACGGGCAAGGAGGAACTCAAGGGCCACCCAGAATCGGGGCTGGAGGCCGGGGGGTGGGGTGGGGGAGTGGACCCCTCAACCCGGGGGCCTCCAAGGACAGCCTGCAGATCAGTGTCCAATAATGGGAGGAGCTGGGTACCAAGGAACATTCCAGGGCCTGTCTGCAGAAACCCCTTCCTCCCTGAGCCACAGAATCTCCGGGTGGGGCCCAGACAGCTCCATTTTAGATAAGCTTCCCTGCCCTCCCGAGGCCCTGTGGAGGCCGAGGACCCCGTCCTCGCCTTAAGCCAATGCCCTCCTCCCTGTGACGCAGCAACCCCACCCACCCCCCACGAGGTCGGAGCCCCAGGAGGTGGGGGACAGGCCGCCCCCTAACTGACCTCCCTCCTGTCCTTCCTCCTCCGGCCAGTTTTCCAGCTGTCTCTGGGTCAGGAGCAGCAGGAAAAAGTGACTGGTTGGAAAGGTGACCTATCCGGGGTCCCAGCACACCCCGCCCGGGCTGCAGAGTGTGCCCAAGCCCCAGCTCGTCTCGAGGTGGGTGGGTGGGAAATCCTCTCCCCACCCCGGGCAGGGGCAGGCAGCCTTCCCCGGATGAGGCCGGGAGGTCAGGGCTGGAAGCGGCCACAGCAGGGGAAGGAGCTGCCACTCCCCTGCGCCCCACGCACGCCGTCTGCGCAATCAGCCCTGTTTTCACCCTGGAGCAAAGGCAGCTCAGAGCACCTAAGTCGCACGGCCGCTTGAGAGCAGGATTTTAACCAGGGTCTCTGGGACCACCGTGCACGGCCGGGTCACGGCGGGGCGGGGAGAGGGAGGGGGGGTACTCTGTGACCACCGTGCACGGCCAGGTCACGGTGGGGCGGTGGGTGGAGTCCGATGTCTTGCCCGAGTCCAGGCTGCCTCCAGACGCCCAAGGGGTCCGGGATGTGGGCGACGGGCATGTGCCCGAGCAGGGGCTGGCAAGACGTCCCCCCTCCCAGGCCCTGTGCGGTTCTGCCGGGCGGTGGAGGGCTCTCGTCCCCCGCCCTCCCCGGAGCTCTCCACCGCCCGGCAGAACCGCACGGGGCCCCGGGCGCCCAGGGGAATGACTCACCGGGCAGTGCGCGCAGGCACTTAGTTCATCTAATTAGCCTTGGCCGGTGGCTCCGGCCACACACCCCTCCCCCAGGAGACCTCAGGGGAGTTTCTCTTCTCCCAGCTTCTTTTGTGCAACCAGTGCCCGAGGAGAACGCATCCGACAGCCGGCTTCCACTAGCCCGGTTTCAAGCGGGGAATTCTTTCATTCATTCTACCAGCATTTATGGAGCGTCTGTAGAACATTCTCTAGAACATTCCACCCGAGGATGGCAAAATGTGCCCTCTTCTCAAGAGCACATGGAGCCTTCTCCAGGGTGGACCATCTGCTGCGCCATAAAACAAACCTCCATACATTTCAAAGGACAGAAATAATGCAAACTATGTTCTCCCACCACAGTGGAATGGAGTTAGAAAGGAGTAACAGAAAGAAACTTGGGGAAGGCAGAACTACGTGGGAATTAAAGAATACACCTCTAAATAACCCATAGGTAGAAGAAGGGATCAAAAGGGAAACTGGAAAATACTGCCAGATCCTTTCCCACATGGTCCAAGGCAGGACTGAGTCTTGCTTGAGTCCAGGCTGCCTTCAGAGTATCCCAGGGGAGGGTAAAATAGAGGCAAAACTATGTGTTAAGGAAGGACCCAGAAACGTACCCTCCTGCCTCTGTGTCAGAAGGCCACACCTGGCCTGCCAGGGAAGCTGAGATGGGCAGACCATGGGCTGACTGGCCAGGTGCCCAGCTAAAAATTATATTTCTAAGGAAGAAGGGTGAACAGATGGAGGGATATATAACAGTCTCACATTAAAGAAATGTCCTTCTATTCCTGGTTCGCTGTGATTTTTTTTTTTTAAGAAACATCAATAGATGTTATTTTATTGATGTTTTTTCATGCATTTATTGAGAGGTTCATATGATTTCTCTTCCTTTAATCTGACAATATTGTGAGTTACATTAATAGATCTTGCTAATGTTGAATCATCTTTGTATACACCTGGAATAATTTGCAATTTTGTCATAATGTACTCATTTTTAAAATTACTGGGTTTAAATGGGTAAGTTTACTTAGGATCTTTGCATCTGTGGCATTTTCTACGTTATTAAGAGAAATTGATGTATAATTTCGTTATTTTCTGACTATCCTGGCTTGGTTTGGGAGCCAATATTCTATCAGCCTTGTAAAATGAATTGGTTCGGCGTCCCTCTCTTTTCCCTTCTCTGCAATGTTTTGTTAATGATTGGAATTATATGTTCTTTGAATATTTGGTAGAAAATACCTAAAAATCCAGCTAAATCTGAGGTTTTATTTTTGAAGATGTGAAACCACCCCTTCAATGGGAATGCTGGGTCATAGGAAAAGTATGTTTAAATTTAAAAGAAGCCACCCAAGTGTTTCCTGGAAATAAATGTACCATTTGGAAGCCACATCAGCAATGTCTGAGAGAGCTGTTTCTCCATCCGCAGCAGCATTTGGTTATCATGTAATTATTGTTATGTTTGGATTTTAGGTCTACCATTTATTATTTATTTTCTGTTTATTCCTTGGTGGTTTTTTGTTGTTGTTGTTTCTTTGCATCCCCCTTCCTGTCATCCTTTGGTTTATTTGAATTTGTTTTAGTATTCAATTTTAATTTATCTATTTTTTTTTTTAACTGCATCTCTTTGTATCGTTTCAGTGGTTGCCCTAGTGGTCACAATATGCATACTTAACTTTTCAGGGTCTACTTAGAATCCATATTTTACCATTTCAAGTGGAATTAGAAATATTATCATCATATAGGCCCTTTACCCACCCATTTTGTGGGTGACAGTCACACATTAGATTGACATACATTAAAAACCTCATCAAAAAGAGTTACAATTTTTTTGCTTTCAACCATGAAACACAGTTTTAATAAATCAACAGAAGAATAGTCTATTATATTTTCCCAGATGTCAATAATTTCTGTTGCTTTCCCATCAATCTTTTTTTTTTTAATTAACGGAAAAAAAAAAGAAATTAACACAACATTTAGAAATCATACCATTCTACATATGCAATCAGTAATTCTTAACATCATCACATAGATGCATGATCATCGTTTCTTAGTACATTTGCATCGGTTTAGAGGAACTAGCAACACAACAGAAAAAGATATAGAATGTTAATATAGAGAAAAGAAATAAAAGTAGTAATAATAGTAAAAAAAAAAAAAACCCTATAGCTCAGATGCAGCTTCATTCAGTGTTTTAACATGATTACTTTACAATTAGGTATTATTGTGCTGTCCATTTTTGAGTTTTTGTATCTAGTCCTGTTGCACAGTCTGTATCCCTTCAGCTCCAATTACCCATTATCTTACTCTGTTTCTAACTCCTGCTGGTCTCTGTTACCAATGACATATTCCAAGTTTATTCTTGAATGTTGGTTCACATCAGTGGGACCATACAGTATTTGTCCTTCCTTTAGTTTTTGGCTAGACTCACTCAGCATAATATTCTCTAGGTCCATCCATGTTATTACATGTTTCATAAGTTTATCCTGTCTTAAAGCTGCATAATATTCCATCATATGTATATACCACAGTTTGTTTAGCCATTCTTCTGTTGATGGACAGTTTGGCTGTTTCCATCTCTTCGCAATTGTAAATAACGCTGCTATAAACATTGGTGTGCTAATGTCCGTTTGTGTCTTTGCCCTTAAGTCCTTTGAGTAGATACCTAGCAATGGTATTGCTGGGTCGTATGGCAATTCTATATTCAGCTTTTTGAGGAACCGCCAAACTGCCTTCCACAGTGGTTGCACCATTTGACATTCCCACCAACAGTGGATAAGTGTGCCTCTTTCTCCGCATCCTCTCCAGCACTTGTCATTTTCTGTTTTGTTGATAATGGCCATTCTGGTGGGTGTGAGATGATATCTCATTGTGGTTTTGATTTGCATTTCTCTAATGGCCAGGGACATTGAGCATCTCTTCATGTGCCTCTTGGCCATCCGTATTTCCTCTTCTGGTAGGTGTCTGTTCAAGTCTTTTTCCCATTTTGTAATTGGGTTGGCTGTCTTTTTGTTGTTGAGTTGAACCCATCAATCTTGATGTTCCAGGTTTCCCTCTGGTATCACTTCCCTTTTTTTTCTAATGAACTTCCTTTACTAATTATTTTAGAGCAGGCCTTGGCAGGGACTGAATTCTTTTGGTTTTCCTTCATCTGAAATTGTCTTCGTTTCACCTGAATTCCTGACATATATTTCTCAGTGGGCCTTGAATTCTGGACTGACAGTTCCTTTCTTTCCACAAGTTAAAAATGTATAAACTCACAATCATTTGAATTGTTATGCCCCTATAATAATGTATGTTTTTTAACTCTGGCTGCTTTTCATGATTTTTATCATGAAAAAATGATATTTATCTTGCCTTTAATTTTCAACTGTTTAACTAGAATGTGTATAGGTGTTGATTTCATTTGTGTTTATCCTGTTTGTGGTTCACTGAGCTTCATATATTTGTAGGTTTATATCTTTTGTCGAATTTAAGAAGTTTCCAGTCATTATTTATTCAAATGCAATCTGTCCTTAATTTGTAGATGCATTTTGTGGCAGAGATGGGGTGGAGTGTGCTTATTCTATCTCACTGGAAGTGGAAATGTAATGTCCATTTTGATTAGTATTTATTAATACAGCAAAACCATCTCTTTTTTTTGGGGGGAGTACATGGGCAGGGAATCAAACCTGGGTCCCTCACATAGCAGGTGAGCATTCTACCACTGACCCACCGTGCACCCTAAAACCATCTTTCTTTTGGTTAGAATTTGCCTGATAAAGATTATTCCATTCCTTTACTTCCAGTCTTTCTGTGTCTTAATATTTATGTCTCTCATACTTATCCAATCTGACACTTTCTTTTAGCCTATGACCCTTGTCCATTTATAATTATTGTGATTAATTTTATCTTTTGGATTGTGCTATTTCTCTTCTTTTATCTTTGTTTCTTTCTTACCCTTTTTACTACCTTCTATTAGTTGGTTAAGTTTTCGGTTTTCCCTTTTTCCCCAGCCACCACGTTAGGTACTTCTTTGGAGGTTATACGTTCTATTTCCATTGTAGATTACTCTTTAAATTTTAACTTGTACACCTGAATTAACAATATCTAAAGTGTACCTCTATTTTCTTGACTAATATAAGGACCTTACTGACCCTTCAGTGGTCAATACTTTAGCTGCACCTTGTTTTTTATACCACCAAATTGGTTGTTGTTATTGTTATCATTAAATTTACCCAAAAGTTGATTTTACTTATTTATTTTGTTATTGCTTCATTCTTCTCCTGTGTTCCAAAGAGGGATATATACATACAGATATTTCAAGGATGGTAAACCCAGACTGCCTAAATATAAATTCCATCTCCATCTTTTACTAGTTACGTAACTAGGCCATATTTTAATTAAATCTTAATTAATTAGTGAATTAATTTCTCTGGGCCGTATTTTACTCATGGTGATAAATAATGAAACCTGCCTCAAATGGTTGTTACGAAAATTGAGTTTATCTATGTAAAGGATTTAAAAACAGGGCCTCACACATGGTGAGAGCAATATGAAAAAAATTACTATTACAATTTGCTTCTTCTCAAAGTATGTCTTTTAGTAGTTCTTGCAATGAAGGTCTGTTAATTGTAAATTTCCCCATCTTTGTACAAAAATGACTTCCTTTTTGCCCTTACTCTTCAATAATAATTTAGCTTGCTAGACAAATTCAAGGATTGCTGGTATTTTCTCTTAATATTTTGAAGATCTCCTTCAACCATTCTAGAGCTGCCACTGACAAATCAGGTGGCAGGGTAACTGTTATCCCTTTGATGGCAATTTATCTTTTCTCTCTGATTGCCTCTAAGAGCTTTATGGTGCTTGACAGTTTCACAGTGATGTGTCTAAGGTGTGGAATTATTTACATTTCTCTTACTTGGACCCAGTGCTTTTGGAAATTGAGGATCTATATTTTTAACAAAACCAGGAGTTTTGTAGACATTATCTCTTTGAATATCTCCTCGCTACCATTCTGTCCATTTTCGCCCCCGGGGAACTCCTTTTCCATGTATGTTGGACCTTCTCATTCTATTTGTGCCTCTTACTTTCTCTGTATCAGTAAGCTTTTTTTTTTTTTTTGAGTGAAGAAAATGTTTTTATTAATCACAACATGAAATTGACATGACATCTTATTAGAATTGAACAAGGATAAATAATGCTGTTACATTTCTCCTATCCTTTTCAAAGGAAAATATTACATGTTAAATCTCTTATTGACTTTATGGACTGATTTCAGTGAAACTATTTTTTTTTTAAAGCATATGGCAATTAACATATATCTTCAAACTGTGCTAAGTAGTTAGAAAGGTAACTCTAAAATCTTTTAATAACTGCAGGATTAGGACTGTTTTGTTAAACATTAACAAATATTAATATCTTTCAGCTGTTATATCAATGCACCTTTTTCACTGGTAAGGCAATTGCTTGCTGTGGGTGTCATGATGAATAGCAAGTATCTTCTTAAGTAACAAATACTTGATTATCAAGATTGAAGCAAGTTTTTGTTCCCAATTTTGCTATCTTTTGGAGCAGAAGTAAATACCTTTGTCTTATAAACACAGAGAGGCAAATATTGTGAAATACAGCTGTTGTGATTTTCAGACCACTAAGTCAACAAACAAATGGGGCAATAGATTACTTTTAAGAATAATTCTTTGAATTTTTAAAATAACAAGGCTTCTGAGTAACTTCTCAAAATTAGCTTTCCATTTTGGTCCATGACCTGATAAACTGAACACATTTGATCTGTGTTTTTTGATCTGCGTTTTAGGTAATTTCTTCTATCTATTACACTTTTGACTTTAATAAGGGTTAGAGTTGTCATTTCAAACAATTTCTACATATAATACATCTTTAAATAAGCTTTCATCTCACTGAATTGAGGTTTTTTTGTGTTTTTTTTTTCACTCATGTGGAAGGTAATTTGAGCATACACATACATAATGTGTGTGTATATATGTATTTTTTTTGGTAAGTTTTAAAGTTTCGTTGACCATTAGGATAAAACTATAGGGACAAGTCTGTAAACAGTGAGAAACCCTTCTGTAGGCTGAGGAGGGCAGGTACAGTTCACTGAAGGATGTGTTGAGGCTGCAGTGAGTCTTGTCATCAACCGTTAGTCCTGCGGTGCCAGGTCTCACCACGACAGCTGCCTGCACGCCCGCATTCTCAGCAGCACTGGCTTCTCGAGTCACATCTGCCAGAAACAGGATGGCGGTGGTTGAGCGCCCAATGCTGTCTGCAATCTTTCAGTAACTCTCACTTTCTACTTTGCGTCCGGTCTTGGCATCAAGGCGACCATCAACAAGCTCAAGAATATCTCCCTCTGTAGAATGCCCAAATAATAGTTTCTGTGCCTCCACACTCCCTGAAGAATAGATGTACACACCTGCATCCCAGCCTCTCTCCATTTCCTAACTGCTGGAACTACATCCTCAAAGAACTTTGCTTCCATGCGTCCAGCTGGGAACACTGCCCTCCACACGCGGCCCTGCAGCTGCTCCAGCGCTGTGGTCTGTCCGCCCAGAGACATCGGCCAGCAGACGTCATCTACCACAGCTTGGAGCATCTGTTGCAGGTCATCCACCCCATTTCCAGAACCTGCAGGGATCGGAGCCGCCCCATCCAGATGAAAATCCTCTTCAGCCTGTTTCCTCAAAAGACTCACGTCCTGCTGGCACTCCTCTGCTTCCCAGTGTGTCTGCAGATACTCTTTAAACATTTTCTTCAGCGTTAAGGAAATAAAATGTCCTTCATGAAAGCAACTGGGGTTGTGGTACCTTCCATATCTAACAGGATCGCGGTGAGCCCGGAGGGCACTGAAAGCATGACCATTTCCCTGCCAGATGCTACTATGATTTCAGCGACCTGGAAGCGGGGAAAGAACCACACAGAATCCCGAACTCGCTGGCTCTTCAGGGAAGAAGGCCGAGACCTGTATCAGTAAGCTTTTGCTGTGTAACAAATCACCCCCAAATTTGCTAGTTTAAAACAGCCACCGTTGATTTAGCTCATGGCCACGTGCAGCATCAGTTTGGGTGCAGTCTTTCATCCTCCAGCATGCTAGTATGAGGTTATTCATGAAGGGTTTTTTTCTGGGGGGGCGGTGGGGGGTTGCATGGGCCAGGAATTGAACCTGGGTCTCCTGCATGGAAGGTGGGCATCCTAACCACTAAAGTACCCATGTACCCCTTCCTGAAGGGTTTTGAGGGAGTGAGCAGAAGTGTGGAAGGCCTCCTGTGGCCTTAGATCCTAATCTGCATCACTTCTGCTACATTCCACTGGTCAAAGCATGTCACCAAGACAGCTTAGATTTAAGGGGTGGGGGGAAAAGACCTCATTTCTTTATGGTAAGGACCGCACAATTTTCTAAAATTAAGAAAATAACATTTATTGCACACTTGTATTTGTGATCTATACATAGTAGTTTAGAGAATAAATTCTGGAATCAGAGTCTCATAATTGTGGCCACTTTTTGCAATCTCCCTTTTATAGTTACTTGTCCTTTTATAACTCTGAATCTTGTAGTGGGGAAATTATCTCAGATGGCTCATAGTTTACGCAATCTCTCTTGAGCTCTGGCTAATACGCTGTTTAACCATTTACTGAATTTTTAATTTAAATGACCATATTATTCATTTCTAGAAATTCTATTTGATTTTTTTTTTAATCTGCCTATTCTTTGTATCATAATGTCATTTTTCTCTCTTGTGCTTTTGACTCCTTTATCAGTTTAAATATACTTACTTTATGGTCTCTATCCGATTGTTTTATCAAATTGTTCTTGGATGTTCAATCTGGCTGTTTGTGTCTTCCAACTCTCCATCATGAAGAACAGTTTCCTTCTGCGTGCTGTGAACTTTCCTTTAGCAGGGCTTTATCCCTGGGAGTTCCAGTTGGCTCTGTTTGAGGGCCTGTTCCCTTAGAGCAGATTTTGAGTTTGTTTCTATTAAACACTCCCCAGATACTGCTAACCCGGGACCAATATTTACGTGAGTTGAATGCGAGTTGAATGCGAAACTAGTGTGAGTACGGGCCCATGATAACAAACTCCTAGGGTAAATTTTTATTCCATCAGTCCACACTGAGATGGACAAATTTCCCTCTTGTCTTTCTGTGCCCTATATTCTTTTTTTTTTTTCCTGGCACATTTCCCACCAAGGGTATAGCCCTAGCCAGCCTCAGTTTTAGTTCGGGCCTCTGTTTTAAGCCCTACTCTGGGTGGGTCCTCTCCAGATCTGATCATCGGCTCCAACCGTCTGCCTGTGCCCTCCTGTCCCCCAACCAGGGCAGTGTGACAACCTGACCCGCACCACTCTCCACTCTCAAGTTTGGCTCCCTCTTCCTTTCTGGCTCTTCGAGATTTTCCTTTGTTCCTTAATTCCTTGGATTTAAAAGGATGTTGAGAATGGCTATTTTATTTTATTTTCACCTAGCTTTCCTAGGGTTTAGAGCAAGCTATTTTTCGCGTTACATAATCTGGGGTATTGCTCAACACAGAAGTCTAAGTATACACACAAATTTAATTTTTTTTTTTTAAGAATCAGAATCATACATATTCAGGACTTTCAAAGGGAGTAGAAGCTGTAGAGAAAACAGTTTGAAAGCCACTGATCCAGAAGGGTGTACTGGGACTAAACCCCACCCGCTTTCACGCTCCATCCCCAGCCCCCTCCTTGCTCTGGGATTTAGGACAGGTTACTGAGCCTCTCCAGGCTGTCCTTTTCCTCTCTGTGTAGATATTCAGACCTAACTTCAGAGGCCACAGAGACAGTTGCCTGGAATCGGTTTGGAGAGTCTTGGCTGCGTGATGCTTGAGGTGAGCTCTCCAAAGGGCAGCTGTTTGCATAATCTGGAAAATTCCCTCTGGTGGAACACGGGTCTGCCCAGCCAGGTGCGTGAAGGGCTGGCGGGGGACAGGTCTGCGTGCCTGCAGGCGGTTTTAAACCCGCTGGCCCGCGGATGGTAGCTGGGACAGATTATGGTCCCCCCAATAACGTCTCTCCTGGGGGTCCTGTCTCCTTCCCTAAAGCACTGCTGGGAGGGGAGGCCCAGGGCTGGACATACCTGTGGACAGTGCTCATGGCCAGCTCTAGACAGGGGCCCCTCAAGGGGGCACCCCACCCCCTTCCCACTGGTCCCCATTTCCAAACAGCCCTTTCATCCTGGGTGGGGTGGGATATGGGGGTGGGGGGGATATGGGGGTGGGGGGCGGTTGGAGAGGAACCCCTACCCAGAACCCCCAGCGCGGCGACCCCCGGGGAGGCCCCTGCACGGAAAGAAGGCCATTTCCATCCGCATTGGGTTTCGCACCCCGCCTCCCGGGGACAGCCCCGACCTTCACCGTGACGGGTCTTTTGCAAACACGCACACGCACATGTATTTTTGGAAAGAGGGGAAATAGTCCAAGAGAACCTCTGCGCGGTTAAAAAGGCAGCAGAGATTATATTAAGAATGAAAGGGGCGCGGGCCGGCGGGGGCGCAGACAGAGGCCCCTTTCATCGCGCCAGGCCGCGCGCCGCGGGCAGCTGCCAACACAAACGCGGGCGGAACCGAACCTGCGGAGCCGCCGCCGAGCGCCCAGGCCGCGCCCCCCGCGCCCCCCGCGCCCCGCGGCCCCCCGGGCTGGCGCCGGCTCAGCGTTTCCGCTCTGCTGACGCGCTGGAAACGGCCCGCCGGAGCCCGGGAGCGGCGCGGGGACAGCGGCCCGGCCCCGAGCGCCCGGGGGAGCGGTGGGGGGCGCGCAGCTGCCCGGGCGGAGGTTGCACGGAGCCCCCCTCCACACACACACACACACACACACACCCAGGTGGGGGCCGGGGGCTTCCCGTCCCCACGCTTGTGTCTCCACCGCCGCCTGCCTCCCCTCGCTGGGAACGTCTCTCTGCTCCCTGGCCCCTCATCCCCACGCCAGCTCCCTGTGCGGTGCCAGGACTCAGTAGGGCGAAGGCTGCCTCTTCCGGGAAGCCCGCCTGGGTTTTCCCTCCACTGGACTCCCACGGACATCGTCTGGGCCTTCTTTGCGGCCCCTGTTAGGCCCGAGCCACGGCTGGGTCTGCCCCTTCCGCATCCCCTCACCCACTGAGAACGCCCTTCCCCTCCAAAACGCATTGGTGGGTTGAAGAAAGGGCCATAGTCCAGTCCCTCTCTGTGGAAATCCCCCCTGGAGGCAGGGTAGTCTGAGGGATTTGCCAATTGGCACATCTAACCCGCATTAACATTGGGAGAGCCATTTAAACCCTGTAGAATGGGCACAGCAAAATCATTCTTCCCCACTTCTCAGGGCTGGTGTGAGGCTGAGGAAAGAGACTGGAGGAGTAAGGGCAGGTCGAAAGTGTCGGGAGACCAGCCCTCCCGACCCCAAGAGGTTGAGGGCAGAGAGAAGGAACGGGGGCCACAGGAGCGAAGCAGAGGTGAGGACAGAGTGATAAGGGGGCAAGGAAGTAAGAGGAAGCAGAGGCAGCAGACTGATCCTTGCTGCTGCTGCAGGATCCAGCTGTGCCTGCAGGCAGAGCCAAAGCCCTCCACTCCCCAGTGATATCAGCCAATCCATTCTCTTTCTGTTTGAGCCAGCTTAAGCTGGGTTTCTGCCACTTGGAATTGAGAGAGCCCCATGGAGTACCCTCACCACTCTTCTAAAAATAGAGCCTGAGCCCTTGAAGTTGGTATTTATGGCCTTCGGTGCTGGGCAACCTGCTCCCCCTTCTGGCCTTGGATCCCTTTCCGCTTGTCCAGTGCCTTACCACTTACAAAGGACTCTCACGGCACAATCATGGGGATCCTCACCTCTGCCTGTCTTGAGTAGGGAATCCGAATCCAAGGTCACGCCGGCAGTAAGGGCTGTGCCTGGAAGTTGTAAAGGAAGGTTCCCAGCTTCTCCTGGCCATGTTCCCTCTGTGCTCCTTGGGCTCTCCATGGTGCAGTGCAGCTGATAATCTTCCTTCTGCTCTCTGCTGAGCTTGGTCTTCCCCAGTTTATGGGTGCCTGATGCCCCTCAGGAGATTTCTGCAGGAGCCCCTCCCTCTCCTTTGACCCTCCCACCCCCCTTTAGTCCCTTGGACTTGACCTTCAGATACTGTGGGTTGGGTTGCTGCTCTCCTGTCTTGCTTCTCCACCTACAGCCTCAGGCGCGGAGGCAGGCAACTGCCTGAGGCCTCTTCAGTTCTGCTTTGTGAATATTTAGGAGGCAGAAGCCACTGAATGTGGCCACTGGTGAGGTTTGAGATGTGAGGGTGTGAGAGGCTCCGGCACCATGACCTTGAGTTTTCTGGTTTGGGTGGCCTCACTAACCAACCTCAGCAGCGTGAGAGGACGCCCAGGTTACCCAGGAGAGACCAGGAAGGAAGAGGTGATCTCAGGGCCCTGGAGGGCCACAGCTGGAGCTCCAGAGAAGGTGAGACTGGGGACAGAGGCTTGGGAGGCTCTGATGGAGCCAAGGCCTTGGAAATCCATGAGCTTAACCAAGATGAAGCTGTTCAAGTGGAAGAGAAGATGTCCACGGTTGGCTCGTACCCCGACATGTAAGGGACTAGCAGACGAAGAGGGAGAAAAGGAAGGGGAAGAGAAGGAGGGTCACCGAGGAGACAGAGAAGAACAAGGTGAGTGGTTCGTGAATGCCCCAGAAGAAAGAATCTTAAGAAAGGATTGTTCAAAGGTGGTGAATGACACAAGAGGTCCATGGAAAGAAGAGTTCTTTCCTGAAGAAAGGTGCCAACTGGACAATTAACTCAGATCAGCAGTGTCCAGAAGTCAGGCTGAGGGCCAACAGCAAGGGGCAACAGATGCAGAAAAAGTTGCAGACAACTTTTTTTTGGTTTGAGCTGGTTCAAACAGAAAGAGAATGGATTGGCTGATGTCACTGGGGAGTGGAGGGCTTTGGCTCTGCCTGCAGGCACAGCTGCATCCTGCAGCAGCAGCAAGGATCAGTCTGCTGCCTCTGCTTCCTCTTTCTCCCTATCCCCTCATCACTCTGTCTTCACCTCTGCTTCGCTCCTGTGGTCCCCGTTCCTTCTCTCTGCTGCCAACCTCTTGGGGGTCGGGAGGGCCGGTCTCCCGACACTTACGACCTGCCCTTACTCCTCCAGTCTCTTTCCTCAGCCTCACACCAGCCCTGAGAAGTGGGGAAGAATGATTTTGCTGTGCCCATTCTACAGGGGGTTTTAAATCGCTCTCCCAATGTTAATGGGGGTTAGATGCCTCAATTGGCAAAGCCCCCAGACTACCCTGCCTCCAGGGGGGATTTCCACAGAGAGCCAGTGCTCGCCCTCCAAGGCGAAGGGAGATTAAATCAATTAATAAATTAAATTTAATTAATTAATCTTCCTTCTTGTCATTAAATTAAAAATTTCCAGGCTTTTTGCTTGAGTTGGAGATGAATTAATTTAACAACAACTGGAAGCTACAAAACATTATTGAGGGCAGGCCACGGTGGCTCAGCAGGTAAGAGTGCTTGCCTGCCATGCCCAAGGATCCGGGTTCGATTCCCGGTGCCTGCCCATGTAAAAAAAAAAAAAAAAGAAAAAAACATTATTGAAAGAAATGAAAGACCTAAAGAAGTGGAAAGACATCTGTGTTCATGGACTGGAAGATTTAAGATTATAAGATGGAAATTCCTAAATTGATCTACAGATTCAAAGCAATCCTTATCAAAATCCCACCTGCCTTTTTTTTTTTTTTGCAGAAATCAACAAGCTGATTCTAAAATTTATATAGAACTATTCAAAACAATCTTCAAAAATAAGAAAGACGCTGGAGGACTCACACTTCCCAACTCCAAGACTTGTTACAAAACTGTAGTAATCAGGCGGGCCATGGTGGCTCAGTAGCAGAGTTCTCACCTGCCATGCCAGAGACCCAGGTTCGATCCCTGGTGCCTGTCCATGCAAAAAAAACAACAAATACTACAGTAATCAAGACTGTGTCACATAAAGATAGATCAATGAAATGGAATCAAGAGTCCAGACATAAACCCTCATGTCTGCGGACATTTTTGACAAGTGTAGCGAGACCATTCAAAGGGAGAAAGAACAGTCTTTTCAACAAAGGGTGCCAGAACAACTGGACATCCACGAGCAAAAACGCAATTAGTCCCTACCTCGTACCATACACAGAAATTAACTCAAAGTGCATCAAAGATCTAAATGAAAGAGCTAAAATTATAATTCTTAGAAGAAAACAGGCTTAAATTTTTCTGACCGTCCATTTGGGAATGGTTTCTTACATATGATACCAAAAGCACAAGCAACCAAAGGAAAAATACATAAATTGGACTTCATCAAAATTCAAAACTTTTGTGCTTCAAAAAGTGACCCATCAGGTTGTAGAAATGGATAGCACAAAACTGCCTGATTGTAGCACAATAATGTTAGAACACTGAATGAAGCTGAATGTGAGAATGACAGAGGGAGGAGGGCTGGGGGCACAAATGAAATCAGAAGGAAAGATAGACAATAAAGACTGAGATGGTATAATCTAGGAATGCCTAGAGTGTACAATGATAGTGACTAAATGTACAAATTTAAAAATGGTTTTGCATGAGAAAGAACAAAGGAATATCAATGCTGCAGGGTATTGAAAATAGATGGTAATTTATATTTTAAAACTTTAATTTATGTGTGAGACTAAAGCAAAAAATGTTTATTTGGTACAAAATTTATATTTTGACTAGTACATTTCCTAATATAACTTATGTGGACAGCTTAATTGAACACCATAAGTACATGGAACCTTGAGTAGGGCACAAGATTTTATAGGTTTGTCCAGAGTGATGCCCCGATAAATCCCAGAGTGATTTGAACAGTGAATAAAAGAGTATTTGCAAATCTCCCTTGCGGGAATGGTGAGAAAGGGGGAAAACTCAACTTCCCCAAGTGGAGAATCCTTGATATTCTCACAAGCAGTGGGGACAACCAAAGCAGTAGGTGGAGCCCTCAATCTGGGGTGTGTTCATATGAAACTTAACCCCACAAAGGATAGGCTAAGCCTACTTAAAATTAGGCCTAAGAGTCACCCCCAGAGAACCTCTTTTGTTGCTCACATGTGGCCTCTCTCTCTCAGCCAACACAACAAGCAAACTCATTGCCCTCCCTCTCTCTATGAGGGACATGACTCCCAGGGGTGTGGACCTTCCTGGCTACAATGGGACAGAAATCCTAGAATGAGGTGGGACTCAGCATCAAGGGATTGAAAAAACCTTGACCGAAAGGGGGAAGAGAGAAACGAGACAAGATAAAGTGTCAATGGCTGAGAGATTCCAAACAGAGTCAAGAGGTTGTCTTGGAGGTTATTCTTGCACGTTATATAGATATCACCTTTTTAGTTAAGGTGTAATGGAGAGGCTGGAGGAAACTGCTTGAAAATATAGAACTGTGTTCCAGTAGCCAGGTTTCTTTTTTTTTTTTTTATGTGTTTTTATTGTTAAATATAAGATATATACAAATAAAAGAAAGAAAAAGCAATGATTTTGGAAGTATACTTCAACAAGTAGGTACAGATTTCAGAGTTTTTTGTGGGTTATCATTCCACTATTCCAGATTTTTCTTTCTAACTGCTCCAAAACGCTGGCGGCTAGAAGAATTTTTAATTTTTTTGTGAAAAATAACATACAAAAACAACAATAAATTTCAAAGCACATTAAAACAGTTCATTGTGGAACAGATTTCAGAGTTTGGTCTGGGTTACAATTCCACAATTTTACTTTTTACTTCTAGCTGCTCTAAGATACTGGAGACTAAAAGATACATCGGAATAATGAGTCAGCGCTCATACTTGCTTATTAAACCCTACCTTCTCTGTGTAATTCCTCCATCACCTTTGATCTTTTTGGAATGTTACCTTAGTGCATGGAACCTTTGTAGAATCTTATATGGATCATTCTTATTGTGGGTTCCCTCTGTTTGGATTGTGTAAGTGATCTAACCAGACAGGTTAAGTTAGGTTCTGGACAAAATAAACCTTTCTTCCTTTGGTCTCAGGGTAGATGAGGTTCTAATATATAAACAATGTCTTCCTTACCCCTGTACTCTAAATTACTTAAATGCCGACCTGATTGGATTCTTTCTTATCGCTAAATACCAGGTTATACATATATAAAACAGCCTCTCAAAATCTAGAAATAACAGCTCCAGTAGCCATGTTTCTTGAAGATGACTGTATAATGATATAGCTTTCACAGTGTGACTGTGTGATTGTGAAAACCTTGTGTCTGATGCTACTTTTATCTACCTTGTCAATAGATGAGTAGAACATATGGAATAAAAATAAATAATAGGGGGAACAAATGTTAAAATAAATTTAGTAGATTGAAATGCAGTGATCAATGAAAGGAAGGGGTAAGGAGTATGGTATGTATGACTTTTTTCCTGTTTTCTTTTTGTTTTGCTGAATTGATGCAAATGTCTAAGAAATGATCGTGATGATTAATATGCAACTATGTGTTGATATTGTGAGTTTTGGATTATATATTAAGAATGGAATGATCATATGGTAAGAATGCTGGTGTTTGTATGTTTTTGTTTTGTTTTGTTTTTAACACGGGCAGGCACTGGGAACCGAACCCGGGTCCTCGGGCATGGCAGGCAAGCACTCTTACCTGCTGAGCCACTGTGGCCTGCCCTGTATGTTGTTTTGTTGAATAAAAAGAAAAGTGACCCATCAGGAAAGTGAAAGGTAACCCACAGAATGGGGAAAATGTTTGCAAATCATCTCTCTGATAAAGGGCTAATTCAGATTATATAAAGAACTCTTACAACTCCACAATAAAAAGACAACCCAACTTAGAAATGAGCAAAATATTTGAACAGACATTTCTCCAAAGAAGCCATACAGATAGACAATAATCGCACAAAAAGATGCTGCTTCATTAGCCATTAGGGAAATGCAAACCCAAACCACAATGAGATACCACCTCATTCCCACTAGGATAAAAAAAGAAAATGAGTTGGCGAGGATGTGGAGAAATTGGAGCACTTATACACTGCTGAAGGAAATGCAACATCATGCAGCCACAGTGGAAATATTTGGCAGTTTCTCAAAAAGTTAAAATGGAGTTATGTTATGATCTAGTAATTTCACTCCTAGATATAGACCCAAGAAAATTAAAAATGTATTTTCATAAAAGTAACTTGTACACTAATTTCATAATAGTTTTGTTCACAATAGCCAAAAGATAGAAATAACCCAAATGCTTACCCACCGATGAATGGACACCAAAAGGTGGTCTGTGCGTACAATGGAATATTATTCAGTCATGAAAAGGAATGATGTGGTGACCCATGCTACAATGTGGGTGAACCTTGAAAACATTATGCTACGTGAAAGAAGCCAGTCACAAAAGGCGGCATATTGCAGGATTCCATTTATCTGAAAAGTCCACAATAGACAAATCTATAGAGACAGAAAGTAGATTAGTGCTTGCCCAGGGCTGGGAGGATTGGGGAAATGGAGTCTGGCTGCTGAAAGGTACAAGGTTTCTTTGGGGGTGATGAAACTGTTCTAGAATTAGATATCGGAGATGGTTTCACAACTTTGTGACTATTCTAAAAGCCACTTAGAATTGTACACTTTAAAAAGGTGAATTTTATGCAAATTATCTCTCAATTGAAAAATCAATGGAGGACGAATATATGGAGACACTCTCTTGCAAAGAATTACTATCCTGGAAGAAAAATTAAGAAGAGGCCAATAGGGAAAAAGGTTTAAGGAATACGGTCTGGGGGAAGGATGCCTATCAATGCTGGAACATGTATGCATATTATATTTTCAAGAAACAAATGCAATAAAACAAAAGGGTGGACTGGGGAGACAAGTTGCAGGAGTGTTTTATCAGGAAGGAGAGACTGGACCGTGCTTGGAGGTAGAGTCACAAGGAGAGGAGGCTGGAATCCACAGGGTCAGGAGCAAAGGCACAGATGAAAGGAGGGGAGGGGACCCTGCACACCCAGGGACCCAGGGCAGGAGCTGAGGGGGGCAAAGATCTGGAACAGGGAAGGGTCAGAGGAAAGGGACTTATTTGGGGGGACTGGGCCCCCCTACATACACACACACTTATTTCATGCCCAATGGCCTCTATTTTCCCATCACTGGGCCTGGCTGGAGGAGTGGGGGCACCTGGGAATGAAAGGGGCAGTTAGGAAGGGCCTCTCGTGTACCCCAAAAGGGAGCCAGCGACATGTGGAGGGGCTGCTCAGTAACTGGGGGCTTAGTTTTGTATCCATCCCACGGAGGCTCGCCTGAGGCTTGTTGTGGGCTGGGACCATGGGCTGTGGCCACTGGGGGGTCGGGGCCCCTCCAGGCTCCACTTTACACTCAAAGGGCCTCAGGGCCCATGTGGGAGCTGTTCCATTTTGTGTGTGGGGGGCAAAGCTCCCCACAGGGGTGTGCGTGTGAAGTAGGGGTGAGGATGCTCAGCCATGGGAGTGGGGGGGTGGGGTCCTGAACTGGTGAGGGGCTGTGGGAAGAACTGGCTGACACTGCTGTGGCCCCCAGTTCTCCTAATCAGCTCCAGTTTTTTGGACTCAGTTGTAAACCCTCGCTGCACTGCCAGCCGACCCAGCACCCAGGTGTGTCTGGAAAGGTGAAAAGTGCATCCCTGGGCAAGATCTGCTTTGGAGGCACTGAAGCGTGACTTGGTCCCACATGTCCTCAGAATGGCAGCAGCAGACCTGCCAGTGGCCCTGTGGCTGGGGTGTGACTGGCACAAGCCACAGATCCTCTTTCTGGATGGGATACTGCCTCCCCGCCTGCCCCACTGGCACCCGCCTGGCCTTTTTAGCCGCCTCTGCAAGCTCCCAGTCCGTCCACCTCCTGAGGGTGTCTTTTTCCTTTTTCATCAAGGGTCCTGGAACCAGATTTTTTGGGCATGAGACCAGCAGCGACCTCACTCTTGAGTGGCTGGGCTGTTGGACAAGCTCCCAAGCCGCCGCTTCTGTGGCATCTTTTTGTCTTGTCCATAAGGGATGCATGAGGTATGTGGGCCCAAAGCCTTGTTAAGATCGCTTACTCATTCAACAAACTGAGGCTCCTGTCTGTCAGGCACTTTGCTTGGGAATGGAGAGGCAAAATCAAATAAGATATGGTCCCTACCCTTGAGGAGCTCACATTGTGAGGGGAGGTCTGGGCAGAATATTAGGGGGTCTTCCTGACGAGATGAGAGTCGGGGGAAGAGGGGAAAGGAGGAGGGCATTCTGCATCTTAAGAGGCAGCTATGTCAGGTGGGTGTTCTAGTTTGCTAGCTGCTGGAATGCAATATTACCAGAAACAGGGAATGGCTTTTTAAAAAGGGGAATTTAGTTTACAGTTCTAAGGCTGAGAAAATGTCCAAGTTAAAGCAAGTCTATAGAAATGTCCGATCTAAGGTATCCAGGGAAAGATAGCTTGGTTCAAGAAGGCTGCTGAAGTTCAGGGTTTCTCTCTCCAGTGGAAAGGGACATGGCGAACATGGACAGGGCTTCTCTCTCAGCTGGAAGGACACGTGGCGAACACGGCACCTGCTAGCTTCCTCTCCGGCTCCTTGGGAGGTGTTTTCCTTCTTCATTTCCAGAGTTGCTGGGTGGTGGACTCTGCTTCTCGTGGCTGCATTGTTCTGCTCTCTCTGAATCTCCGGGCTTTCTCTCTTGTTGTTCTCTTTTATAGGATTCCAGTAAACTAATCAAGACCCACCTAATCCAGTTTAACAACCACTCTTGATTAAATCACATCTCCAAGGAGATGATCTAATTACAGTTTCAAACATACAATACTCAATAGGGATTAGAAGAAACAGCTGCCTTTGCAAAATGGGATTAGGATTAAAACATGGCTTTTCTAGGGTAAATCCATTCTTTCAAACCAGCAGAGGTGGTCAGGGAAGGCTTCCTGAAAGGAGCAGCTTAAGAGAAGCTTTTTTTCTCTCTTCAGATTTATGCATTTTTAAAAAGTATATATATATACCACACTTATATGGGATATGTATTAAAATGTTTGTAGACATGAGAAAAAAAATATTTTAATACCAAGCCAAGAGGAAAGTTTCTGCGGCTTTGTTTGCTAGATGGGGTACATTCCCAGGACAGAGACATTCACTCTTGTGCCGAGTGGCCCCTCGGGCAGCTGAGGGTTGCCTGGGGACACATGTGTCCTTACTCCTAGGTCCTGCCAGCTGAGGTTTGTGAGCATCGGGGGGGTTTGGCTTCAGCACCCCATCTCAAGCTAAGTTTTGGGGAAGGCATGGAAATGCAGTTTGGTCAGAGAGCAGCACTTGGGGTGGCACGGAGTGCAGAATCGTGTGGGGACTTAGGAGTCACAGGGGGCTCAGGGTGGCTGGAAGTCTTAGGGGGTCCAGGTGGCCCCGCTGGAGGGGCCTACTCTGCTAAATCAGGCAGCTTCAAACTGAGCTCAAAGGCCTCTGGGAGCTACTGAGGGATTTTAAGCAGTGGCCAGACAGGGACTAGTGGGATGGGGGGAGGAGGGGGCTTGGGGTGGACCAGGCAGGGGCCGAGGGATGAGGAGGAGGGGTGGGGACACGAAGCACGAAGGGACAGGAACCAAGGCCTGGGGGCCTGATGGGGGGAGGCCGAGAGGGAGGAAGGAGGTGCCGGGCTGTGGGCGGGCCCAGGGGAGAAGTGGCTGCCCCGAGGGACTAGGGGCAGTGGGTCTAGGGAAATGACCTTTGTGTCCTCTGTGCGGTGGACTCGTGAGCAGCGTCACTCCTCACGAGTCCTTCCGACGACAAAACAAAACTTACAGACATGGGTCTGGCGAACCCGTTTTCCAACAGCGGATGCGGATGTGGTCTCCACGTTTCGGGACGCATCTGTACTTCACTCTCCCACATTTCACCGGCGTGAAGCTGGCCGGCAGGAACTAGGTTCCAATTCGGATCGCCTTTAAATAAGCACCTGCTGTGACAGCCCCTCCTGGCCCCGGCCCACACCGGTGTCATCTCAGAGATCCCCGGGTGGGCGAGCTCCCGTGCCCACAGTTGCTTGGCAGGAGTGAGCCTGGGGGGTGCGGCCCCCTCCCGGGCACGCGCTTTTCCAATGTAGGTCTTTGTCCGGGATCTGTCTCCCGCCCGGTTCTTGTTTTCCAGGACTTCTCGGAGGGCGGCTTTGAAGCCCACGCTCACCCCCGAGGTTCTTTCCCTTTCGGCATGGTGAGCTGGGTGGGTCTGAACATTTCTTCCCCCCAGAGGGGCAACTCAGAAGGTTCCCGGCCTGGAGCAGGGCTGGGAAAAGGGAGCAGGACGGGAGAAAGGGGGTTCGGCTCGGGCCCCTCTCCCAACGCTGGCTGCCCTTTTCGTTTGAAGGGCTGTGAATTAACAATATCACACTGATAAGAAAAATAAGATAGCACGCTTCTTGGTGTATATACAATATTTTTTATTGTGGTGTTACTTATCTGTTGACCTTTCTAGAATGCTTGTCCCCTGAGCCAAAAGGGGCGTGTGTGCACACGTGCATCTCTGCCTGCCCAGTTCCTTGGGTCGCGCCTGAGAGCTCACCATCCTTAGGACGCTGGCATGTCTCCACTGAGCAAAGCAGCTAGCGAGGCCACAGGCAGTGTCCTCCCCGGGCGGGGTGGAGAAGAGCCTGGAAAAAAGCTCAGCCTTTTACCCCTAGCCAGCACCGTTCTGGAGCCCTAGAAGGAATGGGGATTCTCCAGAACTGTCTTCACCGAGGCAAGAAGAGCTTGGTGGGGGTGGCGGGGGGAGTCAGTGGCTCCCTCTGCACCTATGGGGGAGCTGTTTCTGGGTTTCTGAGCACCGGCCACGCCCAAAGCCATGGTGCCCACGGGCTCGACTGCCCCGCGCTCTGCCTGGGACAGTCCCTCCAGGGCCCACCCTGCCGAGCCTTTTGTGCCCCTCCAACTCTGTGCCCAAGATGGGCTACAGCCTTGAGGTCCAAGGCCAGTGTCGTCCACCTGGATCCCCAACACTCAGTACAGACCTATCAGTCCCTCCTGAACGACGCTGTCATGCTGTTAAGCAGTTGGGGATGCAGAGGTAGCCCGAGTAGTGCTCCTGACAGCCGCCCCGTGCCCAAGCCCAGGCCGTGTGCTGGGGGAGGTGGGCGCCAAGCCACTCTGGGGCCACCAGAGCTGCACAGAAAACATCAAGCGGCGTCTGTCGCCACCTATCGCCTGATCCACCCAGCAAAGGCCAGCCAGGGCCTGGTGAAGGACGGGGAAGACAGCAGCTCAGGCTCTCCTTTCAGGGGGCCTCTAGGGGGAGGGAGGGGACTCTGGCGACCTCAAGCCGCGGTGAGCTCTGGGGAAAGGGCCTCTGCTCCAAGCGGGACCCCAGGCAAGCATTCGGTTCTTCAGGCCTCAACACCCTTTACCAGGGGACCGGGTCAGCGTGGAGGGTGTTGCTGGAGACCCCCACAGGAGTGAGGGTGGGGAAGCGAAGGCTCCAGGAGGAGGGGCCTTTTGGGAAGCCTGTCTACATGCAGTCGCACGGTGGTCCCGAGGCCGGCGGGGGCCACTCTGGGTAAGTTTCTCCCCTCTCTCTGTCAGCCGTGTGCCTCCCTGGGAGCGCAGATGTCACATGTGGCCGTGACAGTGGTGGAAACCAGCACAGAGCCGGCACCCGTCCTGAGCCCACCTGAGCCACACCTCACTGCCCGGAGGCCACCCAGAGGCTGGGGGTGACCCCACAACCCCACGTGGCAAGGACACATTCACACAGATTCACAGGAGATGCATGGGTGCGGCTGCCCACGGGAGAGGGCCTGCAGGGTAAAGAGAAAGTAAACAAGGACGCCCCCCAGGGCCCTGCAGGCTGGTGGCGTGCTGTGACCTAGCAGCCTGACAAATGCAACCCCTGGCACCGAGGCTGCAAAGGGTGGGGGACTAGAGGCCCCACAGCCACTGTGGCTTACAGTGAGCAAGCCCTGAGACTCGGCCCAGGTGGGTGAGCAGAGAGGCTGTTCCGAAGTGTTCTCCACATCAGCAGGGTGCAAGATGCTTTCCCTGGGGTCTCCCTGGCAGGACGGACACCCCGCTGCTCCCCTCGGACCCACATGCGTGGCGGGTGAGGAGCTGGGCTTGGCTTCCTTCAAACTGCTCATCATGCAGCTGCAGGCAGCAGTGGGACGGGCGGTGAGCTGGGGGTGTTCGGCGTGCTTCTGCAGAACTGCACCCCCCCCCCCAGTCACCCTCCACGCCTACGCTGCACTGGGAAACAACTTTTATTACACTAATAACACACGACTAGACCTTAAACCACACAGAAGCGCTCAGAAAAGACACGGACTCCTCGGCGACCTCCCGTCTTGGACGGGAAGCGGCCACTGGCAAGTTTATAGCATGTTCTTCCAGTTCTTTCTCTATGGACATAAATGCATTCAGGCTTCGCTATTATGCTCCATGTTCCACCTTATTCCCTGAAAGGCACAAAGTATCCCCCAGGACAGCTGTCCCGTGCTGTCGTTCATCACCCCCCTCACCAAGGGACTTTACTGTCTCCCATTTCCCAAGCCATAAACAACAGTGCAACAGGCATCCTTGTTGCCCACAAGTGCAGA
The DNA here is from genome assembly GCF_023851605.1 of Tamandua tetradactyla. Taxonomy (NCBI): domain Eukaryota; kingdom Metazoa; phylum Chordata; class Mammalia; order Pilosa; family Myrmecophagidae; genus Tamandua; species Tamandua tetradactyla. The sequence continues at coordinate 11,106,102 of NC_135349.1, read as the reverse complement.
CATTCCTGCAGGACAGAGCCTTCAAGGGAACCCCTGGGGCACAGGGCATGCATTCCCTGGGTGTGTCTGAAAAATAACATATGTCCAAAAAAGTAATAAATTGCAAAGTACGTTGTAACATGTAGTTATAGAACAGATTTCAGAGTTTGGTATGGGCTACACAGTTCCACAGTTGTAGGTTTTTCTTTCTAACTGCTCCAAGACACTGAAGACGAAAAGGAACACCCATATAATGATTCAGAAATCATACTCACTTGTTAAATCCTATCTTCTCTACTGTAACTCCTTCTCTTTTCTTGAATTTTTAAAAAAATTTATTAATTAAAAAAATAAAATAAAACATACATAATCAGTAATTTACAATATCATCACTTAGTTGCATATCCATCATTTCTCAGAACATCTGCATCAATTCAGAAAAAGAAATAAAAAGACAACAGAAAAAGAAATAAAACGAAAACAGAAAAAAAATGATTACACATACCATACCCCTTACCCCTTGCTTTCATTTACCACTAGCATTTCAAACTAAAATTAACATTTGTTCCCCCTATTATTTATTTTTATTCCGTATGTTCTACATATTTGTTGACAAGGTAGATAAAAGGAGCATCAGACACAAGGTTTTCATAATCACACAGTCACATTGTGAAAGCTATTATCATCAGACAATCAGCATCAAGAAACATGGCTACTGGAACACAGCTCTACATTTTCAGGCAGTTCTCTCCAGCCTCTCCATTACATCTTGGATAACAAGGTGATATCTACTTAATGCGTAAGAATAACCTCCAGGATAAGCTCTCGACTCTGTTTGGAATCTCTCAGCCATTGACACTTTGTCTCATCTCACTCTTCCCCCTTTTGGTCGAGGTTTTCTCAATCCCTTGATGTTAAGTCTCAGCTCATTCTAGGGTTTTTCTCAATCCCTTGATGCTGAGTCTCCGCTCATTCCAAGATCTCTGTCCCACTCTGCCAGGAAGGTCCACACCCCTGAACTCCTTCTCTTTTGATCTTTCTCCCAATCATTAGAGGTCTCTGGGTTCTACTCATTCTAGCTTTTTCATGTTGGAAGGGGCTGTCAATAATATCGGGTAGGCGGATGGAACTGGTTAACGCTCTGGAGAGGCTGGGCCCTCTGGGTTTCAGGACTTAGCTGGCCTAGGAACCAGCAGGAGAAGAGCATGCATTCTTAAACCTTCTAATGTTTAGACTACCTTCCCCAAAGGTATGACCCCAGAGATTTCTTCCTGTGACATCAATCTCATCACAACAGTCCCCTGCTAAAGTCCTTTCCGTGACTCTCCTCCAAGACTGAAGCCTGGCAAGGAGGTGGAAGGACTGAGAGTGGGAGCTGAGTGTGTGCGAGCACAGGTGTGTGTGCGTGTGCTGTGGGGGTGGGAGGCAAGCCCAGGGACAGAGTTGAGGCAGAGGACACCCGAGCGCCAGCAAGGAGGGCGGGGCTGACCATCAGGAAGGCTGCAGGGCTGCACTGGACGGGGCCACAAAGGGAAAGGGACAGCCACCAGTTGGGGCACAGGCAGTGGCTTCCGCCTGGGTCCACCTGTTGTCTGAACTGCACATGAAGTGCTCTAAAAGTGTTCTGACGGACAGGAAGTGGGCAATGAAGAGGGTGAGACCAAAGGCAGCCAGGAGGTGGGGTGCAGAAATTCAGGGAGGCACCCCAGCATCTCAGGAAGGAGGCAGCAGCTGGTGCAATGGCAGAGTCAAACATGATACAGCTGGGGAGATGCCCCCTGGGTGACATGACCGGAGCAAGTTCCCTGGTGAGAGGGTGGGAGGGTAGCGGGCCGAGGACAGCCAGTGTAGACAGCACCTCGAAGGAGGCTGGTCAGGGAGGGAGATGAGAGAGGGCCGCGTGGGTGCTGGGGGAAGCCCTGGGCATACTTCCATGCTGATGGGATGCACAGCTGTGGGGCAGCCTGCAGCGCTGCGGGGACCCCGAGCCCAGGAGGAGGGGGGCCCTCTTATCTCCGCGCCAGGACGGGGCCCAGCACAGCAGGTGAGGCCCCGAGGCCATGGGGGTCAGGTCCCAACCCTGGGGAGGCCGTGCTGGGCCCGGAACCCAGGGCGACCAAGGGCAGGAGCTTAACTGGCATCAAGGCTTCCCATAACACGCCCTGCGACAACCCCCCACAGCAGGCGACAGGTTCCAGGGGACCCCAAGGCAAGGGGGCACGCACTTTATTCTCAGGCCCATCGGAAAGACCTGGTCTGGCTCTCGCCAGCACACCCAATTCCTGCTCTCGCTGGCCCCACGGGTCTCTGGAAATGACTGCCCCTCCAGTGGCTTTAAAACTGTAACGGAATTCACACAACTAATTCGCGCTAGACCTTGCTAGGACAAGGAAGTGTTTTATTTATGACAAAAACATGTAACATAACTCTCCCTCTTCAAAACAGGGAGCTCTATAAAGTACACAAAGCCATGTCTATCTGTATTTACCCCAGGGACAGGAGAAGCCGGAAGGGGTGCTGGGACTGGGAGAAAAGCCAAGGACTAATTTCACTTAAAAAAACAAAAACAAAAACAAGAAACTGCCTTAAAGGAAAAAAAAAAAAAACAAAGCAATTTCCTACTTGTCAGTAGCTAAACTTTCCTCTACTCTAGCCTCAGGCATTAAACTGTGAAACAGAAAACAGCACCTGTGAAAACAAATCTCAGCAGCGCTGCGTGGCCAAGAGTCGGAGATGAGGCCAAGCACCCGCCCCTGCCCCCACGGTGGGATTCTCGCACCTTCTTCCACGCAGGTCACTGCACAGAGTCTGCCCTGGGGAGCTTGTTCCAAAAAGTGTCCCCAAGAGATGCAGGGGCTGCAGCAGTCTCGCCTCTGTGGCTCGTGGTTAGCTGAAGGATCTAGGAAATCAAGCACAGCAGTGAGGGACATAACACTTTGTGAGTCCCCAGGACACGCGATCCCACTCTGAGGCCACCAGGCACTGTCACGGTCGTGTATACGGGCACCCCCCAGGGCCAGGGAGAGGGGCCTGCCCGACAGCTGAGGTCGGGAGACGGGGACTGTCACCGTACAGCACGACGAGAGGGCTTAGGGACATAGGTGCCGGTTCACACAGGGGCTCCGAACCTTCACATCAAGAACACGGGACATCGTCTGAGAAAATCAGAGGACAGGGGGTCCTCCGAGATGACCCAGTTCAGCTTCCCCATGTTTTAGCCAAGGCCCCAACATAAATAACGCATTTGTGAGTGCAGGTACAACGCACTCCCTGACAGCCCCTGGGTGCCACTCCTTCGCTGCCAGGGGTCTGGGGGTGGGGAATGGGCGAGGCGTGGATCCTGCTTCACCTTGGAAACGTGCACGGCCCGCACCTCACTGGGCTTCAACATGAGCGCGTGCAGATGCCATCTGAAAAAGGGGACTCCAGTGACAGCTGTCACTGCAACCTATTTATGGTTCAGCGGGTATTGCCTGCCCACCATCTCTCCTCCCCAGCTGCAGTTCCCCTGAAAAACCCAACACTGGTAACTTCCACCAGGCAGAAAGCTGGGAGACGGAGGTCCTCGCTACATGCCTGCCACCCCAGCTCAGGGGACCTACAGGTGTGAACACCTGTCTGGGCTGTGCTGGGGAGGGAGGGGCTCTGAAGAAAGCATACTCCCTGTATCCCCTTCTTGCAGAACAGCAATTGCCAAGGGGAGGAGAGAATAACCTGCCCTGTAACAGCATTTTTTCTTGGACAGCAGCAGCGGGTGCAGGCAGTGCAGAGGGAAAGGGAGATCAGTACTTCCAAGTCATGCACTTTTCCACTGATCCTCGCACCTCCATTCATCTTCCTGCCTCCTGGCCTGTGCACTGTGTTCCTAGGGCCTGGAAAGTTCTTCTCCCACCTTTTCACACAGCTCGCCCTGCTTGAGAGAGGGCCTCTCTCCTGGTTCCTTGGTGTGAAATAGCAACCCATGTCATTCTACATCCTCATACTCTGCTGCTCTCTCAAGCAAGCCATTTAAAATGTACACAACGTTTATCCTTGCCACGTGAAAAGTTCAATATTACAACCGTAAGAGGTCAAAGCAAAAACAACAACAAAAAGCTTATCTTTGTAGGTGACAAAAAAGAAGGTGATAACAGCCATTGCTGTAAAGACACATTTCCTTAACACGATTTAAAAAAAGAATGTATCATGTGTCTCACCCAAAAGCCAGCGCAGTTTCGTTACCGACCAGTCACGATACCCAGAACCACCACTATTGCCTGACCCTGTTCTGGAAGGACTCGCTCCCACGGTCAGACAAGCTCTGGGTTGTTCGAGAGGTAAACCATGGGGAGAAGACAAACTACCATTGTGTGCGGAGAACGATCCGATGCTTGGGAACATCCAGCAAAGCAACTGACAAACCATCAGAAAGGTGTTTGGTTACAAAAACAGACAGAGCAGCACGCTGGCCATTTATGGACAAGGACTCGACTCTCCCCACATGTGAGAAGATACTCAAGCCGGGACATACACATTCTGATGAGGCGATCCCACTTCATTCAGATCCACACAAGTGCTAAAGGCCTACAGGACAAACGATGGTGAAGAGGCGGGTGGAATCTCTCGGACACTTCCAAAGGGGACATAAACTGGGACAGCCACCTGCGAGATCGGTCAGCACTTCCTAGTTCAGCTCAAGATTCACTGTCACAGCCTGGGGATAGGACTTTCCAGTAAATCTCGTAGAAAACTCGGGCGTGGGGTGACACCATTCTATCCATCTCTCTGTCCGCTTCTGTTAAAAATATTACCACACCTTCATGGGACAGAATGCTGCTCGGTATTTACAAAAAGGAAAATAGGTCTTTCTTTTCTGTGTTAAAAACAAATTATTATTGCACAAAATGCTTAATTCTGTTTGTGGCAAAAATTCCATGTTGTTCTAGTTTGCTGGCCGCCAGAATGCAATGATACCAGAAATGGAATGGCTTTTAAAAACAGGAATTTAGGGTGGGCAACGGTGGCTCAGTGGCAGAATTCTTGCCTGCCATGCCAGAGCCCGGGTTCATTTCCCAGTGCCTGGCCATGTAAAAAAAAAAAAAAAGGAAAAGGAAAAAAAAAAAAAAGTAAGTCTATAGAAAAGTTTCCAATCTAAGGTATCTTCCTTAGATCTTTCCATCTTCCCTGGATGGAAAGATATATCGGTTCAAGAAGGCCCATGGCGTTCAGCATTTCTCTCATGGCAGGAAGGGCACATGGCAAACAGGATGTCGTCTGCGAGCTTCCTCTCCAGGCTTCCTGCTTTATGAAGCTCCCGCAGGGGCATTTTCCTTCATCTCCAAAGGGCTCTGGCTGCATGGGCTCATCTCACAGCTCTCGTCATTCTGTCATCATTCTCTGCTCTCTCAAAATCTCTACCTTTCTCTTTTATAGGATTCCAGTAAATTAATCAAGACCCACCCAAATAAGTGGAGTCAAATCTCCATCTAATCAAATTTAGTACCCACAACTGATGAGTCACATCTCTGTGGAGATAATTCAATCAAGTTTCCAACCTATAGTTCGGAATAGGGATTAAGAGAAACGGTTACACCCACAAGATTGATTAGGATTAAAACATGGCTTTTCTAGGCTACAAAAATTCTCTCAAACCAGCACACATGTAAACCCACATTTTCAAAGTCGCAAAAACATTGCAGGAGGGGGACACAGGAAACATCAGCAGGGGTGACCCCACCTCTGGAGGTAGGCTGGGGGCTGGGGGCCTTTTACTTCCCACCCCCCCACCCCAATGTAAAAAGGGAAAAAACTAAGTACGCAGCATTTTTATACCTTAAATTTGAACTCTGCCAACAAAACAGGGGGCTGGAGGGAAGGGGAACTGCCGAAAGCTGGCAGCTGGCAGACATGGGACCTGAGTACCACGGGCAGGCCAGTATGGACAGGTTGGAAAGTTTTCCTAAGAAATGGTTAATGATCAAGAGAGAAAAGAAAAAGAATAAGCCATTTCCATCTGGGCTGCGTCCCACGGAAGGGCTTCAGGAGGAAACCCGCCATCCGCCTGTGCTCTCCGCGCCCCAACTTGTAGCTGGACAGACAGGTGGGCAGATGGCACCACGGATCCCTTCCGACCTTACGAGGGTCAGCCAGCTGCATTTGCAAATTGAAACCAATAAAAAGTAACATTCTGGCATAAATGAGAATGTACCAAAGTGGAGAAGCTCACATTTTGCTCTGGGGAAAAAAAAAACTCTGGAGGTACAAAGCCAGAGACACAAGCTGTGCAGCACCCCCGGGGTGGGGGGAAGGGGCGGCGGCGGGCGCCCGGCCGACAGGGCAGAGCCGAGGCCTTGGGAAGGAGTGCAGGGCACAGGAAACAGAACCCCCCTCCCCCATGCTCTGTGTCCCCCACCAGCCGGCTGGATCCTTTGGCAGAAGCAGAGGTGTGTGTGTGTGTGTGTGTGTGTGTGTGTGTGTGTGTGTGTGTGTGTGTGTGTGTGTGTGTGTGTGTGTGTGTGTGTGTGTGTGTGTGAGATTGACTTGAAGATGCTTTGAAGACAGTGGAAGGGGCCGCTCCCGAGGCATGCAGGGAGCCCCTGCAGGTGGGCAAACGCCAGGGTCCTCCCCTAGAGCCTGGAGCAGGAGCCCAGGCCTCAAATCCCCGGACCTCCGGGCCCCCTAACTTCGAGGTAACACATTTGTGTGGTCTGAGCCGCTCAGTGGGTGGTACGCTGGGGAGCCTCGAACGTCAGAGGCAGTGCGAGATGCACACTCTGCCCCTGGAACTTAGGACAGAAGCTGTGTAGGGCCCTCAGGAAACGCCACCTGGTGCCTTATCTTCGCCCCCAGGTGGCACCCGGACATGCCTTTGATGTCAGTTATTTGCTCAGGTCCACTTCTTTTATTTCTCTGCTCCCTTGTTTATCGAAGCTGGTGTTTAGGATTGCACATGCCGGGAGCAGGGCCTCTGTACCTGATAATGAGCCTGGGAAATTAAGAACAGACCAAGCCGGCATCTGAGGGCCCGAAAGCAGCCCAACCCAGGGAAACCCCCAGGGACCCCAAGCAACCGACTGCGTCCCCCTGCAGACAGCGAGACCAAGGCCCGGGAGGCTCCAGGACAGGGCTGTGGGGCGCTGCACCGAGAGCCCAACGCTCCCACCTCCACAAAGGGCACCCGGCGCATTGGGAAAGTCAGAAAGAGGACCCTTGTCACCCCCAGTTCAGTTAAGGCGTCCTCGCTGGCTCCTCGCCCACACGGGACACGGGGTCCACGTAGGTGGATCTTGGGGGGGGGCGGGGCTGGGCCCATCACAGCTGCCCACGGCGGGTGGAGAGGGGCGAAGGGGCCAGGGCAGCCTGCCACGAGACACGCTTTCCCAGGAAGGGGACAACAAAGAGGCACCGACCCGAGTGGGATTATTTACAGACAGCTGGCAAAGAGATGGCTTCAGTGACACTTCCTGGAGCTGGGCAGAAAGACATTCATTTCACATCCGAAAGGTTAAGAGATGTCAAATGGTCCGCCCGGATAGCCCATGGCCCTCATGAAGAGAGAATGCAGGCCTGGCCCGGTGACCCCGGAGAACACGCACCTCTGTCTTGGGGAGGGGGAACAGGGGGGCACACCGGGAAGGAAAGAAAGATGAATTCCTAAAATAAACTCACAAAAATACAAATACAGAAAAGCTGTGATGTGTTCAGACCAGTCTGGTTGGAGGCACAGATGCAATTCTAGATCTGAGCGTTTCTTCTTAATCTCTTTGGGAAGAAGGGGATCAACTAGATCCCCCACCCAGATCCAGACACAGGTGAGAGAGGACGACCTGCTCTAGGGACCTCCTCGCAACTGGCCAGGCTGCTCTGGTCCCAGGAAGGCTATTTTGGAACCAGGTAACCCCTGCCCTGGAGGGTGGCCTGGGCTTGGGGTGGCAGGGGGACCCACTGGCCCGGCGCGGGCTTTGGGCTGAGCCTCAGAACCAGGAACGAATCCCAGGACCTCAGGCCACAGATGCATGTGCCCCCCGGGCCTGGCCGTCCGCCCGGGAGCTGCTTCGGCTGCCCAGAAAATGCCTTTCTAAAAAAATTCTGCAAAGACACTCGACCCCTAAAGCTGGCCAAGCAATGTGGCTTGGTCCTCCGCCTTTTGAAGCCCCAAGGCTTCGGCTCCTCTCAAGTATGGAGAGCAGAGAAGAGGGAGGAAGCTCCACACCTCCACGAGAAGGAGAAAGGTCCATGGCCACGCAGGGCCCCTCCCACTGAGTCAAGATTCCGAGCACGTGGGAAGCTTCAGCTCTCACATAGGGTTCCCACGTCACGTCACTTCCAGCCTAGACAGTCACAACTGTTCACGCAAACACACAAAGGCCTCCACGGGGAAAGGTGCCAATCCCGCGCTTTGTTTCTTCCCCGATGTACAAAACTGGGAATAATATTCTCTGGCGTGCTCATGACAAGCTCTGCTGGCTCCTGTAGCAAGCCCAAGCAGGCCGTGAATCCCAGAAGCTGCAGAGAAAGTGGCGGCACATTTAACTGTGTGCTTTAAGCCTCCACGTGGCTACATCCCCAAACGAGTTAAGATAACCTGGTGATGAAAACACGGGAACTTACCCACAGATGCCTAACTCATGTCCCTCCTGCAGAAAGCAGTCTCAGAGAGCCACAGGGACAGAGACAACCGACCCAGGAGGAGACCGGGCAGAGGGGCCATCAGTTGCCAGGCAGATGGTCCCCAAATACACGCAGCGATGTGCAACCTCGCTAGAAACTGGGGAAAGGCAGATGAAAATGCCACAGCATTTGGTACCCACTGTTTTAGCAAAAAGAAAACCCATCTGAGGAAAATGAGGGAAGCTAACGTAGGGTCTGATACCTGATGCCACCCCTTCCTTCTGGAATTGGGATGCCCTGCCCAGGTGTGCAGAGATCCTGGTCAACTTTCTAGGGTTTCGCTCTTAAATGTGACCAGGCAACCAACACCGCCAGGCATTTGCAGAAAGCCTGCACCATGGAAAGGAGAAAGGTCAAAGCAAACACGCACGGGGAAAAAAGCCCCAAACATTTGAAATAGAAGGAAAAATGTAAGAATGGTCCTTATCTCTGAGATAAGAGGGAAGAGCCTGTGCGCGGACCCCCGCGTTGACGGGCTGCTTTCACTTCATCCAGCAGGGCTGGGCAGGGGCGGGAAGTGGCCTCACGCTGGTAATCCTTAAAGCAGGGCTGGGGGGCCGGGTGGTCCTTACACTATCCCTCTGCTCGGTTATGAGTGTGAGACTCTCCATAACGCAGAGGGGAAAACAGAGACTGGGTTACCATGGACGAGGGAAATCGGGTAACAGCTCTTCAATTCAAAATGTGATTGCTGAAATGAAGAGTCTTCAACTGGAAGAGCCAGAAAAGGACATTTCCCAGAAAAAGAAGACGAACAGAAAACTGAAAAGAGAGACTCCAAGGACACAGAGGACCCCTTCAGGAGGCCCAACATCCAGCTCCACGAGCCTCAGGACAGAGCAGAGAAGAAGGAGAAAGTGCTTCTGAAGCAACATTCCAGAAGAATTTCTCAGCTCTGGAGAGCTTGAGTGCCTGGCACCAAGAGCGTGGCAAAAGGACCCGAGTGTCAGGAGGGGACCTGGACACACCACTTTAAAATCTTAGAGGACCAAGAATTAAGAGGAAGAAAAAGCAGACTTCTCAGAACGACCATCCAAGACACGGTCTGTGCTGACTTCTCTGGAAGACCTGGAGCAGCCGCTGAGAAGGAGCTCTGGGAGGAGAAAGGAATGCTGATGGGAGGGCCTGGGGCGCAGGTTCCGGGGGAGTTCTGAGGGGGGGGTGAGGAGAGACTGAGGGGTGGGGGAGGGGCGAATGAGGTGGGGGGGAGCGGAGTGTGTAAGGAGGGGTATTGTGGGGCAGGGAAGAGGTCTGAGCGGGGTGGGGTGTGAATGTGGGGAGATGTGAATGGGAGGCAACGGGGCGATATGGCAAGTTGGGGGGGGGAATAACTTTGGGGTAGGGCCTTCCAAGGGAGATGGGGGGAAGGTCTTTGGAGGGGAAGGAAAGGCTTTGGAGGGAGGAAAGGTTCTGGGGGGTTCTGAAGGTGGGGTAAGTTTCTGAAAGGGGGAGGTTCTTTCCATTCTAAAATCTATACCAAGGGCAGGCCACGGTGGCTCAGCAGGCAGAGTCCTTACCTGCCATGCTGGAGACCCAGGTTCGATTCCCAGTGCCTGCCCATGCAAAAATAAATAAAATAAGACCGATACCAAGCTATGTATTTTCAGTCAAGGATCAAGGTCTAATAAAATCATTTCTTGGACGTGTAACAATTCAGGAAATATATTTCCCGTATATTCAGGTTTACAAAGTTACCTGAAAATATACTCCATCAGAACAAGGAAGTAAACAACCAAGAAAAGGGATCCAAGGATGCGGCGGATTTAACCCAGAGATAAAAGGGGCCCTGAAACGGCAGCTGTGCAGCAGGCCTCTGCAGCAATATGGAGACTGTTCCAGAAATATGGAGATTTCCAGGAAGGAGGCCCGTGAGAAGAGAGGGGCTGCAGAGGCTGGGATGCCACAGTTTTAGAAAAGATAAGGCAGTGACACAGGTGAACAGTGTATGAAAGAAATACAATCAGGAATTGCAGGAAAACAAAAAGTTTACAAAAGAAAATCGAAGGAAAGGCTTTTCAGTGAATAATATTCTCATCACACAAGGGGGAGGCATGGGAACATCTTTATGGAATCAGAACTATCAGTCTGGGCACACTGTTCTCAACACAAACCTCTAAGGAGAGTTGGAAGTGAACTATGAGAGAGGGAGGCATGGCTGGGGAGCACAGCAGGAACCCAACAGGTAAGCATCTGAAACCCATCAACCCAGAACAGCAACTTAAACCTGGCTTAGCTATGTGGAAGAACGCTAAGACGACACAGCTAAAAGGTAAAATCAGGCTGCCCCCGGTGAGCCCTTCTGTGCTGCTTCTTCTTTCTTCCAGCCTGTGTGAGGGCTCTGGCCCAGGCTGCAGAGTGGGCTCCCAGCTCCATCACCTGCTGGCTGCCAAGCCCAGGCAAGCACTCAGCTTCTCCGCGTCTAATTCGCCGCCTGCAAAATGGAGATAGGCTACTTCCCGGTGCGCTAATAAAAACACGAATCCAGATAAAGCAAGCAAAAGAGGGCTTGGCATATAAAGTACATTCAATGAACGCTGTGATCCAAGTTAATAAAAATAAACTATAGTAGTAAGTGAACGGTGAGCCTATGCCACCAAACACTTGAGATGAAAAACAAAAGACGAGAAACCAAAAGGTGGAGAAATCCAGGCTCTGCCTGGGTGAGCTGAGTGGGACCCAGCTGGCCAAGCCTAAGAACTAACCCCAGGTGCGGGGGTGGGGGGAGCCCCTCAGGCCGTGCCTGCTCCTCCAGGAAGCTCTCCCGGATCACTCCCAGGGCGCAGTGATCCTCTGGTCTCTCCTAAACACCCTACTCAGCACCCATGCAGCCCCCTTTTTGCAGAATAAATAGCTTCCATGCCTTCCACCATTTATCCCAGGTCATCTTTAAGGGCCTTTGGCACTATCATCCCCCTCGAGAGAACTCCGGTTTGTCACTAGACCTCCTCCGACACAGCACAGCCAGGCATGGACAGAAGGTTCCGTCGATTCCAGCGGAGTCCTTGGCTCGGACGCCCCTTTCTCTCCCTGTCAGGCTCTCACCACCTCGCTCGGCCACCTGGCACCCGAGGCCCCTTGCTCGGCCCTGTCGGGTCACCTCTGCCCTGTCCCCGTCCTTGCCCTAAGCCCAGAGCCCCCAGGATGCAGCCCATCCTCCAACCGGGACTGCGCACACCAGGACAACAGGGGCCCGCCGCTGGCCTGAGCCCTCAACTCCCTGCTCCTGCCCTATGCTGTCCCCAAAGCCCCTCTGCCCCCTACCCCATGCCCCCTCCTTCAGGGGCTGCCCCCGCCGAGGCTCTCCTGGCAGGACGCCCCGCTCAAGGGGCACTCCGGTATTTATTTGACCCATGGTCTCGCTGCTGCTGTTAGACTGTGAACCCCCAAAAGCAGAAGCAGTTATTGGGGACTACCCTCCATTTGCCCTCCCTCCCCCCCAGCACCCAGCAGAGCTAACCAAGGAAGGAGGAAGGAAGGGAAGCAGTCCGGCTGCGGGTCGGACCCCAGGCCACCCCGCCCATCCCGGGCCCGCGGGTGCCTCCGACAACCCTGCCGCATGCGCAGCAGCAGGCAACACAAGCTGTCTGTTCTCGGACCAGGGCTTCCCCGCCCCTTTCCTTGTGTGATTTAAAACAAAGTCTCAAGTGGAGGCCTTCGCATTTCATCCCTGCTAGCAGTGCTGTAAGGACGGGAGCTGCTACCTTCTGAGGGTAAAGCGCTGGCGCTGGAGAGAGCAGGAAGGTCATCCCACTCAACCTGTCACCCACCTCTGAGGAGACCCTCCAGCTCTGCTCAGAGAGACCCAATGGGCCCAGACACCGGCGCCCAGGATGGCCCGCCCCCCCGGGGAAAAACTGGGAAAGCCTGGCCTGGAGCAGGTGCTCCTCCAAGGGCATTCTCCAAAAGCTTCAAGGAGGGAGGGGGACGCTGTCTTTTTTGCACGTTTGAGCCCCGTGCAGGGAAAATTTAGTGTCCCTTTTGGCAGGACATGTAAGTAGTAAATCCGTCACATCAAGCCCAATTCTCTTTCCTATCGTGTCCACTTAGGGGCACTACCCTTTGGAAATCACAGAACAAATTTCACCCATTCTGTGTCAACCATTGAAATAGCTGAAAATAGCTGCAGTGCCCACTTTACATCTCTTTGCTAGACACTAGAACATCACGGCCAAGGTCTCAGCCACTTGCATGCTTTTGAGGCCTCAGATAAGGAGCTAACTTAGACCCCGGAGGTGGCAGGTCAGGCACGGAATTAAGAAAAATAGACAAAGACGACTCCAGGGGTTTCCACCGGCGACCACATCTGTTACAAAAAGCTCCTTGTGCTGCTGACAAAATTGCTCTTACCAAGGCGGGAGCCCTGTCAAGTCTCAGCCTAGGAGGGAGCGAGGACACAGCCACCAAGCAGCTTTTAATGAGCGTCTTCATGCACAGCTCTGCCGCCTCCAGCTGTGCGACCACGGAAAAGCTAGGTCAGAGCAGCTTGCCAAATATGAACTTGGGTTGGCCACTGGCCTCTAGCTCTTCCGATGTACATGCAACTAAACACAGACTTCCCATCTCGACTTTTAGATTCTCCTAAGAAAACTCCCATCCAGGGGTACTGGGTGGTGCCACACCTTCCGGAAATACAAACTAAGGAAAACGATGAAGCGGCACATCCACGGATACGCACTGCTCCATCCATGCTTGCTCTCCCAGCACCAGGAGCTGCAGAGATCCCGAAGCTACAAAACGGGCAAGTGCTCCACTGCGTGGTCACGGCTTGGCTGAACTCCTACTCGGCAGAACACAAGGCATCACCAGGGACCGAGACACCTCCGTTTATCTGCCCTTCGTCTGTGTGGCCCTGGTTTTTTGGAAATGGCAGCTCTCTTCTTGCAGGCTTCCTCCCCTTGGGTGCCAGGAAGGGGGGGCCACTCATGGGATGCCATGTGCCCCCTACCCCCACCCCAGGCCATTTTTCAGCCCGGAGTTTTGGTTGGCACAGGACAAGGAGGGTAGAGTGGGGCCCGAGCTGTCCCTCAAATGGAAGGGCCCTGGCCGCGGAAGTCTGGGCCCTTCTTAGGGACCGAGAGCACAAGACAGAGGTGACAGCGGTGAGGTCCCTGGGGCCTGGGCACTGCATGGGCACCATCTGCCAGGCACTGGCCGTTCAGCTCCTCCTTGGATCCTGTGGGCCAAGCCAGGATCCCTTCAGGCAAGCTTTTTTTGGCGGATGCCAGTAAAAGACACGTCTGTGTCTCTGGCAACGACAAGGGTCCTGACAGCCAGTGCCAGCCCCCGCCTGGGGGGGATATGGTTTCAAGTAGGCTGGCCCAGTGTTCCTGCTTTTTACAACCGATCTGGCCAACATTTACTCAGCACCTCGTGTGCCAGGCATGGCTCCAGATGTAGCAAATCTGAGATGAAAAAGACATAGCCTGTGACCTAAATAAAGAAAATCCAGTCTAGGTAATTGGAGGCTTAGAGGATGTGACTGAGAAGACACTCGTTCCACAGGAGTCATCTCACATCTTCAAGGACAGGAACAATGGCCCAAGTCTGTCCAAACTCGACTGCCCAAAGATAAATCTGGACACTTTAGGTAATTGACTAGGCTCGAGTACAACAGAAATAAAAAGGGGGGGCAGGGGACAGCGTGTGTGGGGGGAGCGGAAGAAGATCAGACAGACAAACGCTAAAATATGTAACTAGCTCACCAGCAGCGGGCGGAGGACAGGCATGGCCGTTTTAGAGAGCCAAGGGCAGCCTGGAGGCACTCACCGCCCGAAACAGGGCCTGCGGCGGTGAGCTGGGAAAACGTGGGAAACCACCTGAATGCATCGGCTCCAAACAGCCTCAGAGACAGCGAAGCCTGGGTGGCAAGAAAGTCCGAAAGAAGAACCTGCCGCCCAGCTGGGGGTCCCAAGCTCCAGCTTCAGGACGGACCCTGGGAGAGCTGGGTTTTCAGCCCCAGCAGGACGGGCCAGCCTGGCTCTCCATTCTGCCTGGCCGTCACCCGGCCTGCGGCCTGTGCCTGGGCTCACAAGGCCCTGCACCTCCTCCAGGGTCCCCGGGACAACTAGGAGCAGTGATCAAGGCCATGGTGACCTCCGAGACCCACGGTGACTCCGAGAGGGCGGAGCACGATGGTGCACAGGCAGCCTGTGGAAAAGGCCGCTGCCACAGGGCCTTGTCACTGCCTTCCCTGCACTGAGCCAGCCCCGGAGGGTCACAGGTAGCAAGGGAGGCGGCTTATTAGCGCAGGCCGGGCCTGGTCGGCAGCTACTTGCTATTCATCTCCTTTTGTTTTAACTTCTTTCAGGAAAGCAGAGTTATGTGCCCAGCTGGGCAGGTGTTTAAGGCAAGGGATGTTGTTCCCACTAATTTTCTTAAGTTAACAGCCGACGGGAGGGCCCTCTCGCCGCTCCAGCCCAGGGGTCGGCCCTGCAGGGGAGAGCCTGCGGTCCGCTGCTCCCAACCTCCTCAGAGCCCTCATTCTAAAGGGAAACGGTGTGAGCCCGTCACAGCCCATTCCTGCCCCCTGACACCTGGGTCTTGCCTTCTCCAGGAGTGTGGGAGATGTGAGGTGAGCTGGGGGCTCTGCACGTTCTCGGGAAACTCCAGACGGAGCAAAACAGTCTCCTCCTTGCATGGCCCAGCTGGGGGTTCTCCCAAGTCCCAGCTTAAGCCACTGTGAGAGGGAGGCCAGTGGAAGACAGGAGAAGGAGGGGTTTTAGTCGCTTGGTTGTTTGTTTTTAATTTAAAGCTCAAGGCTCCCCAAATGTATAAATTTAACTCCCAGCTCGAGGCAGGCTTTGTGTCCATGAACTTCCGCCTGAGAGGCCCCGCAGCGCACAGTCTGCACTGGCATGTGTCACCGCTGCCTCCCCGACCCCCAGGCAGACACAGGCACGGGTCCTGGGGCAGGAGGGGGCGGCCAGGAGGTCATCCGCATCTCTCTGTGAGGGACAAAATCCTGAAACCTCTTACACTACCCCGGCTTTCTGGTTACCTTTCGTTTTCTCCTACCACAGGGCCGTGTTCCGAGGATGTGAACATGCGGTGACACATGGCCTTCTCTTTATCCACGTATTCGCGGTAAGAGCTGTGGACAGAAAGGCACAAGGGTTAGAAAAGGGCTGTGCAGGCCGGAGGCGACACAGGGGGCTGGAATGCTGCAGCCGGGTCCAGAGATACCCCAGACCCAGCAGGCCTGCAACGGGGTCAGGAGGGGGAGGCGGGGGAGGCGGGGGAGGCAGGGGACGCCCCAAGAGCTGCGCAGGGGCCCGGGGACAGTGCAGAGAGAGCTGCGGCCAGCACCGCGGATTGAGTATATAATGGTAAGAGAACCTCCTTGACACAGAGCAACAGCTGCAAAAACTAAAACAAAAACAAAAATGTCACAACGGTGGGCATGTAACTGGGTCCTGGAATCAGGGGTGACTCCTATTCGCGGGTTAGTATTTTCAAAGTTTTCTATAAGGAACGTCTAAACTCTTTATTGGAAAAATAGTTATACTGCTAAGGGACGGTCCCCTGACACCAACCCACAGCCTCGAAGGCCCATTTCAGAGCAACCCTTTCCTCAGCCACCCGGGAGCCGGGGTTCTCAGCTGGGGCAAGCGGGCAACAGCATCCGAACAGCAGCTCTGCCCACTGCTCTGGGGGTGCTCGTTCGCGAGGTGGGGGGAGCAGGAGGGCAGGAGCTGGTCCTGACACGTGGCCTTTGGAGCTGCGTCCCTCGTTCTACCGGGAGCTGCTGGAAAGAGGTTCCAGATGCCCTTCCCTCGGGGCGCGTCATCCAGGGGTGGAGCAGGTCCCCACGGTCCCCTCTGGTCTCATTCCAGCAAACAGGTCTCACCTGGCCAGTTTCATGAGCTCGTTATTGATGTCATGGTTGTAGGGCTGCTCCTGCTGGGCCCGGACGAGGAAATCCCGGGCCTTCTGGTACTCGCTCAGGAGCAGGCAAGCCTGGCACGAAAGACGGAATTTTTCAAAAGCACACGTAGGAGAGTTCGCACTCGTGTGTGTGTGTGTGTGTGTGTGTGTGTGTGTGTGTGTTGGGGGGGACCCAAGGAGAGTGCCACAGGCTGCCTCATCTGCCCCCTCACCTGCCCCCTCTATTCCCCTCCCCCCTCCATTCCCCTCCCCCTACTCACCTGCCCCCCTCACCTGCGCCCCCCACTCACCTGTCCACACCTGAAGAGGGCCTTGGCGTTCTTGCAGTCGATGGTGAGCGCCTGCTCTCCCAAGCGCAGGGCCAGCATGGGCCGCTCCAGCTTCAGGTAGGTGAAGGACAGGTTAAGGAGCACGGGGAGCTGGGCGGCCTCCACCAGGGGCTGCTCCTCGGGGGCTGCCTCCCGCTGGTGGAGGAGCAGCAGAGCCTGCGAAGAGCAAGGGCAGCTGGCTGAGGCGAGGGCGCTTGGCGAAAGGGCACACCCAAAGCTCAAGGTCACCCAGCCAAGGTGCCTAACTTCAGAAATCCAGGCCAGAAGTTACACTGTCTTAGAAAGGAGGAAGTATTTTGATGGAGTTGAGGAAATGAACAGGGGAGCTATATAAGAACTGGTAGCAGAAAGCAGAAAACTGAAGCTGGAAGGCAGGAGACACATCCCGCACCCACTTGACAAAGTGCCCACGGACCAGGAGCTGTCCCAGGGACCGGGGACATGGCAGTCAAAGAGACAAGGAGCTGCCCTCAGGGAGCCGATGAGTGCCAAAGACCAAGAAACCCAACTGAACGTGGCAGGAGGCGGCTGGCAGACGTGGGTCATGGCATACCTGATAAAGCCAAGCCCGGGAGGGCTGGAGGCTGGCAGAGCTATTTCTTTTTCAACACTCCAGGGGGTGAGACAGTGGCCCCAGGAATCTATTCCTAGCGCAGAGCCCCCTGGCTGGGCTTGTCCAGGGCGAACCACACCCTGCAAGGGCTGCAGGTCCTACGTTCCCCGCCAGCACAGACAAGGGAAGGACCAATGGTGCCACGTGGACGGACACCCCCCTTCCAAGGGGTCTCAAAAACTCAGCATATTTCCTGATGGGTGCTTGGGGCGATGGGTGGGGGAGTGTGTGTGCGACAGGAGCACAACCTTGAATGTCACTGAGCAGTGTGCCTGAGGTGGTCGGGATGGGAAATGTCATGTTGCAGCTACGTTCCCACAATTAAAAAGAGACAATGACGAGTAAATGCAGGACAGGAGCCTGGGCTGCAGCAAATAACAGAAGAGAAAATGCCCAAAAGGACTCTATTGGGACGTCTGAAAAAAACTGAAATACAGACTATGTTTAATTTCTTGAACTTGTAACAATACTTAATGTGGTCAGGTAAGTGAATATTCTTGTTCTCAGGAAATACACGTGGGGCAAGTGTTCAAGGAGCATGATGAGTGCAATCTACTGAGCTTAGGAAATAGAGAAAGAAAAAAAAAAGAATGAAAGAGAGAGAAAGAGAAAGGAAAAGAAAGAATGAACTAACATATGTGGCAAGATGTTAAGGTAAATCTGGGGTACTTTGGAGTTTTCCATGTGGTTGTTTAGTACTATTTTTACAACTTTCAAGTAAGTTTCCTTACATGAAAACAATGTCTAAAATTACTTAAAAATTAAAACAAACACACAAACCAGATACCACCTCAGCATTTCCAAAATTCCAGTCCTTTCCCCATCCCCCAGATTTCTCATTCCTCTCCCTGCACCATCAGCAGCTGGTCAGCTGCATTTGATACTCTTGGCTTCCTTTACCAGCTGTCTGCCCCCATCTTTCTATCAGCAGCACCCCAGCTGCCCGGCCCTCACCCCGGCTCCTGAACTGCTTGTCCCAGTGACTCCTGCTTCCGCCCTTCTCCTCTCTCCTCTCCCACCCCTGGTGGTGGCTCTGCCCTCCTGAGCCTGACCCTGACCCCTGGTGCCCTCTGTCCCTGGGTGCACCTGCTCTGCAGCCCTTCCTGGTGTCTATGTCTCACCACCAGGCCCCTGCACCTACACCCCTTCCCCCTCGAATGTTACCCCCATCCCATCCATCTTATCTTTCTCACCAGTCCCAGCTCCAATGCTGCTTCTCCAGCGAAGCCTTCCCTCGTCCCCCCCCACTAGAGGGAACCCACCCTTTCCCTGATGCCCAGCAGTGCCACGTCCTCCTGACCCCGCTGACACAGCGTGCTCTGGCTAGAAGTAGATCTGCTGCCCTCTACCAGCCTTTAGTGGTACAACTTCTAAAGTACAAACAGCACAGGACGGGCAGACGGATGGACATCAGAATTCAGACTGTGGCAATGCCAGCCGTGGGATCTCCTCCAAGTTACTTGACCACTTTGACCCTCTGTTTTCTCATCTGTTAAATGGGCAGTGAACGAATACCACCAAAAAGATTAGACAGTGGGTGTACATTTTTTCAAAGCGTTAGACGTTACACGCAGAAATGACTGCCAGGATATTATGTACTTTTTAGTTAAGATCTATATAGTCCTAGTAACATACTTTCACCACGTATAAAACTATAGTAAAGCCCAAGCATTAGCGGAATGAAAAATCTTCAAAATCTTTTTGTTCCATTTTTGATTCTCAGGAACTCAGCTCTTGGGTTACTGTATTGGAACGTAGTAAAATCATGTGGATTCCTGTATTACTTCAATGTGAAAAGACAAAAAGATAAATACCTTTTCCCTGCCTTCAAAGAGTCTGTAATTTATCTGAAAAAAAATCACATACATACCCCTATCAGATTTACAAGTCCTTGGTCACATGTTCCTTTAGAAGCTTGACAAGCATTAAAAAGTAATAAACAGGTGAAACTGATGAGTTCCTTGAAGGACACCAGCTACCAAAACTGACTTATGAAGAAATACACCTCTATCAAGTGAAGAGTTTGAGTTATTTATTAAAAAAAAAAACTTGTCACAAAGTAAAGCCCAGAACCAGTGAGGAATTCTACCAAATGTTTAAAGAAAAATTAATACTAGGACTTCAAACTGTTCCCCAAAACACAAAAGGAGGAAACAGTTCCTAACACATTCCATGAGGTTAGTATTCCCCTGAAACCAAAGCCAGACAAAGCCCCTATGGGAAAACTAGAGACTATCCTTTATGAATATAAGCACAAACATCCCTAAACAAAATACTCTCCAATCAAATTCAGCAACACACAAAAAAGAATTATATTCCATGACCCAGAGAGATTTATCCCAGGAATGCAAGGTTGGCTTAACTTCTGAAAAGCAATGAACAGAAATAACCATATCGAAAGAATAAAACAAAAACTACATGGTTATTTCAAAAGACAAAGAAAAAGCAGTTGACAAAATCCAACACCTGTTCATGAGAAAACGAGGAATAGCAGGGAACTTGCTCAACCTGGTAAAGGTTATCTATGAAAAACCCACATGCTTAATGGTGAAGACTGACAGTTTTTCCTCTACGAGCAGGAACTAGACACGGATCCCTGTCCTCCCCACTTCTCAACACTGTACTGGAGGGTCTAACCAGGGCAGCTGAGCAAGAAAAAAGTAACCAGGCATCCAAATTAGAAAGGAAGAAGTAAAACTATCTCTGTTTTCATATGATAATAAATAAGATAATCCTGTATTAGGAACCCTAAAGAATACACACACACACACACACACAGGAAACTATTTGAGCTGCAAATGAGTTCAATAAGGCTTCAGGACACAAGACCAATATGCAAAAGTCAGCTGTATTTGCATGTGAGCAATGAAAAATCCAAAAATAAAATGGACAGAACTCCACCCATAGCAGGATCAAAAAGTTGAAATACTTGGGAATAAATCCATCCAAGGAAGTACAATAAGACTTGTAGACTGAAAACCAGAGAACATTGTTGAAACAAATTAAGGAAGACCTAACTAAAAGGAACAGCTGTATTTATGGACTGGAAGACCGACCAGTGTTAGGATAATGATATTCCCCAAACTGACCTGCACATTCAAAGCAATCCCTACCGAAACCCCAACAGCCTTTATAAATGGACAATCTGATCTTAAAAATTCAAATGGAAATGTCAGGGGCCTGGAATAGCCCATACCAATCTTCAAAAAAGAAGAACTAAGTTGGAGGACTCACACTTCCTGCTTTCAAAACTTACTACAAAGCCCCGCTGATCACAACAGTGTAGCACTGCCGGAGAACAGACCTAAAGATCCACCGAAGAGAAGTGAGAGACCAAATTGAAAACTCAGAAATAAGCCCACAGGTCAATCGATTTCCAAGAAAAATAGGAGTGCACACTTGGTCACTGCTGGTGGGGTGTGCCAGCTTGAATCTGTTGGTGGACCCCAGAAAAGCCATGTCCTTTACTCCTCATTCAGTATTGCTAGGGGGGAGCTTTTCATTGTTCCCGTGGAGATGTGACCCACCCAATCGTGGATGGTAACTTTTGACTAGTTGGGTTCCATGGAGATGTGTCTCCACCCATTCTAGGTGGGGTTGCTTACTGGAGCCCTTTAAGAGGGAACCATTCTGGCAAAAGTTTTAGAGCCAACAGAACCAATAGTGCCCTGGGGAAGCCACTGAAGAAAAATCTAGCAGATCTTGCTATGCGCCTTTCCAGCTGAGAGAAACTCGGAATATCATCAGCCTTTTTTGAGTGAAGGTAATCTCTCGCTGGTGCCTTAACTTGGACATTTTCATAGTCTTCCTTAATTTGGACATTTTCACGGCCTGAGAACTGCAAACCTGCAACTTAATAAATTCCCTCTTTTAAAAGCCATTCCATTTCTGGTGTATCGCTTTCCGCAGCTTGCAAACTAGAACAGCAGGAGCGTACACTGGTGTAACAGCTCTGGAAGGCAGCTAAGTATAGAACTGCCAAACGGTCTAACAATCCCACCGCTAGGTATCTATTCAGACGAACTGAAGGCAAGGACACAAAGAGGTATTTGTGCACTGATGTTTACAGTGGCATTTTTCATGACTGCCAAGAGTTGGAAACAGCCCAAATGTCCATCAACAGACGAGTGTCTAAAAACAAGCTGTGGTATACACTTATGATGGAATATCATGCAGCTATAGGACAGAATAAAGTCATGAAGCACGTAACAACACGGATGAAACTTGAGGACATTATGCTGAGTGAAATTAGCCAGAAATAAAAGGACAAATACTGTATGGTCTGCTTAATATGAACTAACATTAATGAGTGAAACTTGGAGAACTGACGTTAACTACACAGGTTATACCATTCCAGCCGATCCTAAAGAACACCTAGGACAATATATAAGATTCTACAAAGGTCCAGTGCACTAGGGTAGCTTTCTAGAAACCTACAATCTCCAGACAGGCGCCTGGACCAAATAAGTCCTGAAACCTAGAGGGCCCAACCTCTCCAGAGCATCAGTTCATTCCATCACCCTACCCCGTATTACTGACAGCCCCTTCCAATAGGAAAAAGTCAGAATGGCCATAGCCTAATTACCCCTAAAGAGTGGGACAAATAAAGATCAAAGGTGATGGTGGAGTTATACAGAGAAGGTCGGGTTTAACAAACAAATATGACTGCTGAATCATTAAACTGATATTTCTCTTAGTCTCCAGTATCTTAGAGCAGCTAGAAGTAAAAACCTAAAATTGTGGAATTGTAACCCACACCAAACTCTGAAATCTGTTTCACAACTAATTGTTGTGCGGTGCTTTGAAATTTATTGCTTTTTTATTTTTCACAAAAAAGGAAAAAAAGTTGATTGTGGTGATAAAAAAAATACTTATTCCTTATAGCTTCTGATGTTCTGGAACAGCTAGAAAGAAAAATCTGAGACGATGGTATGGGAGCCCATGACAAACTCTGGGATCTGTCCTATAACCACCTGTTGAAGAGTGCTTTGAAAACTACTGTTTTTTTCTTTCTTTGCTCTGTATATATGTTATATTACACAATTTTAAAGGTTAAAAAAAAAGAACACAAGTTTATCAGAAAATAGAAATAGGGTAGAGATTGGACAATTGGTGCTGAAGGAATACAGACTGTGTAACAGGACTGACCGTAAAAATTCAGAAAGGAATAGTACAATACCACCTGATTATAGCACAATAATATAAATACACTGAATAAAGCTGAATGTGAGTATGACAGAGGGAGGAGGGCTGGGGGAATGTATGAAACCAGAAGGAAAGATAGAGGTTAAAGACTGAGACGGTATAATTTAGGAATGTCTAGAAAGGACATCGATGGTGATTAAATGTACACATAAAAAGACATTTTTGCATGAGGGACAACAAATGAATGTCAACATTACAGGGTGCTGAAAATGGGACGGTATACAGGAAAAAGTACAACCAATGCAAACCAGGGTCTACAGTTGACAGTAACATTGTAATATACTTCCACTGTGTGTGACAAAGACAATATGCCAAAGCTAAATGTCAATAAGGGGGGATACAGGGGAGGAGTATGGGATTCTACATGGAAGAAAAGGAAATGTCCTCACATAGACCGCGGTGGTGAAGGCATGGCTGAGTGATTATACTGGGAAACACTGATTTTTTTTCACTTAGGTTGGATTGTACGATGTGTGAATAAAACTATTTAACTATTTAAAAATGAACAATGAGACAGGAGTGCTGGAGAAAATGCTGATAGGGAAGCTGAGAGGCACAGCCGCTCTGGAGGGCAGTGTGGTGGCTCCACAGGAGGCCAGGGCTGGGGTTCCTGTATGATCCCGATACCCCGTTGCTAGATATACCTGGAGGAACTGGAGACACGAATGGACATACGCACACTGGTGTTTATGGTGGCAGTGTCTGCGATCTGCAATGGATGGAGGTGGCCTAATGGTACGATGACTGAGGCATGGCAGGGGGACTGTCACCTATGTATACATATGAAGGACCACTGAGCGGCCGCAAGAAGGAATGAGGTAAGGCATGCAACGAGGTGAGTGAGCCTTGAGGACCGCACGTTGAATGAAACGTCAGAAACCAAAAGACAAATATTATCACTCATATGGACTAGATATAATATAAAAACTCTGCAAACTAAAGTCGAGAGCACGGGTTATCAGGTCAGGGCCTGCAGTAAAGGGCCCTAGATTATAAGCTCTTACCGCAGTCACTATTGCAGGAGGTGGAACCGTTCATTCTGAATTCTGAGATACCGAGCTGTGTGTGTTATCACACGGCCTTCCCCAGAACTTCGGGTGTTTGTGTGACCCGAGACTCAGAGGGAGCGCTCTAAAGCTGTGAAAGTCAGCAGTCCCCCATCCCAGCAACAGTTTAAAAAGTTGCAAAAGTAGATCAGACTTCAAGTAGTGATATGAATGAAGCTGATCTGGACATAAGTAAAGTAAATCAGAATCCAGTGTAAACGATGATATGGTCTATACCTCAAAACTTCAGCTTCTGGGTGAGACCAAAGGAAGAAATGTTTATTTGGTGCAAAATTTATATTTTTGGTAGCACACTAATTTAAGTTGCATGGTCAGTTTATTGGAACACTATTATTAAATGGAATCTTGAAAAGGGTGTGAGACCTTGTTGGCTTGTACAGGTTAAGTGTGATGTCCTGATACATCTTAAAGTAATTTCTGCAGCGAATAAAGAAAGTTTTTGCAAAGTCCCCTTGAGGGAATGGGGAGAAATGAGGAAATATTAAACTTCCCCACCTGGGGAATTCCTGATATTCTCACAAGTAGTGCAGACAACCAATTTAACAGGCCAAGCCCTCAATCCTGGGGTTCGCCCCAATGAAACTTATTCCTACAAAGGAGAAGCTAAGCCTACTTATAATTTTGCCTAAAAGTCACCCTCAGAGAACCTCTTTTGTTGCTCAGATGTGGCCTCTCTCTCAAAGCCAACTGGGCAGGCGAACTCACTGCCCTTCCCCTTATGTGGGACATGACTTTCAGGGCTGTAATCTCCCTGGCAATGTGGGACAGAAGTCCCAGGATGAGCCAGGACCCGGAATCATGGGATTAACCAAAGGGGGGAAGAGAGAAGTAAGACAAAGTTTCAGCAGCTGAAAGATTTCAAAGAGTTGAGAGGTTATTCTTAGGCATTATACAGATGTCTTTTCTCAGTTTTTAGTGTATTAGAACAGCTAGAAGGAAACATCTGAAACTGTTGAACTGCATTTCAGGAGCCTTGGTTCTTGAAGACAATTGTGTAACTATATAGTTTTTCTAATGTGACTGTAAAAACTATGTGACTGGGCGGGCCACGGTGGCTCAGCAGGCAGGAATGCTTGCCTGCGATGCCAGAGGACCCGGGTTCAATTTCCAGTGCCTGCCCATGTAAAAAATAAATAAATAAATAAATAATTTAAAAACAAAAACAAAAACAAAACTATGTGGCTGATGCTCCCTTTATCCAGGGTATGGACAGATGAGTAAAAAAATAAGGACAACAGGTAAATAATAGAGGGGATAAGGGGTAAAAAAAAATTGGGGAGACTGTAATACTGGTGGTCAATGAGAAGGGGGTAAGGGGTATGGGATGTATGGGGTTTTTCTTTTATCTTTTTATTTCTTTTTCTGGAGTGACACAAAAGTTCTAAATATGATCATGGTGATGAATACACAACTAAGTAACGATGTTGTGAGCCACTGATTGTATACTTTGCAAGGACTATATGATGTGTGAAGACATCTCAATAAAAACATTTTAAAACTGAAAAATAAACAAAAACAGAACTAAAGCCTCACCTTCCATAATGAGAAATCAATAATGTAAAAAAAAACCCAAAAGCCATATTATTTAGTAACGCAGAATACCAGGGGGAAAATGGCAGATACAATTATAATTAAAAAGTAACTGCCCTGAGGACTAGACCTAGGAAACAGAACAAGGGGATGGAAGGAGGGAAGTGATATGGGTTTTTTTTTTTTGGTGGGGGGCAGTGATAAATTTTTCCAAGTAAACAGACTATCTCTCAAGAAGCTTTCCGAAGTAACGGCATCTGTGATTCAGCACCTACCATAAAAACCTGATTTTTCCAGCACTCCAGAGAATGCTCCAAGCTCTCGCTCCCCGTTTCTCCCTGGAGCATATTCATCTCCACCAAACGTGAGAGAGAGCTGCCTACTCAATATCTATTTCCCCTTCTTTCCTTCCAGAGCCCCCATTTTCTTTAAGGCAGTAGCGTACCAAGTGAAAACTGCACTTCCCAGCTTCCCAGACAGCCATGGGATGTAAAGGGAAGCCACTGAGCGGTGGGGCCCTCTGGAAAGCTCCTCACATAAACAAAAACACAGACTTCTCCTTTTCCTTCTTCCTGCCCCGAACACGACGTGACGCTGCAGAGGGCGCCACCATCTCGTGGGGGTGTTGGGGTACGACCAGGACACACCTAAGAGTGACTGTGCAGAAAAAGCCAGAAGGAACTGGCACCCCGATGGCTTCGGGGAACTGCTCTGCCAGCCTCGGGCCTACCTTCCTGCAGACTTCTCCTTATGGGACAAAAATCAAATCTCTTGTCTATTTAAGATGCTGTTTCCCAGGTTTCTGTTACTTGCAGCTGAGTGTAGAGCCTGAACAATTTAGGGTCAGTATGGAGGTGAAATACAGCATCAGAAAAACCCTGGACTCTAAACCCCACCGGGGCAGGGGCCCTGTCCACCGGTTCCCTCTAGAACAGAGAACACAGTGTGGCACACAGAGAGCGTGTGGGAAACAATTGCCAAGGAAACAGGAAATTCCTGCTGCGTCCCCAGCGGAAGCGTGGTGAGGATGGAGTCCGACCTCCGGGAGTTCCCTCAATCTCCATCCTCCAAGAGACATGAAATGCAGGTGGCAAACGGTGCAGCGAGGGAGCTGGTCAGGACCCTGTACCGGAGTGGGAATTGTGAAAAGCTTTTCACTGAAGCAAACAGACACACAGGCGAGCACAAAAATAAGCGCACAGCTCAATGAACCTCTACGACCCGATCATATCCGTGTAACCGGCAACCAGATCAAAACGCAAAGCCTCATGAGGCCCTCCCGAAACCCTGCGTACCCCCTTCTCCCAGCCGTGACCCCACTGGCCCGAGGACTTCTCCACAGCTTTCTTCTTACTGGCTGCCCAGGGAGACACATTCCATGCTTTTTTGAGGAAGGAAGTTTACAGGGGTCTAGATTCACACTGCATTTCCAAGGCACTCTTACCCGTTTATATCTCACTTTGGCATCACGGAAGCGACTCTGGCGGAAAAGGTAGTTGCCAAACTCCCGCTCAGTGGCTGCCACTTTCAGGACCTTCTCGAGTGGAAACTGGGCTTGCTGCTCCTGGGGACCAAACACAAGGACACTCAGCAGGAGAACCCAAAGCCGCGGCGAGAGTGCCACTGCAGCTCTGGGAACTTTGATTTACTGCCTTCGGGGAGCCAAACAAGGAGCCTTGGCAGCGCAGTCCCCGGAGCTCCCAGAGAAGCCGTGGCAGTGGGTGTGATGCGTCCCCACTGCACACGCTGGAGCCGGGAGGTGGCCTGCTTCTCCCACCCTCCCTGATGCTCTCCCGAAGGGAGCGGTCTCCCATGGAGCACGGACAGTCCTTCACCCAGCGCGCGGGTCTCGGTGTGCCCCCCTGGTCACTACCGCCACACTGCTCGGTCCTGGCCACATATCACCATCACTCAGACAGTCTCCTTCTCTGCACAGATGTCCTGGTCCCATCCCTGGAGATACCAGCTTAGTACACCAGAAGCGAGCCCCAGGCATCTACAAGGACCTCTACTCCGAGGACAGACCCCTCTCTTGGGTACTTAGGGGTTAGCTGAGGACACATCTTACACTGAGGCAAAACCTGGGGTGACATCTAAGGCTGCAAACCCAAGCCGGCGTGGGACAGGATGAAGGGGAGAGGGTATGCATCTGCTGATGAGATCACAAGGCCTACCTCTAAGGGGCTTAAATGAAAGGCTACACAGAAAAGTCACGACTAAAGTTCTGAGGACAAGGGCCATGTGTCCAGGTCTCCCTGGGACTGTCCCAGTGGACACCCAAAGTCCTCATGTCCCATCTAGTTAAAAGGCCCTTCACTCTCAAGTGTCCTCGGTTAGACAACAATTTATTGACATATAATTTATACAGTCTCCGTCATTATGGGCTGCCAATACTTACTGGGCAACAAACTTAACGTTGGGAAGCAGATATCCACCGCCCTGCAGGGAGAACTGGGCAAAGGATGACAAAGGCGGCAGCTTAAACTGCAGGTCGATAACCACCACTTACCTGGGCCCAGCACTCCTACCTACCCATGACAGACCCGGACTGGACACGCAGGTCCTCCACCAAGGCAGGGCCACGGCGCAGGAGCCCAGGGTGGGCTGGGGGCAGGGGAGGCGGTACAGCAGAATGCCCCAAACCCACCCCTTTCCGTAGCAAGGGCTGACACCTGTACGCCGGAACTTACAGCCGAGAGGGCACAGAACGTGTCTGACTCGGCAGAGTCCAGAAAGTCCAGGAGCTCGATTTCGAACAGGACAGTGGTGTTTGGGGGGATCAGGGGGGGACAGCCCAGCATCCCGTAGGCGTAGGTGGGCTTGAACAGAAACCTGGCCAGCTCTCCTCTCCGCATGCTCAGAAGGCCCAGCTCCATGCCCCAGAGCGTGATATCTGGACAAAGAGGCCAGGAACATGGTTAAAGGGTGTCCAATCCTGTCCTGATGCGATCAGCTTCTTTCCCCTTCGAGTCCTTTCTGCGTAATACTCCAAACCGTCTGTACGGTGGTCCCAACCCACCTTCCAGCCTTGTTTCTTCCCGCTTACCACCGCCACTCCCAAACTCTAGCTTTGCTAGGCTCTGCGGCTCTGTCCCTGCTGTTCTCTTTCTTCCCTCTCACCCTGTCCCCAGCTTCTACACTGGCTGACATCTCACACAAACTTCAGGGCTCATTTCAAATGCCCCCTCCTCCAGGAAGCCTTGCCAGATCCTCCCCGCTGGAATTAACTGTACCTTCATTAAACACTTCCATACAGTGCTTCCACCTCCCTGGCACTCACTGGGTTCTCCAAGGTTACCTGACTGAATACACGTCAATCTCCCCATACTGGGAAGGTTTAATCATCTGGGCACCTTCTCCCTTGTCACCCTGCCTTGTGTGTGGGGAACACTCAATACCTGTTCACTTAGCAAATGAACAAAGAAAAACGGCCAGTGGAGAAGGCAGGATGCAGGAAAGGAAACCTTGCCAGCTAGGCCATCTCTGGAATCCCTAGGGCTCCAGGGGGGATGTGGGAGAGAACCTGGCTGCCTTTAGCAAAACCCAGTCTCAGAAAAACCAACGCAGAAAACCTGTGCTTTGGTGACTTTTCCCTTCCTATGGCACGTTCCCTTATCTCTTCACCAGTTCCTAGTCTGAACTTACCCTCTCCAAGTTTCATCAGCCGAGGTGTTTTCCTAAAGCAATTGGAATCAAAAGGCTTGTCCGTATGCTCCAGGTATCCAGAGTATTTCACTAGGATGAAGAAAACAGACCCAGGGGGAGGAAAATGAGGCAGAGGGACTGATGTCTTATATCAGAGCTCTGCTATTCCACCAAAACGATGCAATCAAATGAGCTTAAACCACCCCATATGCCGAATTATAGGAACGAATCTCTTCTCAACATTTTGCACGTTCCCTGCTCACACTGGGTGGTGCAAAGGGGTGACAGATGGGTTTCCTTGCTCTTTGCTTAAAAATCCAAATTCAAAAAACTTTCTACCCTATAAAATACTACCTACTTAAAAAAAAAAAATACAATCTTCCCGCCCCTAGAGAAAAGTGCAATTGAACGGTTTGCTGCCACTCGGAAGGGACAGTGCTTTTATATCTCCACTGGCCTCCGCCAGCACCGCGAGGCCAAATCCCAGCCAGGCTGTGGCCGTACCTAACACGGAAGCATCAGGGGTCACCAGCTCCCCAGCGCCTTCTCGGATGACATCCTTCAACACGCCCCGGTCCCCGGAAACGTCCAGCATCCTTTGACTTAGCCTCTCATACGGAGACTTGAGAATAAAAAAAAAAAAACAAGACGGTAAACACTCGGAGGCCGCCCCTACGCCCACCACCCGTCACCTCCCCGCCGGCAGTCTCCGGGGTCGACCCCCACCCCAGGAGCGGGGTCCTCGGCTTCCCCCACCTGGCCGGGGGCGTCGTCTCCTCCTAGGACGCCCCGGTTCCGGGCGCTTCCCCCCATGCCTGCGCCGACTTCCCCGCCTCCGCGGCCCGCGCGCACTTCCACGAGATTCCGGGAAGCCGCGGGCTCGGTCGCCGCTTTATACAGGCCGGCCGCCCGCCACCCACCGCCCTCCGCGAGGGGACGCGCCTCGCTCCGCGCCAAAGGCGGCCAACTGCCACGAACGAACGAGGGGGCGCCGGAGCACGTGGTGGGCGCGGCTCGCCCTGGACGCGTGCGGGGCGGGGCGCGTGCGGGGCGGGGCGGGGCGGGGCGCAGCAGGCGAGTGCGGGGCGGGGCGCGGCAGGCGCGTGCGGGGCGGGGCGGGGCGCGGCAGGCGAGTGCGCGTGGGCGGGTGCGGAAGCACGTGGCGGGTGTGGCTTGCCCTGGATGCGTGCGGGGGCGGGACGCGGCAGGCGCGTGCGGGGCGGGCGGTCGCGGGAGCACGTGGCGGGTGTGGATCGCCCTGGATGCGTGCGGGGCGCGGGAAGCACATGGCGGGCACTGCCTCCAAGTAAGCTGAGGCCGCAAGGCCGAGGGTTACGTTTTCAGCCCCCTTCCTCGTTGGGTTCTGCAGAAACTCAGGCCCCATGTGGGCTTTAACACCAGACTTCCCGGATCTTAGCTCGGGGGGCGGGGGGAGCACATGGATATGACATCTCTCATCTTCCCGCAGCCACATCCACAAGATCCGCTGCACCTGCTTTCTCCTGTTGTGAAGGAAGACCGGCCCCTTGCTCCCTTCTGTGGGCTCGCTCCCTGGATCCTTCCCCTCTTGCCCACTCAAGGGCTTCCCTCGCTTGGCTGCCACTCCCCCCCACCCCATCAGTCTTGCCTTGACTGTGGCATCATTTCCTTCAGCTCATACCTGTCCGGAAAGCTCCCACCTTAAAACGAACAAGTCTCCCTTCAGCCCGCGTCACGCTCCTGCTGCGGATGGCCCGATTCCTACTTTTCTCAGAAAAACTTCTGGGAAGAGCTGCCGCAAATGCTTTTCGACTTCTTTGTGCCCATCTCTGTAACCCACGTCACTGCTACCTTCCCCCGCCCCATACGTGGAGACTGCTCTTGTTGCCAGATCCATCAGACACCTCTCTGTCCTTGGTTTATCCGACTCCAGAGGACGTTTGACAAATGACATTTGACCTCTCTGCCCTTCTAACACTTTTCTTCTCTCGATTTCGGGTATTTGTTTTCTATCACTATCCTACCAAATTACTGCAAAGTTGGTGGCTTAAAAAGACACCCATGTTAGGTCTGAAGCTTTGCTGGTTTCACTGGGCTAAAGTCAAGGCCTCGGCGGGGCTCCACTCCTTCCTGGGAGATCTGGGGAAGGATCCGCTTCCAAGCTGGTTGCGGCTCTGGGCTTGAGGTCCCTGTCTCCTTGGCCACCCTTAGCTCCTAGAGGCCTCTCTGCTGTCCTTGTATGCTGGCTCCGACATCTCCTAGCCAGCAGCAGCTTGTCAAATCGTTCTCATGCTTGGGCTCTCTCTGACTTTTCCTTCTGCAGCATCTCTCTAACTCTGGCCAGAGAAAGTTTTCTGCTTTTGAGGTCTCATGTGGTTAGATTGGGCCACCCAAGGAATTCAGGTCTGTGACATTATTCGCACCTGCAAAGCCCCTTTGTCATATCATGTCACCTCTACCCAGGTGCCAGGGGTCAGGGTGTGGATATCTTTGGCCCTTCTTCCTACCACAGCTTCCTGGTTACCACTCTCTTCTTGTTTCCCTCTGACCTCGCTGGCTGTTCCTTCTCAGGCATCCTCTTCTTGCCTTTGGCAACCAGAGCCCCCTCCTTGGCCCTCTGTCCTTCCTTGTCTGTCCTCACTCGCTGGGAGACTCCAGCCCTTCCCGTATGTCTCCACAGGTGACCCATGTCAGCCAGCCTCGGGCCGCTCTGAATTCAGCTCCAGGGCCCAGATGCCAGAGTCCAGTATCCTACCCCACTAGATCTCAGAATGCTGTCCCCAGACCGGGAGCACCAGTGTTACCTGGGAACTTACTAGAAATACAGATTGTTGGATCTATCCCTGTCCTCCCGAAACAGGAACTCAACAGACAGGACCCAACCAGCTGTGCTTTAACAGGCCCCTCTGTTCTTGCTGAAGGCTAAAGACTGCTGGCTAATCACTGCTTCACCTGGATGTCCCCTGGCATCCAACTCTGGATTTTCTCATCTCCCTTTTCCACTCTGATCTTCACTAATCTTTGGGAATTGGCACCGCCACCCATCCACCCAGGTGCCCAAGACACCCCAATCCGTGGACTCAACAGCAACCAGAGAGATCTCTGAAAAATATAAAACCCCCTTGCTTAAAGCCATGCAGTAGCTTCCATTGCCCTTGAATGAGATTTGAACGCTTCGCCCTGGCCGATAGGGCCTTCCCTGCCAACCCCTCAGAGTTCATCTCCTGATGTCCCCTCTCGTGTGCCATGCTCCAGCTACCCAGGTCTCCACTTTGGTATCTCGGCGATACCAAGTCTTTCCAAGCCCAGGACCTTTGCACCTGCCAGCCCCTCTCCACTGCCTGGGCTGCAAACTTCCATGTGACTGGCTTCTTTGTATCTTTCCCCTCCATCTAAAGTGGCATCTCATGCAACCCACCACCCCGTTCCCTTTTTCGGATCACTCTGTTGACTTTTTGAATAGCATTCAACGTGATTATATTCTCTTGTTTATTTAGGGATTCCATACCTAATACCACTACATCGTCACTGTCCTGGACACTCTAAAGGACTTGGTCTGTCGTGTTCTCTACTCACCACCAATACAGTGCTTGAACATAGCAGGGTCTCGGTAAGCATTTGTTCAAGTAATAAGTCAAATGTGCCTAAAACCTGCCTTTCCCAAACCTTGGCCTTGCTTGTCACTGGGGCTGAGACCTCCTCCTGTTGGCAGTTAGAGTGGACAGGGCTGTGACCCGCTGTCCTTAGAACTCCCTTTGAGTGTTTCTGTCTTTTCCATAGCAATTCCCACCGCACCCCCATGATATATATTAATATGTACATATATATTGTGACCATGATATTCAGTAGCTGCATAGTGCAATGCGACTGAACTTCTAAATCTTTGAAAGACTTCACATGAAAAGGTTCACAATTAAATACTGTCGAGTGAAAGAAGCCAGGTACAAAAAAATGCATACCATATGATTCTATTTACATCAAATTCGGAAAGAAGCCCCGACAATCTACAATGATGATGTCAGGAAAGCAGCTGCCCATATTAAGGGGTGCTACTTGGCAGGAGGTACAGGGAGCCTCCAGGGTGCCAGAAAAGTTCTACATCTTGACCTTGAGGGTAAGTATACAAATGTGAAGTGCATGTCAAACTGTGGACTTCAGATTTGTGCTCTTTGTAGATGTTCTACCTCAATTTTAAAAATCTAAGTAAATCAGATTTTTAAAATACCTTCAAAATGCCACCAAAAAAAAAAGAAAGTCATGATTCAGAAAGAATTCTGTTGAGGCATGTGTCCCCTCCCGTTTGGAGTTTGCAAGGTGTAGCTGCATGCGCGGTCCCTCTCGGCCCCCCACCCCCACCCCCGCCCCAGAACATAAGTGAGCAGTTATCAGCGCTGGCCCGGGCAGAAGCTGTCACCCAGTCCCGTGATTGCTCCAGGTTTCTCCACCTGATACCAGTGACCTTGAGGACACGGGGGTGCTGCTGGGAAAGGGAAAGCGGAGGAAGAAAGGGGCAGAGGCTCGGTGGGGTACACTGCGTTCCCCAGATCCCGCTGCTGCTGGCCCACCCTGGGAAGAAGGGAAGGCCTGGGGGGAAGGCTCAGAGGACCGTGAGAGCCAGGTAGGACCACGTCTGGGCTCCCCCTGCACCTACTGCCCTGTGTCGTTCTCCACCTGGGGCTGGGCAGAAGGTTAGGGTAGCGCCCTCCCAGGTCTAATGCTTTAGTATTCCCTGCCGGTGTCTATTAAAAATGCAAAGTTCTGGGCCTCAGAACCCTGAGGGTGGGACTCAGGAATCTCCAGTCATAATGATGCTCTCGGGAGGTCTCAAAAGTTTGAGAAGGTGGGAAGGACCAGTAGTAATTCCCTGCAGTGACCTTTGCTTGGTTTTGCTACCCAGTTCTGGCCAGGATGCCTGCCGGGGCTGGGGCTTGGGTTATCAATGTCTCTTCCAGATGATTCCTTTCTGGTTTACCTCCAAAGCTGAGTACAAAATTTGGAGTCATTTATTTCTAAGGGACCATTTTCTCATTTAAAATGGGGAAACAGGCACGAGATCTTAGGTGCTTAGGGATGGAACCCAGGACCAGCAGCCTTCCCTAGAGCATCCCAGCCACCCCTGGGGGTTGGGAGCTTTGGGACGCACTCTGGGCAGAGGGAGGGGAGAGAGCAGGCCCCCCTCCCCCCGTGCTGTGTTTCAGCCTGGGCAGTGCGCATGGCTGGGCAGGTGAGCGTCCCCGAGCTGGAGGACCCGCTCCAGTGCCCCATCTGCCTGGAGGTCTTCAAGGAGCCCCTGATGCTCCAGTGCGGCCACTCCTACTGCAAGGGCTGCCTGGTCGCCCTGTCCCGCCACCTGGACGCCGAGCTACGCTGCCCTGAGTGCCGGCGGGCGGTGGACAGCAGCAGCTCCCCACCCAACGTCTCCCTGGCGCGGGTAATCGAAGCCCTGCGGCTCCCCGGGGACCCGGAGCCCAAGGTGTGCGCGCACCACCGAAACCCGCTCAGCCTCTTCTGCGAGAAGGACCAGGAGCTCATCTGCGGCCTCTGCGGCCTGCTGGGCTCCCACCAGCACCACCGGGTCACCCCCGTCCCCACCGTCTACAGCCGCATGAAGGTGGGAAGCTGCTGGGGAGGTAGGGTGGGGTGGGGGTGCTTGGCCGGAAGGAGGGGCTCGGCACAGAGGAAGGGTCCTGGGGCCAGGACTCAGTTTCCCTCCATCCCTGTGATGGAGCAGAGAGCTCTTGAGAGCATTCATTCATTCATTTATTCATTCCCAGTTGAGCATATGCTAAAACCAGCTGCTTTACAGCAACCCACTGCACAGCTTGCGGGCCCCTTCCCAGGCTTGACTGGTCTTATTTCTTGCATGCTCCCCTGAACGTACCATCAGGTAGGTGCATGAGGCAGGGCCATTCTCTGTTTGGCTCCCTGCTGGCTCCCAGCACCTGAAGCAGCTCATAGTATTGTCAAATCGATTACTTCCTGCCCAGATCTAAGGAAACAGCATTCAATAACAATAATAATAATGCCAACCCAGGTCCAAGGTCATTGGATGCTGGTCCATGGTGTCCAAAACAGTGCCACCTCCCCGATTTCCTTTAAGAACTCAGATCTATCCTATGGGACAACTCAGGCAGGGTTATTATCGTATATTACAAATGAGGAAACTGAGGCTCAGAGAAGGCGAAGGTCTTTTCCAAGGTTAAACCCTTTGTAAATGGCAGAGCCAGGACTCAAACTGAGGCCAGTTTGTTTTCCACTGCCAAGAAATCAAGGAAGGACAGGAGAGGTCCTGAGGTGTGCTTGTCATCGTGGGAGGGGGGCAGGAAAAAGAGAGTGTAGGAAGGTGGGTGGGCAGAGGGGCCCACCGTGAGTTGTTCCAGAGTTTTCCTGGGCTGAGTGCCCTGGGCTCGGGCACCGGGATGTGTGAGGGGCTGTGCTGTGTGCTGCAGTACTACAGTAGGCTAGTGCTCCCTCCTCCCCCAGACCCCCACCCCGCTAGCCTGGGGTCTGGGAGAGAGGTTAAACAGAGGCATTGGTGAGAGCTCCCAGAGCAGGGGTCTGATATGGTGTCAGGTGGTCTGGGAAGGCTTCCTGGAGGCAGTGCTCCACTAAGCTGAGACCTGGATGACCGGGAGGACTTGACAGGAAGAGAAGAGTGGGGACGCATTCCAAGCCTGAAGATAGCATGTGCAAAAGACCAGGAGGCAAAACCTAGCACAGCACATTTGGGGAGAAAAAAGTGGTGCCATAAAACTAGAGGAGGAGAGCGAGGTGAAGGGAGAAGGGGCAAGAGAGGCAGCCCACTTGAAGAGACTTGGGATTTATTCAGGAGGCATGGAGGGGGCACTGGAGGGTTTGAAGTGGGGTGCGATGTGGCCAGAGGACAAACTGCAAGGGCAGGAGCAAGATAAGAGGGTGTCGGGAACTAAGCAAGTGGGCCGAGGGAGGGAGAACTGGGCCGACTCTGGAGATATTTAGAAGGTAGAAAAACACCCTGATGAGGGAATGCGGGGGTGAGGGGGGGACCGAGTTGACATTGACTCCCCCAGGTCAGTAATCTGGGCATGTTCCCCTCGCTTAGACAGAGGGACACAGGAGGAGAATCAGGCATGGAAATGGGGGAAGGGGGATCCCTGAGGGACATTCCCAAGGGAGGAAGCATCCAACGGGCCAGTCAGGTAAAGGAGTCTGGAGAACAGGAGAAGAGGCCAGGTTGGAGGGAAGAGATTTGGAGTCATTCAAATACGAGCGGGATCTGAAGCCACCG
Source organism: Tamandua tetradactyla (assembly GCF_023851605.1). Classification (NCBI taxonomy): domain Eukaryota; kingdom Metazoa; phylum Chordata; class Mammalia; order Pilosa; family Myrmecophagidae; genus Tamandua; species Tamandua tetradactyla. The sequence goes on along the minus strand of NC_135349.1, from coordinate 11,069,955 downwards.
GGTGTGGGGCAGGGGGCGGGGGCGAGGAGAAGACTAGCCAGGAGGGTTTAGAATGACAAAGGGAGACGCTGCCCGCAACCCCGCAACCCCGAGGGGCCCAGGTTTTAAGATTTGAGTACGGAGCGAGAACCTCCCCCTCAAGGGACAGAAATAAGCGACACAGGGGGAAGGAGAGGGATACTGGCTGCATGTGCAGCTCAGAGAAATAGGGCACCTTAGGATGGAGATCACTTGTGTCAAGTTGCTGATGAGGGATGGAAAAGGCCCTGTCGGATTCAGCAGTCAGGAAAGAAGATCTTGGCAAGAGTAGTTTTAGGAGAAGGTGGAAGGACGCCAAGTTGCAGCAGGATGAAATCGAGTCCGAGTTTTGTTAGCAGGAAGGGCTGCCCAGGAGCCGAGGAGACAGGCTGGGGGCCTGCTCGGCGGTTCAGCCTGGGAGCCGGGACCCCAGCTGGAGACAGTTTGGGCTTTGGGTTTTGTAAATCCCAAAGCTGTGCTCCGTGATGCAACCAGGGTATGTTCCATATCTGACCCCTTATGTGCCTCCCTGTTTATGGAGACCTTGAGATGCTTTCATGTTTTTTTTTTTTTCCCCCTGTGTAATTCAGTTTCCTCTTGCAGTGGCCAAGTTGAGGGGAAGGGACCAGTCCATCTCTCTCTGCCTCAGGAGGGTCACCATTGGAAGGTCCTTCTTGGGCTGCTGTGAGATATTTGGAGCGCCTCGGTATCCAGAGCATGGCCTCCGTGTCCATTTATCCCGGAGCTTGCTTTGCATTTCATTCAGCTCTCTTCCAGAAAGCCTGTGCAAGCTGGCCTCTGCTTGGGAACTATCTCAGCCCAAGTCTGTACCTTCTGTGGGCACAAACCAGTGGGAGCTCTGCTCAAGGGGTAGAGCTACGTGGGCAGGTGTCCAGGTGGTGCTGGTGTGTACCTCGAAGGCTGGGTCAGATTTGGGACTGGTGAGTTTTGTTCAGCACCCCCCCCCCAAAAAAAAACCCAGGCTGATTCCCAGCCTGCTGGGGGTGAATTCAGTCTTTGTAGGGAGCCACCAGCTTTAGCCTGTGCCACTGTATGCACCATTTGCCCTAGAATTGGCTTCCCTTGGGGCCAGCCTGTTTGGGAGGACTCTTGCTCAAATGCCCACAGACTCTGAATGTGCGGTGACCAGAGCATTTACCTGGCGGTGCTGTGGCGTGCTGGACCAGTTCCGGGTTGACAGGCAGCACTCTAGGATGTTGTGTGCTGACTTCTGGCGGCTGTCACGTTTAGTATGTCTCTCTGCATGTCTCCAGGAGGGACGGCATCGTGGTCCTCCCCTGCGCTAGCCATTCCTGCAGACCATATGGAATATTCTTGAATTATCTTAGGGGGAGATCCTGCTTTGGGGATCCTGGGCACCTGGGATGCTGGGATACTCTGGTTCCTACCCTGGTATCTTAGTTTTCCAGCTGCTATGAAAAAGACCACACGTGGGTGCTGTTTATGCTTAACAAGGGGCATTTATTGGCTCACGGGTACAGAGGCTGGAGGACGTTCTGGCTCGTCAGGAATCCTCGGGCTCCTTGGCCTTCTGGTCATATGGCCCTCTCCTTTTTTGACCGGGTTCTGTTGGCTCCCACCTTCCAGCTCCTCCCTGCAGCTCTCTCTCCTGTGTCTGAATTTCTTCTACTTGGAAAGGCCTCCAGCCATCCGAAGACCCACCCTCACTCAGTTGGGCCACGCCTGAACTTCACATAACATCTTCAAGAGCTCCTACCCCAGCAACGTGGGTTAGGATTAAGAACATGGTTTTTTTCGGGGGCGCACAACACGATGTGCCCCTCCGGGTCCCACTGGGAATACCGTCAAGCAGGGTGGGGCCTGGGGGGGCCGCGGGGCCCCAGATGGGTGCGGGGCTCAGCCGCTCAGCGGCCTGGCATGCTGCCTCCAGGAGGAGCTGGCGACGCTCATCTGCAGCCTGCAGCAGGAGCAGAAGAAGGCGGAGGAGCAGATTGCCAGACTGGTGAACAACAGGACCCGCATCGCCGTGAGCGAGCCCCTGCCCTGCCCCGGGACGGGCCACCTTTACGCCCTGCAGCCGTGCTCTTGTCTGTCCTGCAGAGAAACCCGGGCCTTCCACCTAGGCCACAACTCAAAGCATTCCCGGGTTGGGTGGGCCAGTGCAAATCCCTTAGGAGAATCCAACCCAGCTGTCGGGCCTGGCTCCAAGCTGGCTTTTGTCCTCCGTGTCCTTGGGACTGAGATAACCCAGAACTTGAGTCCCCAAGCTGTGGGCATGACTCTCCCCACCCCCCGCCACCTGTGTCTATCTGACCTTCCCAACTGTAGAGGGGACTCACCATGTGCCCTTCCCTGGCTGGGAGGTATGGGCCTCCTGGAGAGGCCAGGGGACCTGTGGGTGACGCTGTCTGCCTTCTCCAAATGACAGCACCCTGGGGCTTGGGTGGCGGTGGGTGGGGTGGAGACTGGGCCCTAAGGCAGCTGTAACGGGGTGGGGGTGGGGGGGCCAGCACCAGGAGATCCAGAATCCTCCCATTCTCATTTAACCCTTGGCACCTTTGAAAGGGGGGATGGAACCTCCCTGGGTGGTGGGGGCAGAGCTCAGGGGCTCACAGCGAGTCCTCATCACTCTCCCTCCAAAGCCCGTGCTCCCAGGGCCTCTCAGTTTCTCCAGTTGTGGAACCCTGTGGGGTGGGGGTGGGGGGGAAGAATCTGATATGCACATTTAATTCTTAAAACAGGCACAGAGGAGCCACTCTGTTCGAAAGGGGAGTCGGGGATCTGGGGTCTCCTCTGCCACCGATTGCCCTCCCCCCACGGCCACCTCTCCCTAAAACATCCAGGGGTCTCCGAGCCCGGTTTGAACACTGTGGCAAGGAAGGGTCAGCCCATACGGCCTCCCCTGGGGCTCAGGTGCCAGGAGCAGAGTCAGGTGGGCCCCAGAAGGGCGGAGCTGCCAGGCCCCGGGGTGACAGCCCCCCTCGCCACCCCAGAACGAGTCAGATGTCTTCAGCTGGGTGATCCGCCGCGAGTTCCAGGAGCTGCACCAGCTGGTGGACGAGGAGAAGGCGCGCTGCCTGCGGGGGGTGGAGGCCCACGCCCGCGGCCTCGTGGCTTCCCTGGACATGCAGCTGGAGCATGCCCGGGGGGCCCTGGAGCGGCTGGGCCAGGCCGAGCGGGGGCTGGAGCAGCTGGGCCACGAGAGCCACCACGACTTCATCCGGGTGAGTGGAAGGCAGCGTGCCCCCCTCGCCAAGGGGCCCCCCCGGGCCCTGCTTCCCAGCAGCTCCTCCCCTGCCCTGACCCCTGCCCTGACCCCTGTCCCTCTTGTCTTACAGAATTACCCCTCCATGGCCTCCAGGTGAGAGCTCCGGGGGAGCAGCCGCCTCTGACGTGTTCTAGGAAGTTCGTTATTGCTGGGGTGGCAGGTGGGATGCAGGGAGATAGGGGAATGGGTGCTGGGCAGAATGAGGGGCCTGGAAATGAGCGCTAGGAATGGCGGAAAGGGTCTGGAACCCAACAAGTTCACAGTCCACGCAGTTCCTGAGCCATCCTCAGACCCTGTTTATGAGAGTCTGTTTGTTCTCTCAAATTCCTTTCTGGCCTAAGGGCAGTTTGGGTAAGAGGCATTGGTTTCACTGAACAGACAGGGGATGGGGTGGCACAGCTGGGAGCAGGTGTCCGCTCCATCTCTGCCCCGCCCAATCCAGAGTGGCCCACCCTTTGGCGGCCTGGGGTGGGACCCATCGTGCAGTGCCTCCTCTTGCTGGAAACAGCTGGGTCTCTAAAACAGGGCGCGGTGGGGGGAGGGCAGGCAGTGTGGCGCCTTGAATGCACAGCCCTTGAGCTGTGGACTCGCCTGGGTGGGTTTCCGTGGGGGTGATGACAGGCTGGGCAGGGCGAAGGACACACAGCGCCCCCCTCCCCACTGTCACCGCCGCCCCCAGAGCAGAGCTGCAGCAGGCCCGGCCGGCGGAAGGCGTGTTCAGCCCGGTGTCCTTCAAGCCAGGCCTCCACCAGGCCGACATCAAGCTGACGGTGTGGAAGAGGCTTTTCCGCAAAGTTCTGCCAGGTGAGGTCCTAGGCCATCCTCCTCCTGCAGGCTGCCGCGGGGTGGGGGGACCAGCCATCCTATCAGGAGGAGTCTAAGCTACAGAGGACTCAAGGGAGGTTGGCATAGGGCTGAGGTGAGACCACGGGTCTGGGGTTCCACCAAACAGCTTGGGGTCAAGCTCAGCTCCGTCTCTCGCTGGCTGGGGGATTGGGGCCAGTTGCTTAAGCTCTCTGAGCTGCAGGTGCTTCCTCTGTACAGAGGGGCTGTTCACGTGTTTGTATACAGACATATATGGGTGTATGGGCATATACGCATATATGTACATATTCATGTGCATATGTGCTTAGATGTTGATAGTTTAGTGCTTAATTATAAATGGCAGTTACCACTCTGTCAAGACATAACAAAGATATTTGTCATTTATTACTAGCAAGCTGCTTACTCGTACATAAGGGAGAGCCATCCAACAAATGCAGCCACGGGGTTTGCGTAAGAGAAAAGGGGGAGGGGAAGAAAAAACCCTGCAGTGAGTGAACAGTGAGTCTTATTTGCATGTATTTTGGGCAAAGAAGTCAGTTGGGATAGTTTTGATGGCTGATAGGTTGCCTCGGGTATCAAAGAAACCAATGAAGCTGCGGTCGAGAGTTTAGCTGCAGCGCTCATGGGACGGGCTGCCTTCCAGCTCCTTCCATCAGCATCTCTGCCGTCGGTGGGCAGGTCTGCACCATTTCCCTTACCAGAATCCCTCGGCTCAGTTTTTGTTCCACCCTTCAGGCATCAGTTATTCATTCAGCAACCACCGTTTTGGTGCTGACTCCGGGCCTGGCCCCTTCGGGACCCTGAATCAGACTCGTTCCTTTCCCTCGAGCGCAGGGCCTCTGAGCAGCCTCCCTGCTGCTTTCTGTGCGGCTTCAACAACGCACCTCCTCTGGCCTCTTTCCTAGCCCCAGAGCCCCTGAAGCTGGACCCCGCCACCGCCCACCCCCTCCTGGAGCTCTCCAAGGGCAACACGGTGGTGCAGTGCGGGCTCCTGGCTCAGCGGCGCGCCAGCCAGCCCGAGCGCTTCGACTATAGCACCTGCGTCCTGGCCAGCCGGGGCTTCTCCTGCGGCCGCCACTACTGGGAGGTGGTGGTGGGCAGCAAGAGCGACTGGCGCCTGGGGGTCATCAAGGGCACGGCCAGCCGCAAGGGCAAGCTGAACAAGTCCCCGGAGCAGGGCGTGTGGCTGATCGGGCTGAAGGAGGGCCGGGTGTACGAGGCCTTTGGCTGCCCGCGGGTGCCCCTGCCCGTGGCCGGCCACCCCCACCGCGTCGGGGTTTACTTGCACTACGAGCAGGGGGAGCTCACCTTCTTCGATGCCGACCGCCCCGACGACCTGCGGCCGCTGTACACGTTCCAGGCTGACTTCCAGGGCAAGCTCTACCCCATCCTGGACACATGCTGGCACGAACGGGGCAGCAACTCACTGCCCCTGGTGCTGCCCCCGCCCAGCGGGCCCGGCCCCTTCACTCTCCCACAGCCCACCAAGCTGTAGGGCTGCCCATGCTCCTGCCTGCCCATGGGCCCCCCGCAGCCGGGCAGAGGGGACTCGAGTGGTTCAGCTGGGCCCAGGGAGCCGGGAGGATTCGGGGGAGGTCTTGATGCTTGTGTGGCCCTCGAAGCATTAAAGGATCAGGAGAAAGGGACCATAATACTCTCCCCATTGGCCGCGGGCATATTTCTTTAACATTTTTGCCAGCATGAGCTGAGCCAGGCCTTGATAGCCTGTGGTCAGACTGGATCCCCTGGTCCCTCTAGCAATGCTGTCTGTGCTTACACTTTCAACCAAGGGCCGGAAGATTCCCACACATGATGTTTCCTTAACATTATGAACTTTAAGCAGCTACAAGGGTATTACATTAGACGTTATTTTTCTCTTTACATAGTTTGCAAATACTAATCACTGGACTCACAAACTGCTTATTGTACCTTTAAGAGCTGTTCCAACCTCAGTGGGGCCGGATCTCACATCTGCCCCCTGCCCACATGGTCTGTGGTTGGAGTTACGCTGACACTGTCTGTCATTCAGGCAACACAAATACCTGGTAAGCCCGTACTGTGTTCTGGGCCCTGGGAGACAGGAATAAAACGCTCTGTCCTCAAAGATGTCTGTCCATTTCCCTCTCAGATGAGGACAGAGCTGGGAATGGCACTCCTTCAAAGAAGGGGGTAGAGCCGTAAGGGGGAGATGCCCATCCCCCAAAATTGCTGGGCATGCAGGAGAGGGCCAGAGGCCACGTCTACTCATGGTGACCCTGCCCTTGGCCACAGCTGATAGGGCAGGTGTCTGCTGTACACCAAAGCTGGGACAACTGAATTCTCTCCCAAGAATCTGAAAATTGGAAAGAGAGAATGGCTGGATCGCCTAAGACACAGTGCCTTCTGCCACCGAGGTCTGGGGTGCTCCCCCACAGCCTTCTGAAGGTGATGTGTCCTGTCAAGCGTCTACTCAGGCCACGTAAGCAAAGATGGGGTCCTGAGTCTATCTGAGTGATGGCAGAATACCTTGTGATCCTCCAGGAATGGGAGAGGATGGCAAATTAAAGGCCGTCTTCCACTCGCTACTCATCCCCCCAGGAGGCCATCATGAGTCAGTTTCTCATCGCCTCCAGGACTCTGATGAGTTCTAAGGCTTCCTGCCACCCCCTCGGAACACAGCCTTCTGAAGACTGTAAAACTGCTTAGCTGCAGTCAGGCATAGGCTCCAAAGGTGTCCCAACTCACAGCGCAGACATCACAACCTTTCGAGTGTGTGGGACAAGGGCACAGGATGCTGGCAATTTTGGCTACTCCTCCTTTGGCTGCTTTTGGAAGTTAGAAACTGTCTGAATCTGAAAGTGGCTCATTGGATCTTTGCTGGATGAATCTGTTCGGACCAGCCCTGGCTTTGCCTGCTGTGTCCCTGATCCCTCTGGACTGGAGTTTGGTTATTCACTTCCTTCCTTCAATTTCATGACGGGGCTGAAAGATCTTGCCCGTCTATATCAACAGAAATATTGTATGATTCCATTTATGGGAAAATCTAGAATATCAAATCCATAGAGACAGACACTAGACTGGGAGAAGGAGGGATGGGGGGGTTACTGCTTCATGGGTACCAAGTTTCCATATTTGGTGAAGAAAAATGCTGGCAATGGATGGGATGGTAGCATGACATTGTAACTAATTAATGCCATTGAATTGTACTAAAAATGGTTAAAATGACAAATTTTATGTTACATAGATGTTACCACAATAAAATAAAAAAATAGCAGGTGATGAAGAAGTGAAGGCAAACGATTTCTATTTCTTCTTTAAAATGTTTGACAGGTGGAAGTGAAGTGGGATTAAGGGAAAGTAGGTTTAGGGTAGAGAGGGCTTGAAAACAGTACTGTCCCATAGAAATATGTCACATGTACAATTTTAAGTTTTTTAGTAGACATATTAAAAACAAGTTAACTAGAATCAACCCTCTTGTAAAAATCCCTGCAGATGTGCTGTTGGCAATGCAGAGAGAGCAGCCTGTTCTGTGGGGACGTTCTACTCAGTGCTTGAAATCCGTGTGTACCGAGTTTATTCTTTTGTTCAACCAACAGGTACTGTGGGAACACCTATTATACATCAGTAACCACACTGTGGGCTGAAGACACAAAGACAAATACCACACAACCCTTGTCTTCCAGGAGTTCAGGCTAGAGAAGACATTCCTATAAAAGAATCATCCCAATCATTACACGGAGGAAAGTGTAAGCATTTGGAAACAGAGTCACAGCCCTTCCTCACATGTCAAACTAAATTATAAACGGATTTAAGGTGGTTAAGTGTAAAAATCATTATTCTGAAGCTATAATAATAGATAAAACATCAGGGATTATTTCTACATTGCAAAGGTGGGAAAAGGCTTTCAAGCATGGCACGAACGGCAGAAACCATAAAAGAAAAGATTTTAAAATCGAAAACAATGACGCTGTTCAAAACAAGTATAAATCACGTTAAAAGGCAAACAATAAACCATGAAAAAAATGGTAATACACAAAACAAGGGTCCGTATGTTAATATATAAAAGGCGCTAAGAGAAGGATGGTGGAAGGGTGAGCAAAAAATAGCAGCAAGTTATCATAACGGAAGAAATACAAATAAACACGTATGTTCAACCTCAATAAGAGAAATGAAGACAGCAATAAAATCCCACTATTTGCCTATGATACTGGCAATGACAAAGAAAATATCGTGCAGCCAACGAGGAAGTGGAGAAGTGGACTCCCGACCTCGGACGCCTTATCCTGGCAGGTGCGTGCACGGCCGCCGGCTTCTCGGGGACTTAGAGCAGAACACGGCCTTGCGGGGACCACTACGCTCGTGCCCTTCGACCCGGGAAATCCAGGGGGCGGGGCGTAAAGCGGGCGTAAGGCGAACGCACGTTGCGACAGAGCCGTAAAAGCGGGCGGGAGAACAGCATGGCGGTGTACGCGGCAGCGGCGGCTGTGCTGGCCGGCGTGGAGAGCCGCCAGGGCTCCCTCAAGGGGCTGGTATACGGCAGCCGCTTCCAGGTAGCGGGACCCGGGCGCGGGAGGGTCTGGGGGCCGGGGCGGGTGGTGGGCTGGGCCGCGCCCGGGCGGCGGTGGGAGGCTGTCCGGGGCAGGGGACCGCCCCGGCTCAACGTGTCTCCTTTCCGCCGTGCGCAGAACGCGAAGCAGCTGTACGCGCTGGTGTGCGAGACGCAGCGCTACACCGCCGTGCTGGACGCCGTGATCTCCAGCGCCGGACTCCTCCGCACCGAGAAGAAGTTGCGACCGCACCTGGCCAAGGTGATGGGGTGGGGTGGGATGGGGGCGGGGGCCGGGAGAGAACTCCTGCACCTCCGAAGCAAACCCCGAGGAGGGTCAGGGATCTGTCACCGGCCTCAGCTCTGCGACCGTTCACGATGTAAATTTTAAGTACGACGCCTTTCTGGCCTGAGTCTGAGCGCCCCCTCACTGGGTTAGGAATTGAAATGGGATGTAAATGCTTTGTAAGCTTCCAATCTCTTAAATAAAGACAGAAGTACAAAGTAGCAACGGTGTAGACTAGACTCTTTAAGTAAACCAAAGGGTAATATCGACAAGGAGGAGGATCGGGATGCAGAGCCCTGCTCGTGAGCTTCCTCGGGAAAAGGTCCCACAACTGGGAGGCAGGACACTGGCCTGTAACTTTTTGAGAAATTTTGGACAAGGTACCTCATCTTTAATCTCTACCTGGACAAGTGGTCAATTCAGTGCTTCTAGTTCCAGCAAATACTTGAGGCATTAATGTTTAGTCTTTTTTTCTCTTTGCTTCTCCATCCTCAGGTGCTGGTGTATGAGTTGTTGCTGGGCCGGGGCTTTCGAGGGGGTGGGGGCAAATGGAAGGCTTTGCTGACCCGGCACCAGGCAAGGCTGAAGGCCGAGTTGGCCCGGCTCAAGGTTCAACGGGGTGTGAGCCGGAATGAGGACCTGTTGGAAGTGGGATCCAGGCCCGGCCCAGGTGAACTGGAAGGAGCCCTGGGAAGAGGGTGGGGTAGGAGATAGCAGTGGAGGCTCTCGGAGGCCATGTTCCTGCTCACTCACTGTTGATTGCTTCCTAGCCTCCCAGGTGCCTCGATTTGTGCGGGTGAACACTCTCAAGACTTGCTCTGATGATACCATAGATTATTTCAAGAGACAGGGTTTCTCCTACCAGGGTCGGGCTTCTAGGTGAGAGCTTGGAACCCTGTCTGTCTGTGCTGCCTTTATCTGGGGGTGAGGGGGGACCTGGGGTAACATGCTGTGGAAGAGACAAGCTGAGTGGTTGTGACTGCATGCTCTGGGTTTTCTTTCTACTTTTCCAGTGGTTTCTCCATTTTCTTCCAAAGCCTGTCTTCCTCCCTGGGAGTCCCATCATATGTTATTTTTTTGAAGTAGCTGTTAATTCTTTCTCAGTTCCATCCTGATGATTCTGATCTAGATTTCTCTCTTGTATTCCTACCCTCAGGTTCATATGAATGTTGTACATACAGCATAATCACAACATGTTTCAAACTGAATTCATTATTTCCACCTCCAGCTTTACCTTCTGCAGTTCCTATTTTAACCTAATGAATAGTGTCATTTCTAAGTACTCTGCCCAAGCATAGGCTCCCCTCCACTCCCTCCAGTCCTTAACTCCTCTGCCTTTAGCACGCCTTCCTTTTCATCCTCTTGGAGATTGCCTAGATTTTGGCCCCTTAACATTTCCTATGAGGACTGACAAAAGAATCTCCTAAAACAGTCTCCCCACTTCTGTACTTTCACTTTGTGGTTGACTGAAAAAAGATCTAAAACTGATTTCAAGCTGCTACTTGCTTACTGAAAACTTGTTCTCCATTGTGCTGTGCCTCCTGCTTCCCCGCCAGGACCATCTGCCATGGCGCTCCAAGCATCTGGTGTTCCAGCAGCAGTGCTGTCTCTTGCCCATATTGCTTCCCCCACTGCTGGGCTCACACCTACCTACTGCTTTGTCCTTTGACAGCTCTGAGACACCTTCTCTCTTCTTTTTCTACCAATCTTAGATGTTCCTCCTGCATTGTAGCACATCTCTTGGAGACCAGGATGGTTTAGTAGTGGAGAAGGACTTTGGGTTTAAATTCCACCTCTGCCACTTGATAACTTTTTGAACTGAGGCACGTTATCTGCTAAGCTTTTTTCTATGTCACTTAGAGCAGACAATACTCCCTTGCAAAGTTACAGTGTATATAACTTTACCTCAGCTTCTTGCAGAACCCCTAGTCTGTCGGGAATCAGCTCAGATCTTACATCCTCTGCATTTCTCCCCTTCTTGGAAAATACCCCTTCCCCAAGGTTGTGCTTTAATATAGTAAAGATATTTATCTACTGTTTAATTTGTGCCAAGTGCTTTTCCAAGTATTTCGCACATGTTAACTCATTTAATCCATGCAGCTATCCTCTGATAGCTGTCATTCCATCGTATAGAAGTGCAAACCAAGGCTTGGCAATTAAGTCACTTACCCAAGCTCCAGCTGCTAATTAATGGTAGAGGTGTTGGATCTTAAGTGGCTTGAGAACCCACGGTTTTAAGTACTGACTCTGCTGCCTCTATCTTTCCAGCCTGTTTATTTTTTCATAGCAGTTGTAAATATTTGTTGCATGAGTGAACAGTAAAATTTGGGATAACTCGTAAAGCATCCACCCTAGTGCTGGCATGGAGGAAATCAGAAAATATTTGTGAAACTAATGTTTTATTCCATCCCTAACCTCTTCCTTGGCAGCCTTGATGACTTAAGGGCTCTCAAAGGGAAGAGTTTTCTTCTGGATCCCTTGTTGCCAGAACTGCTTGTGTTTCCTGCCCAGACAGATCTGCATGAACACCCACTGTACCAAGCTGGTCACCTCATCCTACAAGACAAGGTAGGAAACATGGGTGGAAAAGGGAAGAGCAAATGGGGATTGACAGGCCTGGTGTCTCTACTCACCTTGCTGCTGTGCCCTGCCCGGACAGGCTAGCTGTCTCCCTGCCATGCTGCTGGCTCCTCCACCACGGTCCCACGTCATCGATGCATGTGCTGCCCCGGGCAATAAGACCAGCCACCTGGCCGCTCTTCTTAGGAACCAAGGGTGAGTTCCATGGTTCGCAAGAGGCAGAGGGAGGAGCTGGGACCTGATGCTGTATTTCATAAAGTTCCATAAAAGACTTCTTGGACCTCAGGCAGGTTGTGGTATGGGACAAGCCAAACCTTCCACTGGGTGGGATATAGATCCTTCAGCAGAGGACAGAGTCCTTGGCCAGTCTCCTCTGCTCACTGAGCCTTGTAGGCCATTTATATATTCTTTCCTGTGTGAAATCAGTGTACACTGTATTGTTGTACATGTCAGGGCTGTGCATACACCTCAGTGTATGTGTGCTGTTCAAACTGCACGTAAATCACCGTTCCCTCTTAAGATTCTAAATTCTCTGAGGACAGAAAGTCTTATCTCCCCCAACTACTGGCCGTTAGATGCTCCCTAAATTCTCAGCTCCTCTCAACTCTGACCTCTTCCCTAGGAAGATCTTTGCCTTTGACCTGGATGCCAAGCGGCTGGTGTCTATGGCCACTCTGTTGGCCCGGGCAGGAGTCTCCTGCTGCGAGTTAGCTGAGAAGGACTTCCTGGCAGTCTCGCCCTCAGATCACCGTTACCGCCAGGTCCAGTACATCTTGCTGGATCCTTCTTGTAGTGGCTCTGGTGAGATGGAGAAAAAGTGTGGCCAGTAGGGGGCGGGCGGCTTGCAGGCTCAGAGAAGCCTAGAGCTGAAGGGGTTGTAGTTTGTTTTGGTCTTAGACTTAGTTCTACCTCTGTAATGACCTTGTGTCCCTGGGCAGATGTTCTCATCAAACTCTAGAATTGAAACACTCTTTTTCCTTAGGTATGTTGACCAGACAGCTGGAGGAGCCTAGGGCAGATACACCTAGCAAGGAACGCTTGCATGCCCTGGCAGGATTCCAGAAGCGCGCCCTCTGCCATGCACTCACTTTCCCCTCCTTGCAGCGCCTTGTCTACTCCACATGTTCCATTTGTCAGGAGGAGAATGAAGACGTGGTACAAGATGCCCTGCAGCAGAACCCAGGGACCTTCAGGTAACAGGTACCACCAAGGTCTCAGGGAAGTGGAGCTGTTCTTTTACCTCAAAGCCTGTGCTATTTCTTCTCTCCAGATTAGTGCCTGCCCTACCCTCCTGGCCCCATCGAGGCCTGAGCACTTTCCCAGGAGCTGAACACTGCCTCCGGGCCTCCCCTGAGACTACGCTCACTGGTGGCTTCTTCATTGCTGTACTTGAAAGGGTGGAGGTACCAAGGTAAGTGAGGTGGGGGCCTGCTTGGAAGAGCCTGGAAGACTTAGTCACTGCTAACTTCTGTATTTCCTTCTAGCTCAATTTCACAGACCAAAGCACTGGTGCCAGGACTCATCCCCAGCCCAGTTCCAAAGAGAAAGAAGCGGCGGCGAAAACCCAGCACTGGTCCTAACACACTGCCTTGCAAGTAGCAGGTGCTGAAGGGTTTTGAAAGGTGATCTGCCAGGAAGGAAACTGGTACCCTGTTTCTCCAGCTGGAAAGACAGGGTGGATTTCTTAGCTCTTTGGGTCCCTTCCCTGGATCATATTCTTGCTAGTGAGAGAGAAGCATTGCCTACGAAAATAAAAGGCAGAACATGGTCTATGATAGATCACAGTCTTTTAATTCTTAATGACATAAGCAAGGAGAAAACTTGCACATTCATACTAAAAATTCCAACTAGACTCAACAGGAATTAAGTCTTTATTTGTAATGGAAAGACCCAGCCTCCTGTTCCTGTCCTGTCCAGTGCACATACATGTACACACACATTCACACTCACTCAGGCTAGGCCAGGACACCCTCTGCAGTGGGCTCCCAGACCAACTGTCCTGCCTGTGGAACTGAGGTAAAACTATCTCAGAGTACTAAAACTAAGAGGCTCTACCTTACGTAAGGTATTGGTAGGGAGAAGCTTGATTTCTATACCCGTGCCCCACCCCCACCCCTCCAATCCTAATAGGTAATTCAGGAATTGAGGTCAGGCTCCCTCCTCAGCTCCCACAGTTAAGGATTAACACAGCTGACAGCTGACTTCAGAGCTCTTCTTGGGGGTGGGGAGAAGCAGTCCCCTGCCACAAAACATTCAACCTCAGTCACTGTGGGGTTGGAAGGGAGACTTGTTACATCTACATCACATTATTATAAAGTAAGTTACATTTTATATAATGTGTCCAGAAGAAGCTCTGGTCCCTCAGGAAAACTGCTTGGGACAGCATTTACGCTTCTTCACACAGGTATAACTTAACTATACAGCTAATTCCTAGTCAATAGCTTTATACTTAACCACCTCAATGAACCAAGCTTGAAGGAATTTAAAAGGCAATTTAGCTTAAATACAAAAATAAATTTTTATTTTGTTAAAAAATGTTTAAATATTTTTTTTCTTTTAATTTAGACACACGCATTCATACTTCTCCCAAAGAGGATGGGCATGGCAGCAAGGCTCTTGGGCCTGGGGTATGTGGTTTGGGGAGCAAAGAAGAAAACGGGAAAGGATGGGGTTGGAGAGGGTTCTATTTGGGAAAACCACTAATACAATTTCAAAGTAGGGTCCATTAATTTAGGTATCCTAACATATACTAGGGGTTAGTAACTCAGCCTACAGGAAGTTCAGATAAGGAGAGAAACAGCAGAGGGAAGAGGTCTTTGCTTCCTGTGGGCCCCATCCTCCTGGGCTGCCAGCCCTTAAAGTCAAAACACCATTTGAAAATTCAGGAGTCAGCACTAGTAGCTGTAAAGTGGTGCTACTTTCCACATTCAATTATCTAGGCTCCAGAAAACTTGAAACAGTTAAGTCCGGCACTACTAACATGCCGCCACTCATACAATTCAATTCTTCCTCCAAACTCGATTCAAAGAGCAATAGACATGAGCATCAGACAAAGTAACACAGGACAAGGCTTTAACATACATTCCCGGAAAGGCAGACTTGGGCCCAATGAGGCAGACTGGAAGGGGAGGGGAGGCAGCTGAGAGCAGCAGTGGGCATCCTGCCTGCTTCAAGGCCGAGGAAAACTGGTCCAACGGTTTCCCTCTCCTGGAGTGAGGTATCTCACCTCTGGATCTGCCAGGCTAACAGTCTTGAGCCACCAAGCTTTGGGGGCCAAACTGGCAGAGGGTTGGGGATGAAACATTGACTCAGACTTGGCAGGAGGAAGCAACACCAGAAACAGAACCCATGGGGGTCTTCAAGGCAAAGCTAGGTTCAAGATCATTTTAAAAGGAATAGATCTGCAAGGAACCAGTGAGGGACAAAGCAGCAAGAAATGGGGAAACAGCCCCCTACAGGGACAGAGGAAGAAACCACTTCTTATAGCCAAGCCAAGCCAAGCAAGGTAAAGCTTTAGGGATGTATTTCCCCCACTCCCATCAAATGCAAACCCAGGGATGCAAGTGAGTAAGGGTTGAACTTTTTCCCCTCCAGGATTAAAGGCTCTTAGGGAAAAGGCGGGAAAGAAGGCTGCCTGACTAAGCTTATACACTAAACAAGTCAGGGGAGTAAGCGGACGATATGTACAGATGTTTTAGTTCTCCAGCCTCACCAGTGAAACTGTTCAAGTAAAGGTGCTGGCTTCTGTCCTGCCATATCCTGCCTCCCAGCTACTTCAAGAGGCCTGGAGGCCTCTGCTTCCTCAACGAGGAGGGAAAGGGCCCCCAGGACTGTCACTACCTCCTTCATGGCTGAAGCCAGAGATCTGGAGCAGATTTATTTTTTGGAACTAGAAGGGGTACAGGCTCTTCCCAGCAGGTGCCAAGATCCAGAAATGGGTAGGTGGTAGAAGGGATAGGGGCAAGGGATAAAGGCTATTTCTTGCGGGTGTGCTGCCTTCGGGCCTGCAGTCGCTGCCGAGCCCCTGGTGTCTTGGATCCTGCACCAATGGAAAATGAAGGGGCCGTCGATCCTGGAAAGATTCAACAAAATCTCATCAGGGCAGCTGGTACCTGAGAATAGTCTGGTGCCCCAATCTCTGCAAAGTTAGGCAAATATTAGAAGACTAAGTGCTTGACTAGAGTGTCCAAAGCTCTTTGGGGCTCGTTTGGAGTGGGGGTGGGGGCAGTTTAAAATACAAAACCTCAGAATCCTGTATCAGACAGTCTGGGAACAAGGCCCAGGAATCTGTTCTAACCTGGCTTCCCAAATAGATCGGAACTTCTAAGATCTACTGTCCACTTCCATACCTGGGCTGTGCTGGGCTCCTAGCCTGACCACATCTTTCTACAGGTAGGAACCCTGATCTCCAGATAGCCAGGAACTTGCCACCCCAATTCCTCCTCAGGAGCTAGGCAGGTCACTGGCAACACAGACACCTGCTGCTTACCAAACGGCCCGACTCCAACAAAGCCCTGGGCGGGTGTTGAGGACGCCCCAAAGGAGAGGCTGCTGCCTGACGTGCCAACTCCATGGGCAGGGCTGTTCTGACCAAAGGTGGGTGTGGAAGTGCCTAGAGTAAAGAGACAACAGAGAATTGTAAAGGTGAGACCAGTGATGAACACAGGGCATGAAAACAGCAATGAATCTAGGTGGGAGACCTGCCCTCTGCTGGGGCATTTCCCTGGTCAGAAGGGTGTTTGGCCCTGGACTCCAGTTCCTGTCTCACGCCACCATAGGCACTGAAGGAGGTAATTAAGTCTTAAGGTCTGATGCTCCAGGTAATAAATGCCTCTACTGGCCTGCTCTGCCAAGTCCCTGGGTACTGCCCTTTCCTCTCCTGCGCCAAGGACTGAGGTCCCTGGGCCACTACAGGACTCACTGATACTGGAGAAGGGAACACTCGGTGCCCCCCACCCCCCCACCTCCTGGCCTGTTGAGGCTCCCCACCTCTCTCTATCAGGACAACTATCGTGCTGCCTCTTCTGTTTACTTGCCCATCCCCTCTAGAAACCCAAGCCTTTCACAACCCTGCTGGTCCCTTAATCTTCCCATGGCGTCCTCTGGAACATGCAGGCACCAGCAAATTCCCTTCCCCTCACCTTCTTGCCCTGACTCCTGGCTGTCCTGGAATGACATTGCTCTAACCCCCTTCCAAGGGAAGGCTGTTCTCCTGGACCTGGAGGTAAGGCAGGTTATCTTCCCTGCTCTCTGGTGCTACTTCTAAACCATTTCTGTTCCTTCAAACACCTTAACTCCTTTGAAGTTAAGCCCATCGGACTACTAAACTCAGCTCTTTCTCCTTGTCACTGTCATCTGTCAACTGCCAGGTCACTCCCTTCCACCCAATGAGGACCCTGGCTCACTGTCTTCCTGCCCACCCTACAGCAGCACCACTCATGGGGACCTAAACACGAAGATGATCCATCTGCTCACACTGTGTCGGTGATTCCTCCCCTTCACCTCCACTACCCGCTCCTAGGGCCAAACTGGCCACTACCAGAAACTGTGCTAACTTCTCAATTTCAAGTACCTCATTCTCTTCTGGCTTATTTTTCCCAGTACACCCATTCCATTCCTTCATCCTCATCAAGTTCTCCATTCCATTGTCTCCTCTTGCTACACTTGCTGGAGTTTCAACAGGTTGGGTTCTACCAGCTACTGACTTAGCTTAGGCGTATGACTCAATAACTGAAGGTTCCTAAGGAAGACATCAGTGCTGACTGGCTTCCTTCTAAATTCATAATCACAATTTCCCAGTCCTCAAAACTGCCTGGCAATTCTATGTTTCTCTTCCGTGCTACTAAACAACTATTTCAAGAGGCCCTCCTTTTACACGTTCCCCCAATCCAGACTATCAAAGTCAAAACCCTCTATCATTCATCTTTCACATGGCAAGCTGGATCACATCATTCTGCCTGAAGTTTTACAATGATTTCCCTGAATTCTTAAAATTTAAACATTTAACCCTGGCCAGGAATGATTTGGCGCTGCCTGCCTCTCAATTTTGTAGCATTTCCCCCCAACTTTAAACCTATATATAGCACTGCTTGCCTTTTCTGTTCATGAATGTATCAAGCTTCTTCTGCCTTTGGGCCTCTGCATCAGCTATCACCTGTGCTTGCCATGCTCTCCTTCTCCTTCTGATGCCTGCCCCTGCCCCACCCCCACTGCCACCCGCCCCAATACTCCCAACCCTTTCTTGTCACAAATATGCTGTTCAAATTTGTTACTTTTTCAGAAAGGACATCTTTGATCACTTAAACCCACAAAAGCTCCTCCACAGTCACTAATTACCTATTTTATCAAGACATTTATTGCTACCTGGAAGTCTGATCACCCTGTCGTGGAAGCTCCCTAAGAGCAGACATTGTGCCAGCACTGAAAGTCATGCCTGGCACAGAAGACCCAATTGATTTCTGAGCTTACCTCCAAACAAAGGTTTGCTATCAGGCGTGCTGGCCACACTGAAGGCAAAGGGCGTACTCTGGCTGGCTGTACCCAAGGTGCTCTGACTCAAGGATCCTGCCCCAAAGGGGGTTGTGGTGCCAGTGGTCCCGCTCTGTCCTGTTCCAAAGCTGAAGGCTGCAGGAGTGGAGCTGGTGCCTGGGGTGGCCACACTGATCCCAAAGCCTCCACTGCTGCTTGGGGCTACTGAACCCCCGAATGTAAAGGGTGATGGAGTTGTGCTGCCAAACACTGAGCTACTTGCCCCACTGCTGGTGGTTTGGGTTGTAGCTCCAAAGCCAGAGGTGGTGGCTGCACCAAAGGAGAAAACAGCCGTGGTGCTGCCAAAGGCTGGCTGGGTGCTGGCAGGGGTGCCAAAGGTAGAAGCTGTGGGTTTCAAACCACCAAAAGCTGACTGCGTGGTACTGCCAAAGTTTGGCTGGACTGGGGTTGGTGCTGGAGTTGTAGCTGGGGCTGGTGCTACAGAGTTTCCAAAAGTGAAAGAGCTGCCAAAACTGGGGACAAGGGCTGGCTTGGTAGCCCCCTGCTGCTGTGCATCAGTGGCCCCAAATGCAGGTGGGGGGTTGGCTCCTGGATATGATGGGAGAGGGGGCTTGTTGCCTGAACCAAAGGGAATGTTGAATGCTGGGGTGGTGGTGCTACTGAACGTCAGCTTGGGTTGGCTGGTGGTGGCTGAGGTGGTCAGGGTGCTGCCAAAACCACTAAAACTGGCTGTGCTGCTGCTGGGAGCTGTCTGAACAGCACTGGGAAGGGACTGGCCAAATGTGACTGTTGTTGAAGGAGGCATGGCAGGAGGCTTGCCAAATTGGAAAAGGGAGCCCACGGCTGGAGTAAAGCTGGCACCAGAGGCAGAGGGAGCCCCGAAGAGGAAAGGCTGGGAGGTGGAAGTAGTGGAACTAGTCACGGTGTTCATACTAAAACCAAAAGCAGGCTTTGAAGCAGAGTCTGTGGACATACTGGCTGTGGTGATGGAAGCCACTGTAGAGGTGGCACTGGACAGGCCAGTGAAGACAGGGACAGTTGTGGTAGTAGCCGGAGTAGTTGTTTGCTTGAAGGAGAAAGGAGTGGACAAGGACACAGATGTGGGTGACCCCAGGCTGCCAAAGATCGGCTTGAAAGTGGGGGCTGAGGTGCTAGAAGTCACGGGAAGGGCGGAACTAGAAGATGCTGCAGTTACGACTGAAGGACTAGCAGGCAAGGGGCCTTCATTCTCACTCTTGAGTGGGGCCTCGAAAATGGGCTTGAACATGGGAGTTGCTGAAGACACATCAGGAGCTGCAGTAGCAGAAGGGGTAGAAGTTGGGGTGCTCAGCATTCCCAACAGACTACTTGGCTTAGGAGTGGAGAATGGGGGAGATGGGGCTGGGGATGTGGTAGATGTCTCAGCCTGAGGAGGTGGAGGTGACTTGGTGGTGCCAGGAGCTGGCACTGTGGAAGCAGCAGGAACCAGCCCTGTCAGAGTGGCTGTGGATTTTGAGTCTGAAGCGGTGCCTGGAAGAGGCCCTGACTGTGAAAGCTCAAGAGGGGCCAGAAGGCTCGGTGTCTTCAGAGGTGAAAGGGCCACGGTGGTTTCTACTCCAGCAGATTCTGCAAAGAAGAGTAGAGGAATTTACTGAGAAAGTGAATTGTGACTGCTTCAAATGTGACGGGATTCAATACTTCTGTACCCCTCATATGCCTAGCACAGTACTAGAGATCCAGGAGTCAGCAGACTAAATCCGACCACAGACCCTTACAGTAAATCATTTTTCCACCCTTCAGAAATCCTAAGACAGACAGAAAGGGATAAAACTGGCCCTAATTGGGAGTTAAATGTGTGGAGAATGAGGGAAATCAGTCATCTGAACCCTTAAGTACAGTTACTTAGGTAGACACACCTAATCCATCTAACAAAAACTTGCTATTTTCACCTACCACATGTCAAGTGCAGTGCTTACAACCATGAATGAGAGACAGTGTCTGCCCCGGAGCCCTGGAAGAGGTGGAACAGCTTATCTACACCACTATATGTTAGAGTGCAACAGAGTTGTAAATGCAGTGCCAGGAAGGCACAGCACTGGGATGATCGACAGGCCCTTGGAAAGGTACAGGGAAAAGGAATTAGTATTATTTTATGTCTGTGGTCTAACAGCCATGGAACAAGATACCTTATGTCTGTACATTTACATTTCAAAGAAATCTTACAAGGTAAGCATTATACTAATTTTACAGAAGACAGCAAGACTCAGAGCAGCTAAGGGAATAGGCTTCAAATCAAGAGCGATTTGATTACCCAAACTAAGGTGCCTTCACCAGCTTTACATGTCACAGCCATTCTTCCCTTAAGTTTCCTAACTAGAAAATTGTCGAGATTTAACCTTGCCCAGCTCAAGTTTGGTAAGATGGGAGAGGGTGAACCTTTAGAACAGTTTCCAGAGAATGACAGACAAAATGCTTTCATTTCAACCTAAACAAAGGTTGGTGCTTAGAAAGGCTGAAATTATCACATGCTCCAAGGAAGCCTTTCCCACTCACCTGGGCAGGATGCTGGGGCTGGGGAATTCTGCATCTTCTTCAAGCTCTCGAGCAGTGGATTAGTGCTTGGGGGTGGGACGGGGGCTGGTGAGGAAGCAGTACTAGCAGCAGGCAGGGTAAAATTAAAGGAAGGCTGAGTGGTAGTTGGAGTCTCAGTGACAGAATTCACGGCAGCAACTAAGGAAGAAAGAAGAAATTTAATCATCCTCCTTGGTCTGGAATTCTTTCCAGATGGCATATCACAGGGCATGGGGATGTTTAAGGTCTCTGTAGAACTCATCTAGAAATGCTTCCCCTCAATCTCAATGATTGTTTTTCTGTAGGCCTCAGATGAGAAAGACCAAGAGAAATTATGGAACACTTCCTGGGATTTTCCCAGAAAAACCCTTTCTCTAAAAACAACAACAAAAGAAAACCAATCCTGGCTCTACGTTCCTTACCAGTGTTATCCTCCAAGACCTTGTTAAACCACTGTAATGAAGCTTTCTTCTCCAAGTCCAAGTCTTCAGCAGTGACGGAATAGCCGAGCTGAGGAGGTGGAGGCTAGCAAAGAGAAAAACTGGGTCAATCAGAAGAAACTGGAAGAAACCTGTACTGCATTTTCCTAAGAATAATCTGTCCTTTGGCTTCCAAAAGCTTAGTTTAGGTTTGGGAAGGAGAAACTGGGGTGGGAGTGGGTAGACGGAAAAGGCCATACCAAGGTCAGCTGGTCCCCTCGCCTAGAGGGCAGCAGCTGAATCTTCCGCTTCCGCTGCCCAGAGCTGCTGGGTGAACACGGGGAACTCCACAAGTTTTGTTTCTTCCATGTGGTTGTATCTGCAACTAGAGAAAGAAATATAGACTCCTCTCCCAGAAATGAATAGTTTTGTCTACCCACCTGTTTTTTGTTTTAATTTATTTCCATCTGGTTTTTAACACTGAGTTTCACTGGGTATCTTGAAAAGATGAAGTTTCTATCTTCCATGGTTTGGGCTCCCGGATGGTGTTGTAAGATTATTTCTAATAGTCAGGTGGATATAAAGAGGTACTTGCTCCCCCTCTCTGCGTGGGACATGACTCCCAGGGGTGTGGACCTTCCTGGTAATGTGGGACAGAGATCCTGGAATGAGCTGAGACTCAGCATCAAGGGACTGAGGAAAACCCTAGAATGAGCTGAGAATTAACATCAAGGGATTGAGAGAAACTTCTCGACCAAAAGGGAGAAGAGTAAAATGAGACAAAGTGTCAATGGCTGAGAGATTCCAAACAGAGTAGAGAGGTTATCCTGGAGGTTATTCTTACGCATTAAATAGATATCACCTTGTTGTTCAAGATGTAGTGGAGAGGCTGGAGGGAACTGCCTGAAAATGTAGTGCTGTGTTCCAGTAGCCATGTTTCTTGATGATGATTGAACAATGATATAGCTCTCACAATGAGACTCTGTGAATGTGAAAACCTTATGTCTGATGCTCCTTTTAGCTACTATATCAACAGAAGAGTAGAACATATGGAATAAAAATAAATAATAAGGGGAACAAATGCTAAAATAAATTCAGTTTGAAATGCTAGTGGTAAATGAAAGCGAGGGGTAAGGGGTATGGTATGTATAGTCTTTTTTTTCTATATTATCATTTTATTTCTTTTTCTAAATCGATGCAAATGTACAAAGAAATGATGAATATGCAACTATGTGATGATATTAAGAATTACTGATTATATATGTAGAATGGAATGATATCTAAATGTTTTGTTTGTTAATTTTTTTTAATTAATAAAAAAAAGTTAAAAAAAGAGGTAATTGCTCCAAAAGCACACATACAGTTGCTTACTGGACAATAATTACTGGCTTGCTCACAGATACCTCAAACTTAGCTGATCTCCATCCCATGGTTATCATGTTATACAGCACTTGTCTACGTCACTTTTCTCTCTTATCAAACTATAAGCTTCTGGAGGACAGGAACTTCTATCTCTGCATCCACCATGCCCTGGATCACAGTAAGACTCTATACATGTCTTTTGAGTACATATTAGATTGCCTCCTCCATAAACACTTTTATCACCACAATCACACACCACTCTTGCTCATTCAGAAACTTACCTTTTTCTCCCTGGGATTCCTTGTCTGTTATCAATGGAGTTGAAGAACTAGAATGATAAAGCTCCTCTTCTCTGTAAGGAGAAACACAAAATTAAGCTCACAAAAGCTTCTGGATGAAATTACCGGATAACTTCTTGTACCTTCTAACTACCAAGTGTCTAAAGCCTAGAACAACCATGATTTCACATCTAAGTACATGGGGATAAAAAATAAGCAGACATGAGTTAAAAGAAATTAAAAAAAAATTCCTACAAAGGTGAAGGGAGGTAGCTCATGGAACCTTTAGGTGTTGAGAGATAAAAGCAATTCAAGAGGATGCTTCACTGTCTTTCTCCTAGATTTTACTTTTTCTGATTCTCCAAATCAGAGTAGCACAAACCCTAAGAGCTAAGTAACTATCCATCCTTTCCTAGTCTCCCACTAGTCCATATAGCAAATAATAAATGAAGGAGAATGCTAATTACCTTATTTTCTTTGCTGGCCTCTCTGGTGTTTGGGAGCGAGATGAGGCGCGGCTAGAGAAAGGTGATGAACTGGGACCACTTCTCTTCCATAGCTAAAAGTCAGACAAAAAATAGCATGACAGCCCAGTTGATAATTTGGCACCTCACCCTCAACATAATTTTGTGGTTTTCTATTCATCACTGCATAAAAAGAATCTTTCTAGGTGATGAAAAGTGTAGTTTTTGTGTGTATGTATTAAAAAAAAAAAAGTTTACCCAAAAGAAAGTCAATTGCCAGTATTAATTACAGAAGGAAAAAAAAAGTCTAAAAAGTAATGGAATGCTCTAAGAAATGTATGATACTTATCATTATCTCTTCTACCAGGCAATGTCCTTGGATAGCACAGGTGGTCTGTTCCATGTCTGCATCCTTCAAAAGGGCTTAGTAGCAAGGTAACTGATATGCAGGAAGCACTCTACAAATGTTTTCATAAGTCTTTTGCCTGATTACAAAGATACTATCCCCTTAGACATTTTTCCCTACTGAAAAGCTTCTAGTGACTTCTAGCAATGGTTGTATCATACAAGCACGAACAGAGAGACAACAATCCTTAATGAGAGTCTGAAAGAGGAAACGAGGGCCTAAAGCCAAAGACAGGTGTTAAAAACAGTAGGACAGAGCTCTATAAGACTAGTACCAGGGCAGGCCACGGTGGCTCAGCAGGTAAGAACGCTTGCCTGCCATGCCAGAGGACCCAGGTTTGATTCCCGGTGCCTGTCCATGTAAAAAAAAAAAACAGAGACTAGTACCAAGGTCCAGAATGAGCTTGAGCAAAACCCACATCAGTACCAGTTGTATGTTATGCTCAGATTAAGAACAAGTAGGGACAGCTATTTGGAAAGGTCAGAGCAGACACCGGCTTAAAAAATGTAGGTTTATACAAACTGATCTACAGATTCAATGCAAAACCAATAAAAATTCCAGCAACCTTCTTTGAAGACTTGGAAAAGCTAGTTATTAAATTTATCTGGAAGGGAAAGAGACCTTGAATAGCTAAAGAGATCCTAAAAACGATGAGCGAAGTGGGAGGACTAACACTTCCTGACTTTAAAGCTTACTATAACGCCACAGTGGTCGAAACAGCATGGTACTGGCACAAAGATAGAAGTATTGACCAATGGAATCAAATCAAGAATACAGAGATAGGCGACCAAATCTATGGTCAACTGATCTTTGATAAGTCCCCCAAATCACAGAACTGGGTCAGAAGAGTCTTTTCAATAAACAGACATAGGAGAATAGCCAGTGAATATTCTCCCATGATATATGGGAGTTGCCCTATGACCCGGCAATACCAATACTTGGTACATATCCAGAAGAGCTGAAAGCTCTTACTGATAGGCACTGATATGGGTGCTTTTCAAACTACCTCTAATTCTTACAACAATCTTTCAGAGATGGAGGAGTGGGGAGGAAAGGGAGGTTAAGTAACTTGCCCGCAAACTAAGTATCTACTTAGTATCAGAGCAAAGGTTTGAACCCCAGTCTGTTTGGCAGCAAAGCTTGCTATTCACTACACTATACTACATCCTTTTTCTAAGACAGAATTACAACTTCCTATTCAAAAAACTTTCACTAAATCCATACTGCCTATAGGATACATTTCTTTTAGCACCCAATGCAATCCAGCCTCAATCTACCTTTTACCATTTGTTGACCTGTTCATCCTTTGTCCATTTATCCATAAGCATAGCTCTGTCCTATGTCAGATTTTCATATGTGAACTGCTTTGCTTCCGGACTTTAGATATCATTCAAGAGTTTGTATCTTCTGTTAGCTCAGAAACTATTCGAATGTTTGGTTAGTAAATATTAATCAATTAGTTATGGCCTATCCAGTTCAACCCTGGGAATTCACTTACCCCACACCAGAAGAGCTACTGTACCTGAGAGAAACCTCGCGTGGAGCTGTAGGAACTGGTAATGGCATTGCGGCTGGAGCTTGGGATACCACCTGCGTACGTGCTAGTCAAGGAGCTCATGGAAGAGGTGCGGGATCTCTTATTCAAGTGGTCATCTGAGCTCTGGGAATTGAGACCTCTCTTCAAAGACCCAGGTCTAATAAAAGCGAAAAAAAAATCAACAGCTGTGCTCTGGAAAGCAACATTCTTTTAAGGCATCATATAATCTGCTCATGGCACTTTTTTAATACAACTGAAGGGAAGAAGATCTGCTCTAATTTTGTTAACAATTCAGCAATATTTTTCTGACAAAGTAAGGGAAAGCCAAATATTTAAAGATTATAGGTATGATTTCATGTATATATTCTAGAAAGTGTCCATTAATCTATAATTACAGAAAGCACATCAGAACCTGAACGAACAAAGCAATGCAAAAAAGCAAAGAGGAAAATCTACAGGGCAACAACTCTGATAATGGCCTTTTCCCAAACAGTCCATATCTCATCACACGGACTCTCACTTACTTAGGAACAAAAGAAGCTGGGACTCCATTGGCCACCAGGGGCTCAAACGCTGAATGTCCACTCCCACTGCTATCATGGCGTCTGTGACAAATTCAAAAATTCTCAATGAAATGAAATAACATTTTTTCTTAGAGCATATTCTCATTTTCCTGGAATCTTACACTATCTAAGCAGCATGTGTTCCATGTGAGAAAAGAAAAAGGGTGCTTCAAATCCCTAAGATCCCAAAAGGTAAATTTACCCTAAGATTGTTCTGATAATAAGGAAAGCATGAAATACTTCAAGACTTTCTGAACTTTTCATGTGTTAACAATTCATTTGCTAACTTTACACCAAAGTGCTACTATCACAAATTTTACATCCTACCACCAACAAATTGGAAAAACAAAACAAAAGAAAACCTTTAGAGACCAGCCCACCTATCTCCCAGTGCTTCAAAGGTTAATATGCCAGGTCTGTCAGGGAAAAACTTTGCATCTCACACAGATCCAATTCACGTGATCACTGCTTATTCCAAATACAGGAAAGATAATAAAGAATCCTGAGTTATAAGCTCACCAGGATCAAGAAAATTACCTCCCTGAAGAACTTAGGAAATCTATTTGGGATGTGAGAATAGTCCCTGTTGTTATTATGCAATATAGAAAAAAACCCTGTTTTTCTATATTACATAAACATATTTCCATTTATTAGGATTTCTCCTACTTAATTCTGTCATCCACAGTATCAAAGCTGGTTAACTTTGGAAACTGTCCGATATGTACAATCCGTTCTAGGATTATGGGGACAGTGGCTATATTTTTCAAGTGTGGCTCTAATATCTTCTCAGACAGCCTTTCCCTTTCCACCTTATACAAAAAAAGCCCCCTTTTCTTATGTTATATCATTTATATCATCCTGTTTTTCAGTTTTCCACCCTCAATACACTTATAAATCTATAGTCACTGTGGTGGTTTGAAGCTGTACATACTACAGAAAAACATATTCTTAGTTACTCCATTTCTGTGGGTGTGAACTCACTATACGTAATACCTTTTGATGAGGTTACTTCAGTTAATGTTTGACCCACTGCAACCAGGATGGGTCTTACTCCTATTGCTGGAATCCTTACAGTGGAGTGAAATTCAGACAGAGGGAAGAAACTACAGAAGGAAGAAGTTGAAATCAACAAAACCTCGAAGAAATTGGAGACCAGTAGCCGGCCTTTAGAAGAAAGCATCATTTTGATGATGCCTTGATCTGGACATTTTCCTGGCCTCATAACTGGGGGCAAAAAAATTCCCATCATTTAACCTGACCCATTTCATGATATCTGCTTTGAGTAGCTTAAGAAACTAAAACAATCGCCTTATTTATTTTATTATCACCTGTATTTTAATTGTCTGTCTCCCTCAAAGACATGAGGATGGTACTTTTGTCCTGTTCACTGCACTACCCATAATCCCTAGAACAGGACCTGACACATAATGGGTCTCGATAAATAGCTGTTGAATTAACAATGAATGGATTCTTTTTTGGTCAGCCACAGGTAGTTTTACATCCTAACTAGTCATTTCAACTTCCTTTCTTCCTACACTTAGGAAACAGACTGTTTATGCCATTAAGTTATCAAATAAACTAAATAATTCAAAGGGTTTTACTCTTGTTACTGATAATTACCATATTCTAGCCTTTACTTTCCTTTGCTAAGCATTTCCTTTGGCACAGTTATGACATTTAAATTGGTGGCTCCCCAAATAATTAAACACCACAAGATTGTGAGGGGAAGACTGAGCATTTTCTCTCAAAAATAAAATTTAACACACTTGTAAAAAAATATATATGAGACTGATATGGCTAATAGTTGTTGGCTATCTCCAGTATTTACAGAAAAAGTAAATAATAAAATTTATGTACTCTGTGACTTAAGAAACAAATAGCAATAAAGTCCTTTTTATTATACCAGACTCTTTCAGGAAAGCCCAAATAGCTCAAACTGGAGTTGGCCTTTGAGTCTTTTTTGGGAATGATCTATATTTCTATAAAGTCCCTCCTCCAGGCAGGCCTATTTAGTACCCTGCTGGGCCTGTTACCTTCTTTTATTTTCCTGACCATCAGTGAATAGTTGTTCTTCTTCCTCCACTGTCCTTTTCTTCCTCTCTTTGAGGGCACTTAGTACAGTCTCCTTTGCACATGGGTCTGGTGTTTTACCTGATGATGATGACAGTGTTGAGCTGATTATCTGATCTGGTCTGCAATGAAAGACAAGACTCTAGCTTTAAGATGTTTTAATTACCACACCATTTAGCAGAGACCTAAATCATTAGAAATCAGAAGCTAACCTAGCAAACAAAAACATACTTTATAAACTCACAGAAATTGTCCTCAGCAATTAAATCTATTGTCAAAGGCAAAACAATGAAAAATAAAATAAGATTCAATGACTAGAATTTGGGATTTCTCATTCAAACAAGCAGCTAGTTTCTCTTTTTACTTTACAGTTTTGTCAGAGGAACAACTGTAGAAGAATAAAATGGACACAAAGGGCAATCTATTCTTTCAATGATAATACTCACATTGGAGAACGAATCAATTTGCTATCGGGAGGAGCGATCCTCACTGTCACTGGACTGCACACCATCTTGGAATTACGAGGCGAAAGCACAGCCTTCTTGTGATAACCATTCCAGCACACTGTGGGAAGTACCCCCAGAAAGGAATAATGGGCCTGCTGGATTGGATATCGTCTTCGAGGTGTTATTACAAAATGATTTGATACAGTCCCATAATCCCTGCAGAGAATGGGAGACACATCAAAGAAGCTTAAAAAAATGTCAGAATAGTTAAATAGCAAAAGAACCATGTGGATTCAGACATTTTTCCAGACAGCTTAAATTAAATTTCAGCAACAGAGAGCCAAGTATTTTTATGGCAACTTTCTCCCATTCCATCTAATGGCAGAAAGTGGCAGCTGCTGTCCAGCTGTCTCAACAGGCTTAACAATATGAGAGGGAAAGGTTCTCCATTTTTCAATGGGAAAAAAAAATGTGTATCAGGGGTGTATGGGAAAGAACTTTTCAAGAATCCTTGAATCTTTTATGCTAAAACTTCAATAATATACATCCAAAGTCAAACACCGTAAATCCTTTCCACACTTAAACTTTCATCTTCTCATAAAAATGTGTTTATCAAGAATTTTTTCATTGTTCTATTACCACTCAGCTGTGGACTAAATAAAAAGGTCTTTTTAATTTGACCATCTTCATCAGTCAATCAGTTTATTTTCTGGAAAAACCTCCAATTAATTGCTAATTAATGATAATTTTCCTACTGATCTAGAGACAAAATTTAGCAAATATATTATGCGACTGAACTTGAAAGAAAAAGTCTTTTCTCCCAAAGCAGAGATATTTTCATAGGATTTTATCAAGTATTCTGCTAAACCTAAACTGCACTAAAATTAAGGTAGCTTTAGGAATTGGAAGGGAGACTAGCTTTGGCATCAAAGGGGAGAGGAGACGGTTGACACACCAAAAGCGTTTGAGATGACAAAATCACACAAAATATACTGTGGACCTAAGGAAAACAATCATATCTGATTTAAAAGTGAAGTCTTCAATTTAAAGCCAATCTACACAGCTGAGAATTGGCGAAGATCAGTACATCTTACCGGCGGGACAGCCTCGTAGAGGGCCGGAAAAGAGGTGAAGATAGAGAGGCGTGGACAGGGCGAACAGGCTGCGGGCTACGGGCCGGTGGGCGGCGGCCAAGCCTTTCTCGCAGGTCTCGGTTCTCCAGAGCGGGGGAAGGCTGCGGGGGGCCAGGCTTGCCCAGATAACTGTCCATGAGGAGCAGTTCAGCGGGATCCGGTCCTTCGAGCAGGGTCCGCGGCTCCAGGAGATTTCCGTTTACTGCCGCCTTGGCCGGAGGCGAAGTGAGCAGTGTTCGTTGCCGCCGCGAGTTCCGAACCGGCAAGGAAAAGGCGCGCGAGCGTCGGGGCTCGCGGCTCAGTCCCCACCAGGCCGCGGTAGCTCCCACCGCCAGCCAGGCCAGCGCAGCCGCCGCCGGCACCAGGCACAGCACGAGGCCAAGCAGCGACAGTCCAAGAAGCGCCGCCCCGGCCGGCCGGCCGCAGCCCCAACCCCGGCCCCGGCCGGCCCTGACACTCGCTATCGGCCGCCGCCGGTCGCCTCCTCCAGCCGCCGCAGCCGCCGGCGACATCGCGGCTCCGCGCCGCGGAAAGGACTTAAATATCCCAGCGTGCACCGCGCCGCGCGCGCGTTAGTGCGCGCCTGATACGTCACTACGCGCGCGACTCAGCCCGCGACCAGAAGGCGAAAAGAGATTGCTTGGCGATGAGTGAGCTCCGGACCCGAGTCGGAAAGTGGCATTCTTCCTTAAAAAATTCAAGTCTGATTCCTGAGCTTTCCCGTGAATCTACCCAAAGGCGTTCCCGTGGAAGAATTTTGTTAAAAAGAAAAGCACGCGAAAGCTTCTGAATGACTTCTCACATAATTATTTAATCCGTCACATTCTCCAGAGGCCAAACACTCCTCCAGATTGCTACCGGGAACTTTTCACAATTGCTAACAGAGGTTGTAAGTTTTTCAGTTACCGTTTTCTGCTACAGTATAAACTGCTAAAGGGCACGCCAACAGCAAGAATGAAAAGTAAGTTCAAACCAACCTCCTTTGTTAAATATGCATCTAATTCTAGTAAGTACCGGATCA
Source organism: Tamandua tetradactyla (assembly GCF_023851605.1). Lineage (NCBI taxonomy): Eukaryota > Metazoa > Chordata > Mammalia > Pilosa > Myrmecophagidae > Tamandua > Tamandua tetradactyla. Next base: position 11,039,733 of record NC_135349.1, on the reverse strand, counting down.
AAGAACCCCCAGGGCTGCTGCTTCAGGCCCTGAATTTGCGTTTCTCCAGTACCACCTGATAAAGCAGGACACTTACTTATTAAGTTTTAATCATGGTCCGAACATCAGGAGTAGATTTTGAGGATTTGTGATCAACTTACCGATACTAAATTTCGTGGTCTGAAAGTAAATCAGGGCTGGGAAATCGAGGTGGGAAACAATGGAGAGTGACTGCCAATGGGTAAAGGATTTCTTTGGGCGGGGGACAAAAATGGTTTACCTTAGATTGTGGTGGTGGTTGCACAACCCTGTGAATATACTAAAAAGATACTGAATAACAACTCACTTCAAGTGAGTGAATTGTATGGTATGTGATAATAAAGCTGGTTTTAAAAAAATTGGTGGTCTGCCCATCCAGACTCTGTCTTATCTCAACTTCTTCAGCATAACCTACCATTCATCCATTAATTTATTCATTTCATTATTAATATGCATAAAAAGGAAGTTTAAGTCCTTAGCTTAATAGGAAAGATGTATACACAGAAAATTACAATTTAATGTGTTAAGGGTGATAAAGAGGCACAAAAAATAAGGAAGGGGAAGGTACTATTTCAGCTAAAAGTGCTGGTTAAGTGGGGTTCACGGCAGAGGAAAGAGCATTGTGCAGAGACACAAATGTGGAAAGGAGCATGATCCAAGAGTCTCCAACTAGTAGTTTGGCGGACGTCAGAGTGCTTGGGGAAATGAGGAGTTTGGAAAGGTAGACAGGGCTCAGCAAAGATGCGCCTTGGAGAGGTGAGAAGAGCACTTGGGGTTCCATCGCCTCCCAATCCTGTTGCCAGGACAACTCTGCTTTTATCTGTTTAGTATGTTGGGATTTCACATAAGACTTTATTTGAAAAGAAAGGAGTTTGGGCTGGGTTGCTTTAAAATGTCTAGCTCAATTATAGAGGAGGAAGCCCAATTCGGGGAAGTAACATCACTTACCCAATACTACACAGTAAATTAATAACATGGAAAACACCCCCAAATTTCTAGTACATTACCCTTCAACACAATACATGACCACTGCTCTTTATATTCCAATAGATCATTAGGAATGTAGATGCTCCCAAGATCCCCTAGAAACTCCATGGGTTCTAGGGTTCGATGGCTGGTAGTCAACTTGAGTCCAAACAAGGTAAACTGCCAGAATTAACCACATAAGGAAAAGCAACAATCTCTGAAACCAAAGCTAGTTAAAGACAACAAAAAATAAGAGAGGTTAGCCACCTGCAGATGTTATCAAGTCCACAGTTTGGATCAGGATAAAACCTTGAGAAGCTATGAGTAGTAGCTGATGAGACTGGAACTTTTAATTTTATACTGCTGGATCCATTCTCAAAATAGAAATATCCCTTCAGTAGAGAAAAATAATCCAACTGGCCACCTGTTAGGAATATTCCCCAAAGATCTTTGTTCTAACTCCATGGTGACCAAGAAATCTAATGAAGTATACTTTGATTCCCTCAATTGCCTTGCATACTGTACTGTAGGTGGAAAGATAAGACCAAGTGGTAAACCACCAAGACAGCCTCAGTGGCTCTACCTAGGTGAAATGGTCACCGCCCTAGAGGAATGGAAGGGATAAAGAAGAGAGAAACTTGCCTCACATTAACCAAACTCACAAGAAACAACTGTATCAACAAAGAGACCAACATACTGATTTGTCCTTTCTAGTATCTACAATATTCATATCAACAATTCCAGGCACCCTTTTCCTAGTATCAGAAGACTTTGGAAAACCAAACTAGTAATCAGAAAGAAGCTCTTAAGGGTTTTCCATCTCTCCCACCAAGCTGTTTAATTCCCTAGATATACTTCAATGGAGTATTAATGGGCACAGCCAAGGAAAGAAAATACTTGAAAGCCTCTCCATGTGATTCTAATGCATACTCCTGGTTAAGATCACAAGATAATGCTAACCATATATGTTAATGTTATAGATTTGAAGCAAAAACAGACCCTAATTATTTGTCTGGAGCAGTCCATTCTGAAGATGCTGTGGGCACATAAGAGTTTATTTATTCAATTAAAAATATTTCTAGGGTTCAGATTTAAAAAGTCTTCAGAAACAACATCTAAACAAAGGTTTGACAAAGGATAAAGAGTTTACTAGGTATAAAAAGGTATAAAGGAAATGCCCAGAAGACTGTTAAATATTTAAGTCAGAAGCCCAAGGGAAAGGTTCGGGCTAGAATTATAGATTTGGGAATTGTTTTAGTTTGCTAGCTGCCAGAATGCAATATACCAGAAATGGAATGGCTTTTTAAAAGAGGAATTTAATAAGTTGCAAGTTTACAGTTCTAAGGCCAAGAAAATGTCCCAATTAAAACAAGTCTATTGAAATGTCCAATCTAAGGCATCCAGGGAAAGATACCTTGGTGCAATGAGGCTGATGAAGTTCAGGGTCTCTCTCAAGTGAGAAGGCACATGGTGAACATAGTCAGGGTTTCTCTCTCAGCTGAAAAGGCACATGGCAAACATGGCGTCATCTGCTAGCTTTCTCTCCTGGCTTCCTGTTTCATGAAGCTCCCTAGGAGGCATTTTCCTTCTTCATCTCCAAATGTTGCTGCCTGGTGGGCTCTGCTTCTCGTGGTTGTGTTGTTCTGCTCTGTTTTCTCTGAATCGCTCTCCTCCAAAATGTTTCCTCTTTTATAGGACTTCAAAAACTAATCAAGACCCATCCAAATGGGTGGAGACATGTCATCACCTAATCCAGTTTAACAACCACTCTTGATTGGGTTACATCTCTAGGGAGATGATTTAATTACAGATTCAGACATACAGTATTGAACAATGATTATTCTGCCTCTACAAAATGGGATTTTGATTAAAACATGGCTTTTCTAGGGGACATACATCCTTTCAAACCAACACAGGAGTCATCAACAAAATGACAGTAGTAAAAATCAGGAGGGTAGAATATACTGTTCAGGAAAGGTAAGTAGGGTGAGGAGAACCAAACACTAGAGGAAAATTTGAAGAGCTGGTATAGTGGTTTGAAGCTGTATGTGCTACAGAAAAACGTTTTCTTAAAGTTAATCCTTTCCCGTGGGTGTAAACCCATTGTAAGTAAGTACCTTTTGATGAGGCTATTTCAGTTAAGGTATGACCCACCTCATTCAGAATACACAGATTCAAAGCAATCTCTTTAAAAGTTCCAGCAGTTTTTTTTTTTGTTTGTTTTTTTTTTTTTTTAAGAAATGAAAGCCAGTCATCAAATTCATATGGCATTTCAAGGGGCCATTAACTAAACAATTTTGAAAAAGATCAAAGTTGGAGGACTTAAACTTCCCAGTTTGAAAACGTACTAGAAAGCTATGGTAATCAAAACAGTGTAGTGCTGACATAAGGACAGACATATAGAATATAGAATAAAATGTACAGTCTAAAAAATAAATCCAGACATCTACTGCCATCTGATTTTTTTTTCATGGGCAGGCACTGGGAATTAAACCCAGGTTTCTGGCATGGCAGGCAAGAATTCTGCCTGCTGAGCTACTGTGGCCTGCCCTTGCCATCTGATTTTTTTTTTTTTTAACATGGGCAGGCACCGGGAATCGAACCCGGGTCCTCTGGCATGGCAGGCAAGTGTCCTTGCCTGCTGAGCCACTGTGGCCCACCTGCCATCTGATTTTTGACAAGGGTGCCAAGTCCACTGAATGAAGAAAGGATAGTCTCTTCAATAAATAATACTGGGACCGCTAGAGATCCACATATCCATGAAAGTGGACCCCTACACCTCACATCCTATACAAAAATTAACTCAAAAATGGATCAAGGACCTAAACATAAGAGCAAAAACCATACAACTCTTAGAAGAAAACATTGAGCAAATCTTCATGACCGTGGATTAAAAAATGGAATATTAAAACACCAAAAGCATAAGCAACAAAAGAAAAAATAGATAAATGGACTTCATCAAAATTTAAAGCATTTGGACAGCAAAGGACACCATTAAGAAAGTGAAAAAAAAAAACCCTACAGAATGGTAGAAAATAGTTGCAAATTATATATCTGATAAGGGTCTAGTATCCAGAATATATAAAGGATTCCAACAATTTAACAACAAAAAGACAAACCACCCAATTTAAAAATTAGCAAAGGACTTGAAGAGACATTTCTCCAAAGAAGATCTATAAATGTTGAATGAGCACATGAAAAGATGCTTACGATCATTAGTCACTGGGGAAATGCAAGTGAAAATCACAAATGAGATACTACATCATATCCACTAGGAAGGCGACTATTATAAAAGCAGGAAATAACCAGTGTAGCTGAGGATGTAGAGAATTGAACCCTTTTGAACTGCTGGTGAGAATGAAAAAGATGCAGCTCCTGTAGAAAACTTTTTGGCAGTTCTGCAAAAAGTTAAACATAGGATTACCATTTAATCCAGAAATTCTATCTGTTGGTATATACGCAGAAGAATTGAAAACAGAGACTCAGATAGTTATACACCAACATTATAGCTGCATTATTTACAATAGCCAAAGGAGGAGACATCCCGAGTTCCATCTACTAATTAATGGATTAAAAAAATGTGGTCTAGCCATACAATGGAATACTGTTCAGCCATAAAAGTAATGTTTTGATACATGTTACCAGAATATATTATGCTAAAAGAAATAAGCCAGAGACAAATGGACAAATATATGATTCTGTCTTTATGAAATACCTAGTATAAGCAAATTCATAGACAGAAAGGAGATAAATTAGAGGTTACCAGAGCCTGGGGGAGGAGGAGTGGGGCATTATTGCTTAATGGGCTTGAGTTTTTGTTTGGGCTGATGAAAGAGTTTTGGTAATGGATGGTGGTGATGGTGGCGTAACACTAAAATGTAATTAATGCCTCTGAAAAACACTCTTAAAAATGGTTAAAATGGCAAGTTTTATATTATGTATTAATGACAAAACTTTAAAAATAACAATGTATTATAGGGTTTACAATGTTAAAATTAAAACAGTAATAATAAGTGCCAGGAGTGAAAGTATACTATTATAAGGTTCTTATTCTATCACTTGAAGGTAGGCTGTGATAAGTTAAGGATGTATAATAAAGTAAACACTAAAATAACAAAACAAAGAGGTACAGCTAATAGGCTAATAAAGGAGATAAAATGTTATAAAAAATTCAGAGACTGTAAAGAGAGAGAAACAGAAAAAAATAAAATATGGGACAAATACAAATCAAATAGCAATTGATAGAATCAAACTTAACTATATCAATAATCACATTAAGTATGAATGGTTTAAATATCCCAATTAAAAGGCAGAGGATGCAGTGAAAGCTTTTAATAAAATTCAATACCAGTTCATGATTTAAACAAAACTCTCCAAGAAGATTAGGAATAGAAGAGAATTTCCTCAACCCCATAAACCCTACAGCTAACATCATACTTCATGAGGAATGACAGATGTCTTGCCCCTTAAAATTACACACACACAAAAAAGACAAAAAAGACAAACAAGGTAATAAGAATGCCTACTCTCACCTGCTCCGTTGAAGACTGCAAGAACAATAAGGCAAGAAAAGGAAATAAAATGGCACAGAGATTGGAAAGGCAAAAGTAAAAATATTCTACATTCTCAGATGAAATTGTTGTGTTCATAGAAAATCCTAAATAATCCACAAAATGCTAGAATTAATGAATGACTTTAGCAAGATTACAGAAAACAAGGTCAGTATAAAAAATAAATTGTATTTCTATGTACTAGCAATAAAGTATTGAAGTTTTAAATGCAATACATATCACCAATTATTACAGCATAGAAACATAAAATACTTAGGGACACATTTAATGAAATATGTTCAAGAACCCTATACTAAAAACAACACATTTTTGGAGAAACTAAAGAATATCTTAAGGAAATATATATCATGTTCATAGACTGGGCCATTGTTCTCATATTTATCTACAGATTCAATGCATCTCTAATCAAAATCCCAGTAGCTTTTTTTTAGAAATTGGCAAGCTGATTTAAAACTTATGTGGAAATGCAAAGAAATCAGAATAGTAAAATCAACTTTGGAGGAAAAAAAAAAAGGTTGGAGGACTTCAACAATTACTATGAAGTTATAATAATATTGGCATCATTTTAATTCAGTGAGAAAGGATGGTCTTTTCTACACATAACATCTAGAACACTAGATGCTGGTATAGATGTAGATGTTATCTATTACTGCATGACTTATTATCCCAAAACTTAGTGACTTACATCAACAAATATTTATTATCTAAGTTTCCGTGGGTCAGGAATTTGAAAGTGGTGTGGTTGGGTGGTTCTGGCTCAGGATCTTTGAGGTCATCCACAATACTTCACACTCATGGTTGTTGGTAGAAGGCCCCAGCCCCTTGCTACATGGACCTCTTTACAGGGTTGCTTGAGTGTCCTTATCACACAGCAGGTGGCTTTTCCCAGAGAGAGTGATCCAGGGGGAGAGAGCAAGCAAGCAAGGAGGAAGCCATGATACCTTTTATGTCCTAATCTTGGAAGTCATACAGTATCACTTCTGCCACATTCTATTCGTTAAATCAAGCCATTAAGTACAATCCACACTTAATAGGAGAGAAATTAGGTTCCACCTTAGGAAGGGAGTGATCTCAAAGAATTTATGGACATACTGTAAAATGACTACACTTGATATCATGGGAAAAATGAATCTTGACCCCTGTACCAGTTTGAAAAGGTTTATATACCCTAGAACAGCCATGTTTTAATCCTAATCAACTTTGTGGGAGCAGCAGTTTCTTCTAATCCCTATTCAGTACTGGATGTTGGAAACTTTAATTAGCTTATCTCCATGGAGATGTGACTCAATCAAGTGCGGGTATTAAACTTGATTAGGTGGAGATGTGTCTCCACCCATTCCAGGTGGGTCTTGATTGGTTTTACTGGAATCCTTTAAAAGAAGAAGCACTTTGGAAAAAGCTAGAGAACAACAAGAGAGAAAGCCACGAGATTCTGAGAGAGCAGAGAACGCTGCAGAACCACAAAGCAGACAGTACACCAGCCAGCGATTTTGGGAGATGAAGAAGAAAAATGCTTCCCAGGGAGCTTCATGATACAAGAAGCCAGAAGAGAAAGCTAGCAAACTTCGCCATGTGCCCTTCCAGCTTAGAGAGAAACCCTGAACGTCATCGGCCTTCTTGAACCAAGGTATCTTTTCCTGGATGCCTTAGATTGGACATTTCTATAGACTTGTTTTAATTGGGACATTTTCTCGGCCTTAAAACTGTAAACTAGTGACTTATTAAATTCCCCTTTTTAAAAGCCATTCCGTTTCTGGTATATAACATTCCAGCAGCTAGCAAACTAGAACAACCCCTATCTCACTCAAAAATAGTTTCAAAATGGATCATAGAACTAAATGAAAAGGTAAAACTATAAAATTTCTGAAACAAAACATAGGAGATAATCTTTGCGCCCTTGGGATAGGTAAAGATTTCTTAGACACTGAAAGTACTTACCATTAAACAGATTTAATGCTGTACACATTATCAATGTGGAAAAGTCTGAAAAACAATGTTGAGTGAAAAAACAAAAGTGTAAGAATGATATATTCAAAGTTAAAAAATACTGTCTCAGTTTGCCAGTACTGCTATAACAAATACCATACTTTGGTTGGCTTAAACAGTAATAATATATCTTCTCATTTTTGGAGGATAGAAGTCTGAGATCAAGATATCGGCAGCCATGTGTTCCCACAGAGTCTGTAGCATTCTGGAGATGGCTTTCTGGCAAGCCTCCAACACATGGCAATCTGTCTTCTTGAGTCTCCTCTGGTTTCCATTTACTGGCTGTGTCCAGATTTCCTCTGCTTATAAAGACTCCAGACATCAGGATTAAAGCCAACCCTCATTTGGTTGGGCCACACCTTAAATTAAAAAATCTTCAAAGGTCCTATTTACAAATGGGTTCACATCCACATCCTGACTCATCTTCACTAATGACATCTTCAAAGATCCTATATACAAATGGGTTCATACCCATAGGACCAAGGGTTAGAACTTGAGCATGCCTTTGTGGGGAATAGGATTCAATCCACTACAAATACTAAGCAATAATATATCTAATATGGATAACTACTTATGTATTCTGAGTATAAATGCACATATAGGAAGAAAACACATAACTTTAACATTTTGGTAACTTCTAGAGAGGAAAAGGGAGAGGGGCAGGGTATCACATGGCGTATGCAAAGGAACATCACTTGTATCTGTTATTATTTTTAAGGATCTGAAACATGGAAAATAGAAATATTTCATAAATCTCACTAGGTGATACATTATATTATTATATTACTTTATATTATTTTCTGCACATTTCTGAGGTTGGAAAATTTCATAATACAAATATTTTCATTACTGATTATATGTGTAGAACACAATGATCAAAATAGGAATGTTTGTGTTTGTTTTGTTTTAAATACAAACAAATTAAATTAAAAAAAATATTTTCTTAAGAGCCCAGTGGATTTGGCACTGGGAGATTACTGGTGAACCTGACAAGAAAATCCCCTATTGTCATTGTTTTACATCAGAGATTGATCAACAATGGCCTGCGAGCTGGCTACCTGTTTTTGTAAATAAAATTTTATTGGCATACATTTATACCCATTCGGTTATTTATTGTCTGTGGGCATTTTCTCACTACAATAGCAGAGTTGAGCAGCTGTGACAGAGACAGTCTAGCCCAGAAGCCTAAAATATTTCCTATCTGGCCTTTTAAGAAAGTTTGCCAACCCCTGATTTAAACCATCTGCAGTGCTTGGCTTAATGTGTTAGAGCTCATAAGCATGCATGTTGGTTAGCTAGTCTGTTCAATAAATCAATACATTAACTGACAGGTTATATGGTCAGCACCAATTATAGTCAACAAGGCCATTGGTCCACTCCAATTCTTTTTTGTTCCCGAGATACAGGCTCTTTCCGAGCATTTATTATGCTATCTCCCACTAGAGGGCAGCCTGCAGCTTATCTATAGCAGCACAGTATTAGCTGTTAACCCCAAACACTACTAGTGAAGAACTGTCATTTGCCAGAGGGTGAGGCCTGCAGGATACAGCAATGAACACTAAGATACACATAGTATCAGTCCTTCAGGAACATTCAGTTTAACAGGGAAATCAAACATTAAATAGTCACAAGTAAAGACAGTGTTTCACTTACTATTTGCCGCAGCAAAGCAATCCAAAACTTACTGGCATCAGATAATCATTTTTATTAACTTCCTGGATTCTGTGGATCAGGAATCCAGATAGGGCACATTGGAACCAGCTTGTTTCTGCTCCATAATGTTTGGGGCCTCAGCTAGGAAGACTCAAAGGTCGAGGGTGACTGATGGTAATCATCTAGGCACATGTCTAATCACACATCTAGTAAATGATGCTGACTGGCAGCTGGTAGCCTAGCTGAACTGTGTGTGGGGACACATGGCCTCTCCATGTGGTCTGTCTGCATGGCCTAGTTTGGACTTCCTCCCATTATGACAGCTTAGTACTAAAAACAAACATTCCAAGAGGGAAAGATGGAAGTGAATGACATTTTTATGATCTAGCCTTATTATCTAGCTTTGCAAGTTCCATAGTGTCATTTTTGTCCTCCTTAATTAGTCAAGGTAATCTCACAAAGACCTGCATAAGTTCAAGGGGAAGAGACACATACTCCATCACTTGATGGGAGATGTGTCAAGTTACTATTGAAAGAAGAGTATGTGGGACAGGAGATATTGTGGCCATCTTCAGAAAATACATCTGCCACAGGCTTCAAGGCAGTGCAGGATATGGAAATGCAGTAATTGATGGGATTAAGATGGGAGTTTTTATCAAAACTGGAATGTTTGAACAGACTTTATGTGAAGTGGTTGTGTCTCCTTTACCTGAATGTATCATGGAAGTGGATATTATGTCTGACTGGGGAACACATCCTTGATTAAGGATTATAAAATACAAGGCATGTAAATTTATCCTTCAGCCAATATTGATTGGATATGCTAAATGGGAACCTTTAAGATTGGCAGAGTCCACACAGTTTGCGAATTTGAAACAGTTCAGGATACCTGGTGGACAAAAAGAGACTGCACTTTAATTAGTGACACATTAGAAGCTGGAGTGCTGGCAGCAATTCTTTGTACAGTGTTCCTGTGTGAACAGTAGACTGGGGCTTATGGCAAAAAACTGGGAGTGCTATCCAGGACAATCACAGTTTTGAACCAGAAAATTCCCATTTGAGAGATAATTATTAGCTTGTTATTGGACACTGAAATGGTCCCTATGACTGAAGGACATAAAATAATCTCGAAATCTGAAATATCCACAATATCTTGGGTTGGAGAAATGATCTATTAGGGAGGGAAGTGCCTAGGAGCGTTCCTAAATACAATGGAAATTGTTTGTAGAGGAACATGCAACAAGGAGAATTCAAGGAGCTACTCAATCCTATTCATAAGCAGGTGGCCTCTTTTCCCTTAGGGCCAATTTTGGAACCATCTGAAAAGCTGCTGGATCCTATGGTCACTTGGGCAGTGCCTTATGAACAGCTCCTTATTGATCAACAAAGAACTGCTTGGTTAATACTGGGCAGCTTCAAGGTGAACAGTTAGCATCCTGTTTGGAAGTTGCCACTCTGATTGAAGAAGGTAAAAACAAATCAGCTTATATGTTTGGGTTTTTCCCAACTCAGGGCAGTGGCTAATGGCCTGACCATATTGTCAGGCAGATGAAGAAGGGAAATCTGGACTATTAAAGAGATGCCCATATGGAGTGCATATGGAAATCACTATGGGAATTTAAAGGGTACATTAAAATAGGATATATTGCTGCCCATCAGAAGAACTCCCTTCTAGGACTAGAAAGTGATTGGAACTGAGCGTGAGGTGGCCACCTGGGTATGGAGGATACAGGGGAAGGGGAGCTGCAGTAATGCAGAGTTGGGCCAAGTCTAGATGTATTCCTATTGTACCTTCTGAAGCACAAAATGCCAAAAAATTCTGTTCTGTCTGCCAGCAAGAGAGACAGAGACTGAAGATGGCTATGGGGCAGATTCTCCCAAGGGAAAGTCCTGCATATAGCTGGCAAATAAACTTCATTAGAAAGATGCTAGTAGCTCCAAGAGACTATAAATGAGTCCTTGACAAGAATAAATACTCTATACTGGACTTTGCATAGCCAGTGGGCAGATGCAAATGCTCAAAATAGTATAAAAGCACCGGGACAGAAGCTACTGTACCAATTCGGACCACCGAGTTATATTTCCTCACTCCAAGGAACACAATTTACAGCCCATAGTATCCAACAGTGGACAAACAGCATATCACATCAAATGACATGTCATGTTACACATCAACTTGAGAGTAATGGTTCAATAGATATGGAAATAAAACATTTGGTCAGGGTTGGGGAGAGAAAGACATGAAGGGCTAGCTTACATGCCAATGAGTTTATGCTCTTTCAAGATGAGGGGGCCAAGAGCAGGTCCCCATTCAATAGATTCTCCTGCTTTTCTGGGAGATCTGAGAAAAGGGGATTGGGGACGTGTGACTATACCAGAAGCATGGATGATCCCTTGGCAAGAAACTATAATTTTAACTTTAAACTTATATGTCAGAATTCATAAGGGCCTGATGGGTGAATTGTGCCTTCATCCAATCTGGCAAAATTTGGATTGACAATGAATGCAGCTATATTGCTTTGTGGTAGACAGCCCACTAGTTCTTTATCTATGTACTCCTACTCTATATGAAAGGGAATGGACTGAGGGGAGGCAATTGCTAAGCTAGTATTGTTGCTGGCAATCTAGATCAGCACAGCAGCTAAACTTAACTTACCTTCCAAAGGTGGGAAAGTTTAGGTAAAAATAAATGAGAAATGGAAAGAAAGAGAAATAGTAGCTGAGGTTAAAGGAATGTATAAATGGATTATGTGATGACAGAAATCCAATATACCATTGGTGCCTCAAAGAAGGCCCTGAACAAGAGATGATATCGTCTCTTAGCTCAATTATACCAGATACCTAGAAGGATGAAGCCATTTATTGGCCAAGACCACCCCTACTTTTGGAACCTGATGAGGCTGAATGGAAGCCTGCAAACCTGAGTGGTACTGCTCCAGGAGACATTTTGGTCATGCGATATGATGACGAACTGGACCAAATGGGACTCTAGTAATGTGCCAGTATCTTTTTATTTTTAACTGTTTTATTGAGATATAATTCACATACCATACAGTCTACCCATTTAAAATGTACAGTTCAATGGTTTTTAATATATTCATGGATATGTACAACTATCACCATAGCTTTGACATATTTTTTCAGGCTACATCTATTACCATACTGCAACATGGTGTAATAGTTGCCATGTTGGTAAGATTCAGAACCTTTTGTAAATAAATCTTATGAGAATACTGATAATGATGATCAAATGTATTAAGAAATTGAGTTAAAAGCCTCCTCAGGATATACTGATGGAAAACGGCAGGCTTGAGGAAAACTGGATTTAGCTATCAACTAATTTCTATGCTAAATAGTTCTGCACAAGTTTATCATAAGGTACAAACAGTGGTAGATTGGGGAGGGGGGAACAATGAGTAACCAAGTTGGTACAAAAATAAGAAAATATATGTAATGGTTTTATGGGATGGAATAGTTATTTCTTCAATTTATTTTTACCCTATACTAGCTTCTCAAATGTTAGGCATATTCATACTGAAACTATTGCTACATATGCTATATAAATGCCATACTAAATGTAGATGCTCACACAAATATGGTCATTTTGCTCTAAAAGAGTCTTAGCCAAGGGACAGGGGGTGACCTATGCAGTAGAGCATTACCAGCCTTGCTCAAGGAAAAGTTTGGCTCTTTGTCCCCAGCTCCTGGAAAGTAACCTCTAGTACCTTGGAATATCCTGACTGATAAAAATGTCTTTGCCCACCTGGAGGCCTTGGATCACAACTAGAGATTCTCAGCCATCAACGTGATTTATGATGGGGCCTTTGGCCGTATAAAATCAGCTTGACCTCTGAAGGAGCTGGAGACTAAAGTCAGCTGTGGAGGTCACTAGCCATGTCTATGTGACTACTGGACACCAAAACTCAGGTGTGCTTCCCTGGTTGGCAGTACTCTGAGGATACTGTCACACATATTTGCTGGACAAAAGAGTGCTGTCTGCTTGGCATTACAGAGAGAGAAAAACTGGAGCACATGCCTGGTCTCTTCTGAATCCTGCCCTATGTGCCTTCTCCCATGCCGATTTTAAACCTTATCCTGTTGCTCTAATACACTATAACTATGAGTATAGCAGTTTTGCTGAGTTCTATGAGTTCTTTCTTCTGGTGAGTTATTGAATATGAGAGAGCCTCCAAACTTTAAACACAATCGACAACTGAACACTTTTGAATTTATATCGTTAGCTCCAATCTCTCTCCTAAACTCTACACCTAATATATCAACTGCCTACCTTGACATTTCTGTTCGACTATCTAACAAACACCTCAAACTTAACATATCCACCAACAAATTCAGGATATTCCGCTCCCTGCCAAAGTTTTTCTTCCTGCAGTCTTCCCCATCTCAGTAAATGGCAACACCACTTTAAGAGTTGATTGATTCAAAAATCTTGGACTCATCTGGACTCCTTTTTCTCTTATACACTATATACAAAACATTTGCAAATCTCTTGGGTCTAGTTTCAAAATACACCCTGCACGTGACCACTTTACTACAGCTGCTACTCCCTGCCTGGTCCAAACCAAAGGATTCTCTCACCTGGATTACTGCTTCATAGCCAGGCCCCCTGCTTTTATCATATCCTCCTACAGACTACTATCGATACTGCAGACAAAGCCATCTTTTTAAAAACATTAAGTCTTGTTACTCCTCTGTTCACCCTCCAGATATTCCCATCTGTCTTAGTTTCCTGGCTGAAATCTCAAATAACACAAAATGGGATGATCTAAACAACAAGAATTTATTGGTTCACAGTTTTGAGGCTAGGAAAACCAAAACAGACGCTAGCAAGGCAGTGCTTCCTGAAGACTGTGTCATTCTGGGGTTGGCTGCCAGCAATCCTTGGGTTCTTGGCTTTTCTTTCACATGGCAGTGAACATAGTGGCATCTTCTCCCTTCTCTTCAGGGTTCCACTGCTTTCAGCTTCTTCCCATGGCTTTCTTTACTTGTGTCTGAATTTCATACTGATTATAAAGGACTCCAGGACTCATTAGATATATAAAATCTAATATGTATACTATTATATATATTAAATTATACAAGAATATCTTATATATAAAATTATGTGTGTGTCAATATCTTTTCCTCCAATAAAATAGAAATTCCATGAGGGCAAGGACTGTGTCTATTTAGCTCACTGCTATATCCTCAGCACTTCATATTGTCAGACACATAGTTGATACAGTAAATATCTGTTGAATGAATGTGGTATTTCTAATATAAGTATGATATGAAGACTTTGTGGACAAGCAAATAGCAGGAGTTACAGCCAAAATTATGGTTTATACGGAATCATTTATTGCGGTGGTTTCCAAACTTTTTTTCTTTTTAAAATGGAATCAATTTTTCAAATAGAAGCATGTGATGGGTTTGGAATTATGTACCTCCCCCCCAAAAAAACATGTTCTGAGTCTTAATCCACTCCTGTGGGTGTGAACCCACTATAAGAACTTTGATGAGGTTACTTCAATTAAGGTGTGGCCCCCATGAATTGGGGTGGGTTTTAATCCTCCTACTTGAGGGGAAAGAGAGAAAGACAGAGACAGAGACAGAGAGACAGAGAGAGACAGAGAGAGACCCAAGAAATTGGAAGTCAATTGAACCTTAAGGAGAAAGGAGAAGACATCGCCAAGTGCATTTCCCCGTGACAAAAAAGCCAAGGGCCAAGGATTGCCAGCAGCTATCCCCAGAACACCTGTCTTCAGGGAGAAAGCAAGTCCTGCCAATACTTTGTGGACTTAAGCTTCAAAACCATGAGCCAATAAATTCTCGTTGCTTATGACAATGCACTGTATGGTATTTGTTTTAGCGGCCAGGAAACTAAAACAAAGCACAATATGAAAACCAGACAAAACTAAAGAGTGACACAGGGCTCAGAAGCCAGAATCCCCCAGTTCAGCTGCCCCCTTTGAACCCGTGAAGCATGAGCTTGAAAACCACAGGTCTAATGCCCAGATGCCATTCTAATGCACTAGAACTCTATTTTGAAGATAATTGAAAGCTTTTGAGCTAGCAATTGATACATTTAGATCTTTCTTTTAGGAAGATTACTCTTACATATATTGTAGAGCGAATGATGGCAGAGAAATGGCAAGCCAGATAACCAAAGAGAAGGCTGTGTAATAGGCAAGTAAACATACATTGGGGGTGGGGGTGGGATAGTGAAAATGCAAAGAAGGGAATGATAGATACAACTGTATAGGACCTGTCACCTCACAGAATGGTGGGGCTGAAGAGATGGTTAAAGAGTCAAATCTGGCAGTTTCATGCCTTGGTGACTGCAACGAGTTTAGTGAACACAACAGGAGGAGTAGGTTGGGAGAGAAACAAAGCTTGAAGCTGGAACACCTCCAAGCAGATGAAATGCAGTTCTAGAATTTAGGAGGGAAGTCCTGTTAGGCAATAACTTTTAGGAGCTATCTAAACAACTCTAGTAATTGGGGGTGAGGGAGGCAGGCGGAGGAGGGTGGGTAGAGGACTATTAAAAGTGTGCCAAGAATAGAACCTTGGAAAACAGTGGCAAGGGGCTGAGTTGAGGAATGGAAACCGGGGAAGAAGCAGCAGGCAGAGAGGCATGGAGACTGAACACCATCGAAAAAGTGGCATCGTGGGACCAAAATGAGCGGCAGCGCAGAAACCAGCTAGGATGTAGGCTGAGGATGAGACGTTGGATGACGTAAGCAATAAACGCTGTGCATCTACTACTACTGTGCATCTACTACTGCCTTTCATTGTGCGTTGCTGTACAAAAGTAAGACAACGCCCTGCGTCCACCACATCATCTGATTCGTGCGCCGCTGGTGACCTACCCAGAGCGAACTTGAGGGACCTAGACGCCTAGGTGGCCCGACGGGGTGGAAGAGACTTACCGGAGGGCCGACCTCCAGGAGGGGCCCTGGAAGACAAGGGCCGGGCCACTGTTGCTGTACCCCGACGGCCGTGGAGGCTGGGGACCGCGACTTGGGCCAGCCACAGTCACAGAGCCGCAGGGTCCTGGCCCCAGCCTCGCCGCCCGGCCTGCCGCCCTCCCAGCAGCCTCCTGGGTTCGAGGGCCGCAGGCAGGCGGGAGCCTCGTGGGCGCCCCGCGCACCACGCGCGTCGTGCGTCACTGAGCGGCGACTCTCGCGGAAAGGACGCCAGGAAGCCGGTCGCGAGGCAACGAAGGGAGGCCCCTCACGCCCGGCTCCCCAGCTCCCCAAGATGGTCTTCTGTCAGAGCGGAAAGAGCGCATCCTGAGCCACCTTCCAGCTTTCTTCACCTCGCGGAATGAGTGAATCCGATTCCATTGCTCTTTCCCACGAGAAGCGGGAATTGAACTCAGCCCCTAGTCACCCCGCTCCCTGCGTTAGGGAGCTCCGTGGAGGCTTTGACCCTTTAAGAGGCCCGAATCTCTCGCTCAGGTCTCATACTTGCAGGTGCGAGGTTTTTCTGAGATCTCCAAGAACAGAACACCCATGCGTAATCGGAGATTTCCTATCAACGACAGTTTTGCCTGTTCTTAAACTTCGTTTGAATAGACTCAGTAAGTAACCTTTTGTGTCTTGCTTCTTTCATTCACCTGATGTCAGAGGGATTCATACATGTTGTGGCAGAGTGCATCCTTTTTCATTACTGGAGATGAGAGTTTCTCAGCCTGGGTATTGTTAATATTTTAGGCCAGATAATTCTCTTCCCCTACCACTTAACCTCAGTGTTTTTTTTCAGTGTCAGCTCTTTCTTCCTGCCTGTCTGAACTGCGTCTCCTTTCCAAGACTAACTCCTCCATCTCTGCGTTTTATCTCTTCCACCACTTATTTATCTTCTTCTTGTGTTCAGCCTCTCTATTGTTTCCCTTCCCATCAACACTTGTACTTGCACAAACGACCCCCATTTTAAGGAATAAGAAATAAGCAGTTCTTCCACCAGCTATCAACATACCCCTTTTCTCCTCTTCCCAGTCTTATATTTTGAAAGGACAGTCAACACTTGCAACCTCCACATCTTCATTTCTCCTAAGCCACAGAAAGTCAGGTAAAATACAGGGCACAAGGAATATTTAGGAAATCTTTATACTAAAAACTCTTCATATTCAAATTTAACCAGTTATCCTGTTTTTAATTGCTAAATCTAGCAGTCCTGTTTAATCCACAATTCTACATGAACTATACCTACTAAACTCATCAATTCCAAATGACACTTCCCAGACCTTATGTAGTTTTTCTCCCTACTATTTGGCTTATTTTCTTTGCTGAAATACACTTTTCCTTTGGTTTCCATGACATCGAACTCTCTCCTGGTTTCCCTTTTCCCTCTCTGGCCACTTCTCAATATTATTTCCTGAATCAGATTCTCTTTCTCCACATAACCCTTAAATCTAGGAATTCCTTGGAGTCACGATCCCACATTCTCTTCTTTCCCTGGCAGTCTCATCCATTTGCATGGCTTTATTGTGTTAAGAACTATGAAGGGTCTGGAATTTTACCCTATTTACAAGTGAATACACTATCCATTCCATGGATGCTATCAGAAGACAAGAGACTCTTGGGTCAGAGACAAAAGACTTTCTAACTCTTGGCAAAAGCAGAAGCCAGAGTGTCAACATTGCCCGTTTCTCCTGCCCCACCCCTTATGGTAAGGTAGATGGGCTTAGATGGATGCCAGCTCACGCAGTGAATTGCATCACAGGAGAGGAATACTGAGCTTGGGAAATTACAATACTATATAACTTTCAGTACCATCTATTTCTAGACCATTTTCAACATCCCCAACCAAAACAGACAGTAATTTACTACTAATTCCCTAATCTTCTCTCCCCCACTCCTGGTAACCCGCTGTGCTGGTTATAAAGTAATATATACCCCAGAAAAGCCTGTTTTAATCCTGATCCAATCTTGTGGGAGCAATCATTTATTTTAATCCTGATTTACTACTGTAGGTTGGAAACTTTTTTTTTTTTAACCATCCAGATTTTTTTTTTCTTTTTTGTGAAGAATAATGTATGTACAAAAAAACCCAATAAATTTTAAAGCACATCACAACACTTAGTTGTAGAACAGATTCCAGAGTTTGGTATGGGTTACAATTCCATAATTATGGGTTTTACTTTTAGCTGCTCTCAGATACTGGAGACTAAAAGAACTATCGATATGATGATTCAGCAATCATACTCATTTGTTAAACCCTACCTTCTCTGTATAACTCCACCATCACATTTGATATTTTTCCCACTCTTTAGGGGTATTTAGGCTGTGTTTATTCTAGCTTTTTCATGTTAGAAGGGGCTGTCTATAATATGAGATAGGGAGATGGAACTACTTGATTTTCTGGAAAGGCTGGCCCATCTGCATTTCAGGAATTATCTAGTCCAGGGACCTATGTGGAGGTTGTAGACTTTTTGAAAGTTACCCTAGTGCATGGAACCTTTGTAGAATCTTATATAATGCCCTAGGTGTTCTTTAGGATTGGTGGGAATGGTTTTGGTTGGGGGGTGGCAAGCTATGATAGGTAGCAATGTCTAACTGAAGTTTGTGTAAGAGTGACCTCCAGAGTAGCTTCTCAACTCAATTTGATACACCCCATTTGTTACACTTCTTTTCCCCTTTTAGTCAGGATGGCATTGTTGATCTCATGGTGCCAGGGCCAGGCTCATCCCTGGAATCATTTCCTATGCCACTGGGGAGACTTTATCCCTGGATGTCATGTTCCACATAGTGGGGAGGGCAATGATTTCACTTGCGGAGTTGGGATTAGAGAGAGAGGCCACATCTGAGCAACAAAAGAGGTTCTCCAGAGGTAACTCTTAGACATACCTATAGGTAGGCTAACCTCCACTACATACATAAGCTTCACAAGGGCAAGCCTCAAGATCAAGGGCTTGGCCTATTGATTTGGGTGTCCTTAATATTTGACACAGTATCAGGGGTTTCCCTAGCAGTGAAGTTTAATTGTTCCATATTTTTCCTCCCATCCCTCAAGGGGCCTTGCCAATACTATTGATTATCTGCTTAATTTACCCTGGGATTTATCCAGGCATTACATTAAGCTATACAGAATTAAAGGCCCTCATTGTTATTCTGGGCTCCCTGTGTTTGGATTATTTAAATGATCAATCACACAGATGGAGTTAGATTACATGCTATAACACATAAATCTAGGTTCTGGACAAAATAAACCTTTCTTCTTTTGGTCTCAAAGAGTAGATGAGGTTCTAAAATACAGACAATGTCTGGTTGGAAACATTTGATTATATTATCTCCATGGAGCTGTGGCATGCCCAATTGTGCATGTGACCTTTTGATTAGATGGAGAAATGACTCCACCCATTCGAGGTGGGTCTTGATTAGTTTACTGGAATCCTTAAAAAGGAAACATTTTGGATAGAAAACCACCATTGCACTGTCCTATATATAAAATATATTTATATATTTTAACATGATGCATTTCAGAGCATTTTGGTCATAACTCTGGTAAATGTGTAAAAATGAAACAGAACAAAACCTCTCTATGGGTTCTTCATATAAAATAACTGTCTAATGTTTTTATTCCTGAAAGAAGCTTCATTTAAAAATGCTTATAAGATTAAAGTTGAGGGTAGTGTGATGGTGGTTCAGTGGCAGAATTCTCGCCTGCCATGCCTGAGACCCAGGTTCGATTCCCAAGGCCTGCCCATGCCAAAAAATAAAAATAAAAATAAAAAATTAAAGCTCAGATTGTACGAGTTAACTGTTATCATTAAATTCTGAGGTGCTTTATTCTTTATAGAGCCCAGTAGTTCCCTGGAACTTTAAATGTCTGTGTGACACCTGAAATTCAGATTTGGTTCTCCAGCTTGGGAAGTTAGCATGGGTCCATACAGCAATGTCGGATAAAAAAACTGAAAGAGATCAAACTCCAATTAAAGATGTGATAAAACTGATCTGGTTAAAACTAAGGTAAATCAATATACAAGGAAAAGAATAATATCATATTTTAAATCTTTAACTTTTGTGTGAGATAAAAGAAAAATGTTTATTTTGTCCAAAATTTACCCTATCTAATTTAATCTGTCTAGTCAAACAACCTAATTTAGCTTTATTTGACATGGAACCTGGAAAAAGGAACAAACTCTTAATGTTCTGTACAAGGTAATGTTATACAATGATGCATTTCAGAGCATTTTGGGCATAAAATGAGGAAGTGTTTGCAAAGTCCCTTGAGAATTGGGAAAGACAGGACTATTAAGCTTACCACCTGGCGAATTCCTGACATTTTCTTAACCAAGAGGGGCTCGCATTTTAATAAGCCAAGGCCTCAATTTTGAGGCTTGCCTTTATGAAATTTATTTCTTTAATAGTAAACTGAATCTATTTAAGATGGCCTAAGAGCCATCTCCAGAAAATCTCTGCTGTTGCTCAAATGTGGTCTCTCTCTAAGCCAAACTCTGAGCTTCCCCCCCAGCATGGGACTTAATTCCCAGGGGTGTGAGCCTGGCACTGGCATTGCAGAACATAACTGGTCCTAGCATTGCGGGACATAACTGGCCCTGGCACTGTGAGACTTAAGTTCCAAGGATGAGCCTGGCCCTGACATCATGGATGAACTGACCAAAAGGGGGAAATAGAGTTTCAATGACTAAGAGATTTCAAATCGAGTTGGGTGGTCATTTTGGAGATGACTGTTATGCAAGTTTCAGCCAGATATTGCAAACTGCCACGATATAGCAAACCCCAACCAACAGTGTTCCTGGAAACCCTGAAAGATATCCTGTGCTGTATAAAATTTTACTTATTAAGTTTGCTTTTCAGAGACTTGAAAACTCCAGATTGTTCCAATGCCAGAAAAGCTCTGAAACCCAGAAATACTGGGCTCTCCCAGAATAACAACTGGTTTCATCAGTTCATCCCTTTGCCCCTTAATAACAACACCCCTTTTCAGCCTTGAAGCAGTTAGAAGAGTCATCGCCCAGATATCCCTTAAAATTGAGAGATAATTATCAAATGAGAGGGCAGAATTGTAGCCAAGAGGTCGGAATTTGGGGGGATGATTTTAATTACTGAATCATATTCCTTTTTGCTTTCTGGGGTATTGGAATTGATAGAGGGAAATACTGAAATCCCTAAACTTTATTTCAACTGCCCCGATATCTGAAATGAGTGTAAAAGCCCTTTTCTTGTGCCTTGTGACTGTAAGAGCTATTACGTCCTTTATCTGGTCAGTTTCTTATAGGGCAAAGGCCCTAAAGCTGATGAAGCCAGCTATTAACTAGCCTCAGCCCTGGACATTTGTAAATCTTATCAGCTAGAGTCTGCTATCGAAAGGTAATTTGTCTTTGTTCCGTTTGGTTTGCACCTTTAGAACTAAAGTAATAGCTTTGCCTCCCCTCCTTTCAGCTTATGTTCTCCCACTGAAATGATGATAACACTGTCTCCTTTTCTGCTTTGCAGTTGGTATTCAAAACGACCTCATCTCCCCTTGCTAAAATCCTTAAAAACCTTGAACTCCCTAAATTCTGGGAGGCAGATTTTGTGCTGCTAGGCTGTTTGCTCTCCTACTATGCATGTAATAATAAACTCTCTCTCTTTGAAATAAAAATAATAATGCCACCACTTTCATTCTTGATTTTAGTTATTTGTGTCCCCTCTCTCTTTTTCTTTGTCAGTCTGGTGAAATTTTTGTTGATTTTTTATTGACCTTTTCATAAAACTAGCCTTTTGTTTTGTTGACTTTATTGTTTTTCCATTGTCTATTTCATTATCTCTGCTTTGATCTTACTGTTACCTTTCTCCTATTAACTCTGGGTTTGTTTTGCTCCTGTTCTAGTCTCTTCAGGTGTGGTATTATTGATTTGTGATTTTACTTCTTTTTTAATGTAGGCATTTACAACTATAAATTTCCCTCAGAGGAAATTATGCGTATGCTTCTCATAAATTTTGGTGTGTTGTGCTTTTGTTTTCATTTGTCTCAAGAAATTTCCCTTCTTTGAGCCACTGGTTCTTAAATGGCATATTAATTTCCACATATTAATTTTCTAGTTTTCCTTGTTGATGATTTCTAGCGTTATTCCATCGTGGTCTGATATGATACTTTGCATGATTTTATTATTTTTAAATTTAAGATTTGATTGTGGCCCAACATGTGGTCTATACTAGAAAATGTTCCATGTGCCCTTGGGGGGAAGGTGTATTGTGCCACTGGCAGTGGGGAGTTTTATGTATGTCCATTAGGTCTAACTTGTTGATAGTGTTGTTCAAGTCTTCTATTTTCTTATTTATCTTGTGATGTACTATCAATTGTTAAAGGGGTGTATTGCAGTTTCCAACTATTATTGCAGAACAGTCTATTTCCCCTTTCAATTCTGTTATTTTTTGCTTCATGTTTTGGGGGCTATGTTATGAGGTGCATATGTTCATTATCATTTTATCCTATTGCTGGATTGAATTTTTTATCAATAAATAATATCCTTCTTTATATCTTGTAATTTTTTTTGGCAAAGTCTATTCTGTCTGATAATATAGCCACTTTGCCTCTCTGTTGATTACTGTTTGCATGGAATATCTGTATTTACCCTTTTACTTTCAACCTCTGTGTCTTTGTAACGAAAGTAAATTTCTTGTAGAATGTATATAGATGGATCATGTTTTTTCATACTGTCTACCAATTTTTGCCTTTTAACAGGGGAATTTAATTCATTGACATTTAAGGTAACAAGAAGGATTTACTTCTGCCATTTAACTATTTGTTTTATGTCTTGAATGTTTATTTTTCTTCAAATACTCCTTTTTTTGTATTTAGTTGCTTTTCTGTAGTGTTGCCTTTTGAATCCCTTCTTCTTTCCTTTTCTATTTTTTATTTTATTAGTGGTTACCTTAAAATTGCCATTAACACCTTAAACAACCTAGTTCGACTAGTACTCAACTAGTTTCAATGTATGCAATCTCTCTAATCCTGTACGTCCCTCTCCCTTTAGACTGTTATTGTTTCAGATTACGTCTTTATACATTGCATGTCCATTAACATAGATTTCAAATGTTATTTCACACATTTGCCTGTTAAACCCCATGGGGTGGGGGAAGCAGTTACAAACGGACAGTACAATTAAACAGGATTTTATATTAATCGATGTCATTACCTTTACCAGGGTGCTTTATTTCTCATGCCTTTGTGTTACTGTAGGGCAGCTCTTTTGGTATGAACTCTTTCATCTTTTGTTTTATCTGTAAATGTCTTAATTTCTCCACCATTTTTGCAGGATAATTTTACCAGATACAGAATTCTTGGTTGAAAGTCTTTTTCTTGAAAGACTTTAAATATGTTATCCCACGTTCTGGCTCACATGTCATTTCCTTATGGAGGCTTCTCCTGACTGCCTTGAAAATATCAAGTTCCCTTGTCATATCCTCCTGTTTATGTCCACTTTGGGACACTTATCCCACCTGACAGCAAGTTCGAGGAGCATGGGATGTGTCCCTACCACTGCATCCTTAGTGCCTTAAACACAGTAAACAATAAGAATTTCTGGAAAGATTGAACGAATCTGCCTCTCAAGGAATTTGCTTCAGCACTCCTCTGTGATTGTTAGACTTTAAGCAACCGCAAGTCTTCTTTATCCTTAAAATAATTTCCTTTAGTGCCATTACTGCCTAAAGTTATTGCCACATTACTCTTTCCTTTGAGATCTGCTAGATTTCTTGAAATAGTCTCATCTCTTTTGTGTTTGTACTTCATTTTCTAATGAACGTGCCTGTCTTCCTTCCAAATTTGGAAGGTTCTTGAAGAAAGAACCTTTTATTTTTCTATCTCCTACAGTCTCTTGAATACAATTAGAACTCAGTAATGTTTGCTGAATTGACGTGAATCAAATAAAATAGAATAAAAGCATTCAAAATTTATTTTGAATGCTGGTCCCTTAGGAAAAAATAAGAGGAAACGTGAAGATTTTAGTAGTGATTTTGGAGAGTTCAGGATCTTTCCAAGGTCTTTGGTATTTAGCTTAGAAACATCAACTTTTTCTAGAAATTATGCCGTACTATCAGGCATAGTTAGGCTGTTTTGGCTCAGAGATGGAACAGGGCAGAGTACACCCAGCACGAGGAGTTTGAGACCCTGTGTGCATAGCAAGGAAGATTGCTTGATGTAGACTTACCTGAATTATGAATGGAGAAAGGCAAAATTAAAGGGGAATGTAGGAGGTGTTACAGCTCTTGTGAAGTGACAAAAAACGTCGTGACAGCCTTCAGAAAGTGTCTTCAGTCTGGGTCAGTTTGACGACTGAACACAATGAGGAGGTAAGGAAGCAAGCCAATGTCTTGCCCTAAGACCCATCAATGTTTCTCTACTGTTTAGTGAACTAAATCACAATTTCTTAGCTTGGTGTTCAAAGTTTCCTTTAGCTCAGCCTCAACTTAGCTTTTCAGCTTTATCTCCTGTTTCTCTGCTTATTAATTCTGTGCTTCAACCAAACCAGAGTGTAGACCTTTGCCTAAACTGGCTGCCCCGTATTTATACCTTTTGGAGCATTTCCCCCACCTGGCAGACCCTCGTATCTTATTTCTACCTTTTGAAATTGGATCTGTCCTTTTGAGACCAGTTGCAGTTCAAATGCTTCCTTTTTGCAGCCTTTCCTGATCGTTACACTTGGGAATTCTCTCAACAGCTCAATACCACTTGCTTGTAACATGCATTCAGGATGGCACTATTTGACACCATCTTGTTTCACTACTTGGTTCTCACAGACCACCTTCTGATTCCCCTCCTCCCTCTCATGTTGCTTTCTCAGGTTCTTGGCCTCCTGTATGTGGTTATTTGAGATGTTGAAATTCTTCAAGGCTCCATTTTGGACCCTCTTTCCTTGGCCATAGCACCTATAGATTCAGTTACCTTCAAATTCTGATCCCCTCTGATTTCTCCAAACCCCAGGAGCCTGCTTATCATCTTCACTTGGATGTCTCAAAGGCACTGAAAAGATGGTATCTGTGCCAAACCTGGCCTCCTTCTAGGGTTCCCTCCCCTAGGTGGTGCTACCCTCCATTCAGTTCTACAAGCCTGAGCCTGGGAGCCTACCTTGCCAGCTCCCTATCGTGTACCCCTCTACCTCAGTGTCTGTTCATTCTACCTTTTTCTTTTTCAAAGAAGTTGTGGGTTTGCAGATCATGCATAAAATACAGAATTCCCACCTAACACCCCCAACACCTTGCCTTGGTGTGGAACATTTGTTACAGTTGAGGACATTCTACCTTTCAAATATCTTTCTGGCCTGTGATTTGTCCCCATCTCTACTGCCACTCCTCTTGTCCCACCTTCCATCATTTTTTGCTGGGACCACCATAATCACTTCCACAAATAAAAATTAAAAAAAAAAAAAAGACAAATAGTCTATAATCTCACTGATATGAAACAGAATAAGCAAATTCATAGTGCCAGAAACTAGAACACAGGTTAGCAGGGACCAGCGTGGGGTTAAATGAATGGGGAGTTAATGCTTACTTGGTATAGGATTTCTGTTTGGGATGATGGAGTTTTGATAAACAGTGGTGGTCATCATAGCACAACAATGTGAATGTAATTAATACCAGTGACTTATTTTTTGAGTGTGGTTAAAAGAGAAATTTTAGGTGGTATATGTTAGTAAAATAAAAACCAAACATAGGATTGTACAACACAGAGAGCCTAATGTAAACCATGCATTATAGTTAATAGTTAGAATATTCTCTCATCAACAGAGGTTCCTAGTTAACACACTAATACAGTGTTAACAGGAAAAACCATGTGTGGGTGTATATGGGAACTCTATTTCCTGCATGATTTTTCCATAAAAAATTTTTTCTAATAAAAATGTTTACAGGTCTATTATATATATATCAGAGTCAGAGGATAACCATGGTAAGCAGGGCTTTAAATCACAATTGCACATACATCCCTGGGCTGTTTTCACCCAGACTATCCACCCACCTACCCATTTGGTTCCTTTTCATCTTGGCAGGGACACTCCTAGGCCCAAGGCAAATTTGGCCTGTTTATATACACCCATCCCCTTCTCTTACTTTTGTTGATGGCGTGTTAGCATCATTATGTGGCTGCTCTGGCTAAGATGTACTGCAGCATATGTAAGAAAAAATTTTTTTAAAAGGATAGATTCCCAAAGGTGCAGCGCTTAAGTAGATTCAGTTAAGACTCCCCGGTATAAATGTAGGCTTTTTACAGGAATCCCAGACCTCAAACCACTTTGGTCAGTTATCACTACTCTCCATTGCCAGGTTGAAATATTTATTTGAAAAATTGAAAACACAGATGCAATGTTTTATACAAAGAAAGTTATTAATACCATAAAACTATTGTTGGAAGGAAACAAAAGCCAGTGGCTACCTGCCCTGGGAAGGGAGGCACTCAGTGAAAAGAAAATTCATTTTAAAGGAGCTATCCAATGGAAAATTGGGGAAACGTTAAAAACAGACAGGAAAACAAACCCATCCCTGCAAACCTAAATGTGAAAGAGTTGTTGTAAGTTTGAGAAATTGCATCATTGCCAAGATTTATCTGAACCCCCTCGGTTTGTCCCTATGAGTAGTAATAAGCTTAATTTAGGGCCTTCAAACCTGAGGTAGTTGAGGGTCACCTGAAAAACATGTCTGGAAATATCTACTTTTAATCGGACCCAACTGCATCTAACCAGTTGTTTCCCATTGCTTTGGCTCCTGGGGTAAAGGCAGTCCTACCATTGTGGGTTGCTGAGCCTGTTAGGTCTGGACCTGGGAGACAGAGGAGTTGAGCAGCAAATAGCTGGCAGTTTGCTGTTTTTATGGCTGACAAGTCCCTGGTGGTGGTTTTCCCTGCTGCAGGCAGTGCAGTCTCTGGAGGACCAAGGACGGTGGAGAGAGGACAAGGCCAGTCAGGGGCGAAGGCCCGTGTTGGGGACTGAAGGCTTGCATTGACAGAAGGGACTTGCGGAGATGTGGAGAGGTGGTGAAAGGTAGCAAGAACTTAACTAGTTGTTAAAGACCAGGGTGTGGGGTGGAGCCGGCAGACCCCTGTAGTCTAGGGAGCTGACTAACAAGTAGGAATGTGCCAGGGGCAAGCTCAGAACAAGCTTCTCCTCAGGGTTGAGGCCAAAGCCAGCAAAGCTGACTGAAAAGACATGTGTCTGTGATCCCCGTGTCACCTGGTGTGAACCTTCATGTCTCATCTGGTAACTGAAATGGTTCCAAACAAGGATACTCGGGACAGTGTTCGGTTCTTTCAGCCGCTGGGCTAAGGACTCGGTATTCAGGTGGGTGCCCTGGGGGACTGCTGAGGGCAGGACAGCCAGCAAATGATCTGTCAGTCAGTCTAAGTGAGACTCTTTGCTCATCTGCCCTTGCAAATCAAGGCGTTTTCTTCTCTTTCTTCCTTATTATGTACACACGTATCCTTACTCTAGAGGTATAAAAACACTGGCTCACCAAATTAAATAGGTACAGCTGTATATCAACCTCTTATCACAAGCCATTATTTTGTTGTCCTGTCTCGTTATGGCCCATTTACACTCAGCCATGATGCATATTCACCTTCAGTCACGGATGATGCTACAGCGATTAACTGGAAAGGCTGTGAGGTTCTTTCTGAAGTCTCCACATGTGATTCCTTTTTTAGACAAAAGTGTTTCACACCAACACTGACACACTTATTTTTTGAATAACCAAAGCAGGACATTTAAGTTTTTCCTAGAGAATGGCCTGGCTTCTAATTTGAGCTGTTATGAAAGTAATAATTCTATATCTGACAGATGATTTCCTCACATAAGACTGAGTTAGCCTGTGCTCCTGTGCAAGTGCCGTCTGAACTGTTTTCTGATTCAGGCTGAGACCATGTAGGTTTTAAAGATTACTGTGGCTTCCTTTAAGGGGTAGTGATATTTGGCACAGAATCCAAATCTGGTCCAATATACTAGATTCCCCGCCCCCGTCCCCCCGGTAATTTGGAGCATATGTCTAAGTGGCTGGGACTCTGCAAGTGAGGACTTGGCCCCTGCAGGAGCTGTTGGTCCACACTAAGAACACACTGATTGACATGCCTGGCCCCTGGGCCAGGGGTGCCGTACATCACTGCTTCTGCCTTGGAATGGGAAACCGCCAATCCCAAAGCAGCACTCCACACGAGACTGTTCAGTTTATACCGCCCAGCATATGGATCATACTTCTGAGTACTGTACTTTCACTTCCTGGGAGACAAGACAGTTTTTTGTTTCCCACTGAGAAAATGCAGAGGGAGAGTCAAGGGGTGGGTTAGGAAGAGGGGTATGATTCACAGTGATCAAACAGGGGTCTCACAACCCGTCACATAGGAAAACTCACATGTTCCTTTGGGACAGGTCCTGGGAAGTGCTTGTTGGTTACTACCTAAGAGTTGCTACAGGTCAAGAAGGAAGACATGTTTTTCTGAGATTGAAAGGTCACTTAAATGCTGGGGGGTCCATTTGGAGGTGGCGAAGTGCTGCCAGCCTGTCTCTGGGAAGCTCTTAATGTACCATCTGGCCTCATCCCACCAGCAGGACCAGGAAGGCCTGGACCTTGGGGCTGGAAGGAGTCAGTCAGTGGCCCCCTGCTTCTCTTTATCCCCTGACCCAGATGCTCTGAGGAACCTGCCTAGTTAGGGATCCAGGCTGGTAACAGTCCAGAGATGACATGTTGGCCTCTTTCTGAATCTTGAAGCTGATGTACAAGGGCCCAATGCAAACCTTGCCGTAGTCAAACCTGAAATCCTGATTGCTCCAAGCATCTTTTCATAGGCTGTTTGCTGCTTAAAGGAGGTTAGTAATAAATATGAAAGGTACCAAACCAGGCACAGGGTTCTTTTCTGATGGGTGAACATCTGCCTGATCTTCTGGGTCTGTTAATTACGTAGAACCTGGAACTCTTGTCTTCAGATTCAAAGGATGCCAAGGCAGACATGTGGAGAAAGGAATTGGAACTCCCTCCCATGCTCCCTCTTAGGGCCCTGGCTGGGTAGGAAGGGAGGTGGCCGATGTGATGTGGCAGAGAAGATTCATTCCGAGGGAAGTAGTGTTGCTACTCTCACCAGCTCCATTCAAGTATATGATCAGTTTTTTCAGCCTGGTCACAGGAGTTCCTAAGTAAGGTGTCCCCTGAAGCCCTGGGCCAGGTGCATCCCCTTTCCCTCTTTTTGTAACACTCTCATTTATGAAGGTGGACTGAGGCTGTCAGCTGGGGTCCAGCTTTAGGAAGGGAAGGCACTCGCCTTGCTTCTGCCTTTTGAGGAAAGCTGTCACTCAACAGCTCCGCCTGACTCTGGGGAGTGGCCTTGGCTGACCCACACTCCCTCAGCAGGACCCTCGGCGCAGAGGCTGGCGTGGAGCACCAAGGAAAGGCCTGAGCTGCACCAGCACTGTTAACTGCTGTGGTGGAGGGGCCCCCGATAACTCAGAGCTCCAGGGGTGCTCCCTTTGGGAGAGTTGGCTGTGTGAATGAGACTTCAAAAAAGAAAACCAAAAAACCCAACCGACCACCGTAAGAAGCAGTGGGAATCCATGGAACTGCCAGAAGAGGGGGAGAACTGCCTTGGCATGCTCAGCCAGGACACTCCTGCTGTTCTTCTGACTCTGTGCACACATTCAGGGAAGTGTCTTGGTCTGGAATCCACCAGCCCTCTGATGCTCACAAGTTTGTGCAAATGATGAAACGGAAAAGACTGAGAAGAAAACAGAAAAGAAAATGCATAAGCTCTTCCCTCTTCAAGCTCTCAATAACAGCAAGCCCCTCTAATAAGGACACAGATTGGTGTGGCGGGAATGTGGTAGGCAGGACTGGGTTGGAAGTCCTCTCTGTTGGAGTGGCCCTGGTTCTCCTCCAACTGGGGCTGGGGCTTGCTCTTGGGCAGCAGAGGCCAGACACTAGGGAAGTGATGAAAGAGCAGAGATCAAGGGTTCAAGACAGAAAGGGTGTCACAGGGGAGGTAGTCTTTTGGAGGCTCATGCAGGTCCTCAGCACTGGTCAATAGAAATGGTGTGGATACCACTGGGACTCCAAAGATTTAGTCTGTAGTTGGGGGAATAGCAAACACATAGATGGTGACAAGGATTTACACTGACGTATGGGGCGTTGGCTTGGCTCTATTCTTTCTCGGTTACCGCCTCTTGCAGTGTAGGTGGGGATGCTTCTGTTCCTAAAAGAAATAACAACTAATGTTTCATAACAATTCATGCATGCATGCATTCATTTAACCAACAAAACACACCACCATGCTGAGAACTAAAATGCATTAAAATCACAACCACGTAATCATCTATTTCCCCAGTTAAGCATCTAGGAATGACTCAGATATGTCTGTGGCTAGTTCCCAGAGCTGATCAAATCCAACAAAAATCAACAATCTTGGTTGTGGTCAGGTTGGCCTACTTGAAAAGCGGCACACACGAATTTTAGGTGATGACGAGTCCCTGGGCTGGTGGGCTGGGAATTACTCCCCTCTGGTTCTCAGCTCCTGACCCTATCTCCTGGCATTGTTCCCCATTACTGGCTCTAGACAGACTTTTGCTAATCCACTTGCCCCAGACTACTGGATTTCCACCAACCACTAACCGTTCACTATTCAACTCTATCTGGGCCTAAACTTGCAGGAAGCAAACTAGGCTAACTGGGCCTTGAGGGAACGGCAGTGGTGACTGAGTGAGGAACGAGCCCACTGGTCAATGTTCAGGTCTTGAAAGGTGACCCCAAAAAAGCACTTTCAATTCATAGTTTACCTCAGTTTTAGGACTAAAGGTTAATTACAACTGAAGAGAAAATACACTCTCTTCCTAGAGAAGAGGAGGAGGACGTCATCAACCTGACAGATTCCTCACTCTGATCCATTCGAGGGGAAGGGCTTCATCACATAACTTCTTCCTCTCCCTGTGGAGACAACTCACCTTCTTCCCAGCCCTCAGCAACACCAGCAAGCTCATAATGCTTCTTCCGAAGATCTCCCAGTTTTTGACGCTCCTTCTGCAATTCATTTTCTAGCTCTAGCACTCTAACCTGTGGGGAAGGTAAAAGGGGTTTTCTTTTGATCAGCTGTGTGAGAACTGCCTTATTTTGACTTATCTCTTTTCTCCATGTTGTAGTTTTCTTCTTCCATCTTATCTACCCTTTTCCCTTAGTTTGATCAGTTCTCAATTTCAACTTTCTGCTCTCATTTCCCCATTCTCTCATTTATCCTTCTATCCCAGTGACTCTTAGGTTTTCTCACTGTGACCCTCTACTGGAAATGCGTGATGCTTCACAAAACCAAAGCCTAAATAAGACTAGGGCTTATTTTACACTCTTCTGATAAATCGCTCTCCATTAGCAACTCTTAATGCGTAGCCTATCTGTATGGTGTGCTGGCATCTAGTTGTAAGCCTTCTCCTTTAATCACAGTTCCCTAGTATCTCTGAGGTGTTGGTACAACCTAGGGCCATTATTACTCCAGGAAAAGATATGGACAATCTTACTGTTTTTGGTTCTGGCTATCTCTACTCCTCTTTCATTTATTTATTAATTCAAGAAATACTTTTGCTGAGCACACATCATGTACTCCAGGCTCTGTTTTAAGTGCTGGAGACAGTGGGGAACAGAGAGACAAGGTCCTTGCTTACCTTGTAGTGGGAGGAGGGGCAATAAAAGAATAAGAAAATATCAGATTGTAAAGGAAATGACACATGGCAATGTGAGAAAGGGTGATTAGCTAAGGGTGCCCTGAGGAATTAAATTTGAGCTGAAACCTAACTGGCCATAAGAAATTAGTTGTTAAAAAAACTGGGGAATAACTAGGCAGAGGTAACAGTAAAAGCAAAGCATCTAAGACAGGAATGGACTTGAGGTGCTTTGCAGTTGATGGTGCTGAGATGAGGTTGGAGAAATAGCTAAGAATCATTTTACCCAGGGACAACAGACCAGAATTCCTTACTAAGTGCAAATGAAAGCTACTGGAAAGTTTTAGCAGTGAAGTGACACCTTATAATTTATGTTTTAAAAACATTATGTGGAAAATGAATAAGCTATGGAGGGGTGAGAGGGAAACAAAGAGACTATTTAGATGGTTCAATTTTTGTTGTAAACTTTTTATTAAGGAAAATGCAAAATATATACAGAAATATGGAAACTAATCCAAGGAACCCCACCACGTATCTTTCACCCAGCTTCCCCAATTATCAACTCACGGCCAGGCTTGTTTTAGCTATGTACTCTTTCCTGTGTATCTCCCACCATCCCTGCCATGCAATTATTGTGAAACAAATACTCGTATACATTATAGTTAGGTTGTTTTTTGCCGTAGTTCAGGAGAGGTCCAGAATAAGTTGAACCAAGTGTCAAAGAAGAGACTTACCACAAAGCCAATCAAAATAAAACCCTAGGCAAGAGAGAGAAACTGACCTTCAGAGTAAACTATCAGGATAATTTGATGCCTAGACATCAGCAAAAATTACAAGTCATACCCAGAAACAAGAAGATATGGCCCCAAGAACAAATTAAAACTTTGGAGGAGACATAGAATTTGAAACAGCTAATCAATATATCCAAACAAATCTCCTAAATCAATTCAAGGAGATGAAGGAAAATATGGATAAAGAGATAAAGGACAACAGGTGAGCATAAAGAAGAATTTGAAGGTATGAAAAGAAAGAGAACTAATGTTGATGAAAGGCACAGTAGAAGAGATTAAAAGTATACTAGTGGCATACAACAGCAGATTTGAAGAGGCAGAAGAAAAACTCAGTGAACTAGAAGACAGAATAGAAAGGGAGAAAAGAATGGAAAAAATTGAGCAGTCTCAGGGACTGAATGACAGCATGAAGCACGCAAACATGTGTCATGGGTGTCCCAGAAGGAGAAGGAAAAAGGAGAAGAAAAATATTTGAGGAAATAATGGCCGAAAATTTCCCAACTCTTATGAAAGACAGAAATATACATGCCCAAGAAACACAGTTTATTCCAAACAAAATAAATCTTAATAGACCTACCCCAAGACCCAAGCAGCAAGAGAAAAGCAATTTGTCACTTACAACGGAACAGCAAGAAGACTAAGTGCTTATTTCTCATTAGAAACCATGGAGGTAAGAAGGAAATGGCATGATGTATTTGAGGTACTGAAAGAGGAAAACTGCCAACCAAGAATTCTTTATATGGCAAAACGGTCCTTCAGAAACGAGGGAGAGTTTAAAATATTCACAGATAAACAGAAACTGTAACTGTCTGGAAATGGATAGAGATGATGGTAACACATTGCTGTGAGTGTAATTAACAGTATTGAATTATGTCTGTATGTGGCTGAAAGGGGAAGTTTTGGGTCATGTATTTTACTAGAAGGAAAGTTAGAAAACAAGACATGGGACTGGATAACACAATGAACCCTGTTGTGAATGATGAATTTTGGTTAATAGTACAAATAAAAGAATGTTCGTGAATTACAACAAATGTACAACACCATTACAAGGTGTTAATATGGGGAAAATATATATGTAATATAAACTAAGGTATTAACAGTAATACTTTAATATTCTTTCATGAATTATAACAAAGGTACCACACTAATGCAAAGAATCAACCCTAGGGGGGTATATGGGAATGCTGTTGTACTTTTTTATGTGATTTTTCTATAAACCTACAGCTTCTGTAATTTAAAAAAAAAAAGAGGAACTGGATGAGACCACTAAGCAAGAGAATATAGACAGAGATGGGTCTCAGGACCAATTACAGTCCTTTCAGTCTGGCCACAAAACTTTGCCTAAAGATGCCGAGTGTGACTCATCCGTAGTCCTACAATTCCAATTGAGGTTTTACCTCAAGGCTGATGATCAGTAATTCAAGAACAAAGATGTCAGATTTTTTCCAGGAGTCTACTGATTCCAATTTTGCATGACACAGTTTTACTCTGCAGCTGAGAGACACCATTGCCTTTGATGGGTTAACAATGAACTGATTCTTTTAAATTAAAGGTTATATACAAATAATTCATATCAGAAAACTATGTATAATAAGACCATTAAATGACAGCTTATGGGCTACTAGGAGACCCTTGTGATGGTTAGTCCAAGACTAGTGGGCAAGAATTGAGATTCTGTCCTTTATTAACCACTTCTCTTTACTTCCAAAGTTCCTTCCAGGATCATTTACATTCATTCTTGGGCTAGTAGGTATATCTGTGTTTATTTCCGTGGGAATAATCTTTGGGGTCAATGTCACAGGCAATAAGAGACAGAAAAGACACAGAGATGGAGTTCTTACCTGGGAATCCATCTCTTGGCGTTTGATCTGGGTCAGCGTCATGCTTGAGAAGTCCATATTGTCTGCAAGGATGGAAATGAGAAGATCTTGTCAAATGATATCCCTGCAGACTCTCATCTGAGAGATGGCCAGTACCAACACTCGGCTGAAGTGTTTGGCTGGGCATTTGCCAACATAGAGTGAAAGTGACTGTACCTGTTCTGTACCCCAGAAAAGGCATGCCCTTTAATCCTCATTCAGCATTGCTGGGTGGGGTCTTTTTTATTGTTTCCATGGGGATGTGACCCTCCCAATTGTGGGTAATAAATTTTGATTAGATAGTTTCCATGGAGATGGGTTTCCGCCCATTCAAGTTGGGGTTGCTTACTGGAGCCTTTTAAGAGGGAACTATTTTGGAAAAAACTCATGACCAACAGAGCCCACAATGGCCAGAGAACTTTGGAGATGAAGAAGGAAAATGCCCCTGGAGAAGCTTTATGAAATAAGAAGCTGGGAGAGAAAGCTAGCAGACGTCGCCATGTGCCTTCCCAGCTGAGAAACCCCAAACTTCATCAGCCCCTTTCTTTGGAGTTAAAGTATCTTTCTCTGGACATTTTCAGTCTTAGAATTGTAAATTTGCAACTTAATACATTCCCTTCTTAAAAGCCATTCCGTTTCTAGTATACTGCATACTGGCAGTTTTTACAAACTAAAACAGCAACTAAGGACAAGGAGGAAGGAAGACACAATCACAGGGCAACCAGGATCAGGCCGCCCCAGGGGCAGCCAGGTCTAGAGAGTTTCTTTGAGTTCAGAAAAATAGCTAAATGGAAAATCTACTTCAGGGCCTGCCATTATAGGCACAGAAGTAGCATGCTTATGTGGCACCCCGCCCTATAAGAACATAATGTGAAAACATAAAAGATAAGAGACAAATGGGAAACAAATCTGCGGGAAACTGTCATCACAGAGGGGAAGGATGTAAAAAAAGGCTGAACACACTGGGTAAGGGAAGCATTTCTTCTGAAAGATACCTGTCTCCTCAATTTGTGATTTTCCAGAAATGGTTGAGGCCACGACTCCAGCAGTGGCCTGGCTGACTCCCCGCGAGGCCTGCTGCAGCTGGGCTAGGTTCAGGCTGTCCTTGTCAGCTTTCACCTGCCAGGTTCACACAACACAGATGGATCAGACTGGTTTGTACGGCCCACCGCTCTCATCATTCAGCTTCTCAAAAACTGCTGCCTACAGGGGCGACTCCGTCAGTATCCCACAATCTAAAAAAATGCTCCTGGCCTACTTGCTCATAGCCCCAAGCTCTAGCTTAATCACTTACTTTGATAAACTGTTCCAGTTGTGGAAACCAATTTGTGACAGCAATAAATAAGGATGATAAAAGAATGCTCACTGGAGTTCTTTGAAACTCCATGACAGGATTTTGGTAACCAGCTTTGCACTAGGATTAAGCCAAGGTTTTGGTTCAATTTTGGAGACTCTTGAGGTGAGGCAGACATTGGTTGTGGAATTGCAGAGCTAAGCCAGGTAATCTGCTTCTTGTGTCAACATATTCCTTATTTGGGTGTCCCCTGAATGCTGTGACTGCTTACCCAGGGTTGGCAAGACTGGGCCCCTCAAAAGCCACATGGAACAAAAGTGACAAGCACCAGGAGGAGCCCACTTGGCGAGCGGGGAGAAAGGCTCCTTGCCAACAGGAGAAAGGCTTACAGAGGAAGGAGGATTAAGGAAGAGATCTCAAGAGGTGGAATTTGTATTTGGGACCCAGCCCACTGGAACCCTGGGGCCAGCTCCATGGAGTGAGCATTCTCTAACTTAGCCTGGCCTTATGGTGTCCTGGGAAGACCAGGGCGGGTCCTACCTTGGATGCAGCCACAAGCTGGGCTGTGCTAGCAGCAATTTCATGCGAACACACCATTAGCTCCTCAAACTTCCCTCTGCCTTGTACCACCAGATCAGCCGCATCCCTGACAGCCAGGAAAGGGAAAGATGGACCATGTCACTGAGAGCTGCAGCCCTTCTGACCAGCTTCCCCAGAGCACTCCTATCAAACTGGCTAGACAGGGAGGAAAGCAGGTCTGCCTGGCCCCTGTGCTGCCCCAGGAGACCCAGGCTTCTCGCTAATAATTGGTTCTATTGACTTCCTTGATCATCAGTTTGTTTCTATGGGGCAGATTTAAAAAAAAAATTATTTATTAAACATAACCACATACAAACACAAACATTCTTACCATATGATCATTCCATTCTTGATATATAATCAATAACTCACAATATCATCACATAGTTGTATACTCATCGTCACAATCATTTCTTAGAACATTTGCATGAATTCAGGAAAAAAAATTCATACATACCATACCCCTTACCCCTCCCTTTCATTGATCACTAGCATTTCAATCTACTAAATTAATTTTAACATTTGTTCCTATGGGGCAGATTTTATTTTAGCTGTTCTTGGGGACAGAAGGGATCAGTGGAACAGGATGGGGGAGGGGGGCAGCCTTGGGGCCAAGACACGTACACCATGACCGTGGCTCCCCAGCCCACGGCTTTGGAGGCTGAGATGAGTCCTTCTGTCCATCGAGAGTTCTTGGCATAGAACTCTTTAGGGGATGCAGTACCCTGGGAAAATGGAAAATAAGACATCTTTTATTGAGTGTCTATTATATGCCAGTTGCTTTTCTATATATTGTCCCATATGGTCTTCACAGTAACCCTGTGAAGTAAGCATTACTATTTCCATTTTAGAGATAAGAAAACTAAGATTCAGAGAGGCAAAAGAAAATACCTTTCCGAAGGGTATGCAGGAAATGAATGGAAGCACATCTGAGGTTTTTCTGACTCCAAAGTGCACAGGATTTCTATTATAATATTTCTGTTTTTCTATATATAAGAGTTCTACTTACCTACCTTCCTATTCCCCTATCCGCCTCTCTTCCTACCTATGAACAAAACGACCCGAGAGGATTCTATCAGGCACTCTCCATGATCTGTCAAGAGAGGAGAGTCTGTGGTGAATAATTAAAAAAAATTATTTCTACTTGGATTAAAAAATGCTTTTATGCTCTGGAAGTGTCTGATAGTCTGAGAATCTGCAGATACTCTTTGCTTAGTTCCTCCTTCTATTTGGGGACAGAAAACACCTCTCAGGCTGGTAAAAAACACCGCCACCAAAGTAGGTATGGCTTCTTTCTTCGTAGAAACCCTCACTGGCTGATAATCTCCTCCCTGGACCCATGTTATCCAAGCTGCAGCTGCACACAGGGAAGTGAGGAAAAAACAGGACCCCACTGTAATGCCAGCAAAGGAGCAAGAAAACTAAAGCTACGATGCCGTCCGGAGTCTCCTATGAGTAACCGCGAGCCGGCTCTGCGGGTGGAGCCTGCTGTGACTATTCTGCAACAGAGGATGACACCACATTTGTGCTTCAGATTTGCTCAGTTGACTTCCTCCTCAGAGGGCCCGGCAGAACCATGCAAACTGGGTTTCCGCAGCAGGGGCTGTCTGTGAATGTCTACTCCTGGTCAGATGAGCCCAGCTTGGGAAGCTACGCTGGAACACTACCCGCAGATGTAGCGGTGCCTCAGCTTCTCCCCACATCCACTGGAGTGGCAGCCACTCCCTCCAATGGTGCAGAGGGTGTGAAGGCAGCAGAATGAGAGTATGCTGAATTTGGAGGGGCCAGGTCGAGTAGCCGCCTCTCCTAGCCTCTGGGCCCGCCCCTATGCTTACCCTGCCACTTTCCACAATCTCCCTCTGGAGGTCCTTCGAGGCCACAATCAGAACCTGAATAGCCTGCATAAGGTTGGTGCAGGAACCGAGGATCCTGCAAAAGAGAGGGGGGGGGGCACAGATGCAGCAGCGTGAGGGAGACTGCTCTCCTTTTTACTCATAAACAAAGGCAAACTTGGACTGCGAACACGAGGCAGGGAAGGAGCTGAGATTGCCAGAAAACCCTGGGGTTTGAGCAAGGTGGGTGAGGAGACTTGATGGTGGATCCTCTTCATATGGAATAGTAAGTGATTATGGATTTAACTCTTACATCGCCCCATGCCATGGGTGCTAATATCATTATCATCGTACAGAGAATGGAGCTTTCGCCTCTAATGCAATCACAATATTATCCTATCAACTCAGCCCTTCCCTGTGGCTGCTAATGTCCTACTCTACCTCCCAAATGGGTATGCAAATATAATCTAATGCAAGAAAGCTCTCTTCTGGTCACATGCTGCTCCAACTGACCTTTCGTTCACCTCCAGTTTGACTCCTGTGTCTCCTGCTCGGGATTTGCTGAGCATTTCCTGTTAGAAAGAAGATGGTCTATAGATTTCATCACAGGCACTGAGAGTCAATCTACTGATGTCCTACTATACATGTTCTCCCAACATCCTGCCGTAGCTGAGACACCCATATCTAGGAGTGCCCATCTCAGTCCTTTCTGGAATCAGGGAAAGAATCTAGACCTCCATTCCATTTGGGTGGGTGGGACTGCATGGCAGCAGGCTAGCTGGACAGTCAGCATGTGTCCTGACCTGCCACCATCCAGGCTGATGAGCATGAGTTCTGAGATCTAAGGCACCTAGGCCAACAGGTCTTAGAGGTGGGGGCCTTTCAGCTGGTTTTTGAAAAAAAAAAAACTTGGTTTTTGCCTTGAGACACCATTATAATTGTTGAGGGATTTACTAAGTGGCTGACACTGAGATAATGTGCCTCATCTCGTCTGACCCTTACAACCTCTGGATGTGGAGGGTACGATGATTACTGCCTTCAGACAGAAAAGGACTGTGAACCTTTGTGGGGTAAGTGTAAACTGACTGAACACCACACAGTGAAGAAGTGTTGCCTGGAATTCAAATCCAGGTGCTTTTACCAGAGTAGCTGATCCTCGGGAAAACTGCTTCCCTTCCCTTTCTCCGAGGACCTTCTCATTTTCTGTCCCTCAGAGAACCCAGTGAGTTGGGAGTTTGGTTTGTTTTATGGGGTTCTGTAGCCTTACGAATGACTCAGGTATGTCTAATGGAAGAAGCGTTGCTAGGGCATCACTTTGGGAGGTCCTGCGGGATCCCCTTTACCTCTATCCGGGCCGTAGCAGCCTCGATGGCAGCTGAAGTGGCAGCCATCTCCTTGTCCACCAGGTCCCCCAGCTCCTCCTGCTTGATGTCCAGGCCTCTGGGCAGGAGCTCCTGGAAGAAGTATCACAAAGCCCGAAAAGACGCTTTGATCTCCTCTCTATCCTCCTCTGGCAGACGTGCAGCCCTCTCCTGACAGCAGAAGGGGGGCCCAGCGTGGAACATAGCACTGCAAGCTGCAGAGGGCTGCCTCTCACAGGCCTCAGCTGGTACTCACTACAGTTCCAACTCCAGAACCGCCACCCTCCCACCCTCACTCAGAACCCCACTTCTTCCAGAAATCCATCCCTCCCGAAGCCTGCAAGGCCACTCAGCTGCAGCCACTTGGACCCTACTCTGCGGCTGCACCTGTCAATTGCGTTTGTTGTTTGGGAGGTGTTGGAACACCTTTCTAAATATGGATGGTGTCTTCCAAAAATTCCGTCCGGCTCCTTTTTAACTTTGTTCCCACAGTAATCCCACGAGGCAGTTACTATTCCTGTTTTATAGGTGGAAACCCAAGGCTCACAGAGGGAAGACGTCTTGGTCACTGATATGCCACAAAGAGATGTCAAAGCAGGGATGTGAGTTAGAGCCTGTCTAACTGCAGACTGTACACACACAGTATAAAAATATATGAATGGGGCGGGCCGCGGTGGCTCAGCGGGCAAAGTGCTTGCCTGCTATGCCGGAGGACCTCGGTTCGATTCCCGGCCCCAGCCCATGTAACAAAAACGGAGAAACAGAATACAATAAAAAACAAGAAAATGTTTAAAAATGTTTCCCTTTCTTCCTTCCTTCCTTACTTCTATCCTTCCTTCCTTCTCTCTGTCTTTCCTTTAAAAAAAAAAAAAAAAAAAAAAATATATGAATGGTTTAAACCATAAGAATAAAGACCCTTGTTATCCACCACCCAACTTAGGAAATAGCTTAAGAAACATTACCAGGACCTTTGACATTGCCTTCGTATCCTGCCCTGATTCCGTCCCCTTCCTCTGTACGCCCCATTCCAAGATAAACAGAATTCAGAAGAGTGGTGATCACGTCTTATTTTTTTTAACTACATAGAGATGCATGCCTAAACAATAAATTGCTAAGTTTGCAGGTCTTGATCTTTATACAAAAAGAATCACACTGTATGTATTTTTCTATGCCTTGCATTTTCACTCAACAGCGCTGTGTGTGAGATGAATCCTATAACCCAGCAATTCCATTTCCAGGTATACACCCTAGAGAAACGCTGGCACATGTACATCAGGAGACATTAGAAGAACGATCAAAATGGCCCATTTATAATAGCCCCAAGTGGGACAGAACCAAAATATCCATCAACAAGAGATCAGATATGTAAATTATGGCACATTCATACAACGGAATACTACAGGGCAGTGGAAACGAACCTTTCAGCACAAATGGATTTCTTGAACAGAATAGAGAGGGGAAAAAGGAAGTGGAGGGATACTGATAGTATGACTCCCTCTTACTTAGTTTAAAACATGCAAAACAATATATTATTACTTAGGGAGAAAAGAAAAGAATATGGTCCTTCTATGTTCTTCTAGAACTCAGATTAGATATTTTATCCTCCAAATCTCTTCACCTCTCTCTTCCATCTTATAAAATCTGGGCCATGTTCTGGGATCAAGTTATTAAGTGCGGAAAGAACTGTCAAAGACCAGTAGGGGTTCCCGGCAAAACTCCCACCAAGGACAGCAATGATTCTCCTTGGTAAGGCTGTTGACACTACCTCGCCAATGGCCGTTATCTTGCCGAGGCAGTCCCTCATGGCTGCGCTGCTGGCCTTCTCGAGGCTTTCCTTTTCCTCCAGGGAAGCCAAGAAGATGAGCGTCTCCCTGCCATACTGTTTGCAGGCCTCGGTGAGTGCTGGAGATGGAAGGCGACAGAGACTCTTAGAGCCCCCCTGGCCCCCCACCTGCACCCCCCAACAGCTCCTGGCGTCCTGGCACTCACAGTCGGCAGGCTCTGGAGGGGCTCTGAGGCAGGTGATGCTCCCCTGAAGGATGGTGTCACTGGTCAGCTGGGCAAGGAGGGTGACTGAATGGAGAAGCCCACTGATATCTGCCGGGAGTTGAAAGGAAAGTTTCTCAGTCCTGGCTGGGGGAGGGGAGGTCGTGTGGACTTGAACTGTGTTCCCCCAAAGGGCATGTTCCAGTCCTAATCTTGATCCCGTAAATGTGAACTTATTCACAAACAGGGATCTTTGAAGAGGCTATTAGTTAAGATGAAGCCAAACTGAATCAGGGTGGGTCCTATTCCAACATGACTGGTGTACTTACTAGGAGAGGAAATTCGGACACAGTTAATGGGAACTAGAAAGAGAGAGACGGCCATGTGATGGAGGCAGAACTAAGTTATGCCACAAGCCAAGGAACATCATGGACTGTGGGCCACCACTGGTTCCCTATACTCTTCAGAGGTGCATGGCCCCTGCCGGCGCCTTGGTTTTGGACTTCTAACTCCAGAATTGAGATGATCAATTCCTACTGTTTCAGTCGCCCAGGCTGTGGTATTTGTTACAGCAGCCCTGCAGACAGAGCTGCCCTGCTGCCCTGCTCACGAGCACAGAAACTCCTACAAACTCGTAAATGAGCACTCCTTTCTTGGTGCGCAGAAACCCACTGCTACCTCCACATTCAAACCACATTTCCAATCCTGCCCAGTTGTCACTATTGGCAGACCTTCACCTTCTCCCTTCTTACCTTCTGGAGAGGAAAGATACTGGCTCCGGCTTTTTTCTAGTTGTTCAATGCAGCTGGAAACGGACTTAATCTTGGACAGAAGGTGATCTGCAAGAGGGAAGGTGGGGCAAAGTTGGAACATTCTTACAGCCGTCTTCATCCTCACTAGTTAAGCCACCTAATGGGTGAGCCTGCCTAGGGGGTGGCTTCAGCCCTGCAACAGCAGCCCTAAGATAAGGGGAGGCAGGATGGTTGGCTACAGTGGTGCCGAATTGATGGACGCGATTCTCTTAAGCAGCTTCAAAAGCTATGCTTCTGAGCATGTCTGGTCCTTAGCCAAGAACCAGAGCACCTGCCTTTCCCAGCGTTGATTCTGCCTCTTGTTTCTCATCACTGCCCTTAACATTAAATCCAACCTTTTCTGTGAAGTCTTTCAGGACCTTCAGACTCACAACTCCTGAGCCCAGACCCTGCATTCAATCAAACTAATGCCTGAGCATGCTCTGCACCCAGCACAGTGGTCCCTACCGCTGGGCCTCTGCACCCAGCACAGTGGTCCCTGTCGCTGGGCCTCTGCACCCAGCACAGTGGTCCCTGTCGCTGGGCCTCTGCACCAAACACAGTGGTCCCTACCGCTGGGCCTCTGCACCCAGCACAGTGGTCCCTGTCGCTGGGCCCCTGCACCCAACACAGTGGTCCCTACCGCTGGGCCTCTGCACCCAGCACAGTGGTCCCTGTCGCTGGGCCCCTGCACCCAACACAGTGGTCCCTACCGCTGGGCCTCTGCACCCAGCACAGTGGTCCCTGTCGCTGGGCCCCTGCACCCAACACAGTGGTCCCTACCGCTGGGCCTCTGCACCCAGCACAGTGGCCCCTACCGCTGGGCCTCTGCACCCAGCACAGTGGTCCCTGTCGCTGGGCCTCTGCACCCAGGGGCCGTAGGAGTTCAAAGCGTGGGCTTGCGTGTCACCCTGCCCAGGTG
Source organism: Tamandua tetradactyla (assembly GCF_023851605.1). Taxonomy (NCBI): domain Eukaryota; kingdom Metazoa; phylum Chordata; class Mammalia; order Pilosa; family Myrmecophagidae; genus Tamandua; species Tamandua tetradactyla. The sequence continues at coordinate 10,996,506 of NC_135349.1, read as the reverse complement.
CGACCCCCGGCTCGTGACTTCAGATCATGTCTACCTCCTCATATGAAAGAAGCTGACGATGGTAGGACTTGGCAGTGTCATTGTGAGAATTAGCTGGGCATGTAAAGCACTTAAACAGCTTGCTAGATGCTCGCTGTTTTCTTACTCGTCTTACCCCCCTCTCCTCCCCCACTGGTTCATGCCTCTCCTCTTCCTTCCAAACCCAGCTCTTGCCATCGCTTCACAGAATCCACCCACAACTGCCCTGTTTCCTGGCATTCCCTCAGTGTGCTCCTTCATTTGTAACTTGTATTTCTTTACAGATGGGTTCCCTGCTGAATAAGCTCTAACAGTCCTTGCTGTATACTTCATCAAATCGGGACCTTTCTATTTGATAATAAAAACTCAGCCTTCAGCTGTTCCTTCCCTTCTGCTCTGTCCTTCAGGGGGCATCTCAGTACTTTGCCAGACCACCCCTCTGCTGGAAAATGAGCTGTGATGAGATCTGCTCCTAGCTCAGTCTAGGACCCTGTGAACCCCCTCATGCCTCTCCCTGGATGCCCCGTGGGGGCACCAAGGCCCTCCCCTCTCCCCCCAGAAGCATTTCCTGACTCAGAGCAACACTCCACCTGCAAGCCCTCAGGACTCTGGTGCACGCTGTGGACTCCCTGCTATTCTGTTGGGATTTTTATTATCTATGCCATTCCAGGCTTATGATACCTGCCCATCTAAGCTTACAGGCGACCATCTCTTGAATCAGACCCCATTTCTCTCGCAAGAGAGACACAGGATTGTGTGCTTCTCTTCCGATTTGCCTTCACAGTTGTTATGAGGGATCTTCCCAAGGGCTGTTCCACCAGTGTGACTCAGGGACTAAAGAAGATCACACTGGCACGACAGATCACACCTGGTGTCCTATGAGATTCAGCCCCAGCAGGTAGCTACAAGCTGTAAGGATGCAGCACTGGGGTGCGGGAACATTGGGAGTGTACCTGTAGATCCGGCGCAGCTGATGAGAGTGGGTTCCTCCAGTTGGCTCAGCGCCTCCTCTATTATCTGCTCTGCAGCCTTCTTGGACTCCATTAGAAGTGTTTTTCGTTGGTCCTTTGCAAGCTGCTCCACAGATTCCTAGAAATGGTTCAGGGAGGTAAGAGTCTGCACTCAGAGCGGCATCTATCCACAACACAGCTGGACTCCTTTCATCTCTGCTCAAGTTGCTGCTTATGAGATCCAAGCTACCTTGACACAGGAGGCAATGGGGACAGATCACAGCAACCATTCTTCACTCCTGGGAGAGAATGCCAACTGCATCCCTTTCTGATTGAGAGCTTCTCACATGAAAGAGAGTGCTTTGCTTTCCCCGTCTGCTTTATGGACCACACAGGGCATCCTGGCACTAGGAATCACATCTACGCAACGCGCTCATGATTTGGCTGAAGCCCCGATTCTCCTTCCCAGCTTCTCTGCCCCCAGAATTTGGAAGTGATCAGTCCGAGCAGCCCGCGCCACTTGCCTGTGTGCTGGACAGCGTGCGCTGGGTGTGCCCCAGCTGTTCCCGCAGAGCAGCTAATTCCTCGTCCCGCTGAGCCGCTGCAGTGGCCAGGCTGCCCCGCTCCTTCTCTAGCTCGGCGATCTGGTTGGCCCATTTTGCTTCTGACTACAGTGGCAATACACAGGAAGGGTTAAGCCGCCTCCTTCCCCAGAGGTCCAAACCCACCACGGGGCCACAAGAACAAGAAGTAATGTCTCTTTAGCCAGCCACATTCATTCCCCTTTCATATCATTTCCCACTGATTCCACACAGGACCAGCTTAGACACGTGTGGGATGCTGGATGACAGGTCCCAGCAATGCTGGAACCAGAGGGAAAAAAAAATGAGGGAGGGAAAGAAAGGAAGAGCGCACCTGAGCAGAAGTTTCCAGGCTGCCTTGGAGGACGTGGAGTTCCTGTTTGCTGGTGGCAAGTTCTTGCTTCAGGCTCTCTAGAACCTCCCCCTGTTCTTGAGTCTGAAGGAGAAGAAAAGCAGGAAGATTCTGATGTGAGTGATAGTTATGGGGGTAAAGGAATGTAAAAATCCCTTGAGCTATAAATGAGAGATTTGTTTATTTTAATGTATGTAAGTTATACCTCAGCAAAAAGTAAAAAAATAATAATAAAAGAAGAAAAAAAGAAGGTGGGACCCTAGGATGTACCAAAATTATTTTCACTCTTGGAGGAATGTTAGGGACGTTTTTCAGATGTCCTGCTTACGCCCAAAATACTAACTCAAGTAGGGCTGGATCTTTTAACAGGCTTCCTGACTCCTGGAAAACTGCTGGGTGACACCATCTGGAAATGATTCCCTTTCTTTGATCTTTCTAAGCTATATTTTTCAAAGAGTGGATTGTGACCCATTAGTAAGGATTTCCAACTAACATTTTAACGAAATGAAATGAAAACAGAACAGAAAGCATCCAAATGCATTCATTTGGTAAAGATAAATACTGTTCGGTGAAACTCAGTTCATTAGATTTATATATCTTTTTTCTTTTTAACTTTGTGTCACAGTCAGAAAATATGAAAGCAACTAGGCTCAGCCTAAGAATCTGCTTTCATCCAGCTGACATCCCATGCCTGGCCGCTACTGGCTCTGATCTGCCTGCCCTGAACGCAACACGGTTGCTCCCCCCTTCCCTGCAACATGATGGGGCGTACTTCCATCTGCAAGTCTGTGTGAAAGCTCGTCCTTCCTTCTGTCTTCTTATGCTTCATCTTCCTTATACTCTCCTCAACACTCACCTTGGAAAGCCTCTGCTGATGAATCCCCTTCAACTTGGGTCCCTTTCCTACTCCCTGCCCCTAGCCTGCATATGCCATGGGCGGCCGGGCCCTGTTATTCAGTCTGGCCTCCGTGGGCCTCTTGCAGGGCTCTGGGGGGCACCCACTAACCCACAGAACTGCCCATGGAGTTGATAGAAGACAAAGTCTTTTGACAAGTGCAGGGCTCAGGACCTGCCTCCAAGCTCAGGGAGACACACCCCTGACCCCCACCCCTGGCCCCATGCATGTCATCCTCTCCCCACCTTCCGCTGGGCCTGGTCACTTATGCGCTGGAAGGAATCCTCCAGTTCTTTTTTCTCCCGTTCCAGATCTGCCTGCGCTTGCCTTGCCGCAGACACCTGTTTGGTCACCTCTGCATTCTGGAAGGGAAGAACAGCGACCTGAACTGGCTTTTCTCAGGCTCAAAGGACAGCTTCCTTCTGGGACAAACAGTAACATCCTGAGCATGGGTGCCCTAGCATTGGACTCCAGAATCACTGCCCTACTCAGAGGGAGGCCAGAGTAAAGCCATTGTCTGCAGACGCTCGAGCCCTGCAGGTATGCACAAAGCTAGTACAGATACAGATGGTCACCCTGGGGCTGGCAGCTGAGCCAGAGCTCAAGATCTGGGAAGTGAGGGAGCTTGAAAAGCTGTGGTTCCCAAGAAATGGTGGCAACCCCCTGGAGACTGGTGGGGGCACTGGGCCTAGAGAAGCCACAGGCCTGAGCTGCATCTCCCCCGTGGTGTGGGATCCGCAGGCTGGCTGGGGTGGGGGTAGGTCGAGGGGCCTACCTTCCGCAGCAGGTCAGCATGGTTCTGAACCAGCTCGCTGTACTTCTCCTTTAGCTTGCTATACCGCTGTTCATTGGCCTGGGCTCTCCCTGTGTTGTCAAGGACCAAGATGAGGAGCTGCCCTGGCTGGGGCCCTCTGCCTGGCCCCCGGTAGGCCAGGGTCCCTAGAACATCCCCTTTCCTCTCTGCAAATGTATACACCTTCTTCTCCCTCAAAATCCTACTTACATAGTCTCCTCCGGAAAGTTTTTCTTTGAAAGAAATTCACACAACTGAAATCACTCCACGGATTCCCGCAGCCTCATTCCATAGGAAACATTACTTCCTCAAAGCATTCAGCTTCGTATCCATTTTTTTCTCAGGCTCTCTGTCCCGTCTCCCTCTCCTCCTGTCCACCGTCACCTCCGTCTCCCCGTCTCCCTCACAAAGGGCTCTTTACAGGCTGGACTCAAACCTGCCCTCCGACTGAGACAAGAGCCGGCCTTCCTGATGGCCCTGCTGGAAGGAGGCGAGGCCCGGGCTCTGCTGCCTGCCCCCCCCCACCCCCCCATGCCCCGTCCCCGCGGCCTCTCACTTTCTATCTCCGTCAGGCTCCGCTGAGCCTTCTCCGTGTCTTCCCGCTTCTTCTTGAGCTCGTCCAGCTCGGCCCGGAGGAACTCGCTGTCATCGGCTGCCTGCTGCCGCAAGTGCTGCTGCTCGGCCAGCTCAGCCTCCAGCTCACTGACGCGGCCCTTCAGCTGCAGCACTGCCCGCTGGCTCTGCGGGAGGCACCGGGGCTGGGTGGGCCGGGGCGGGGCAGGCATGTCCTGGCGCGTCCCCTCCCACGACTAAAATCAGCACCGGGCTTTTCCTCGAGAGCCAACTCCAAAGGCCTCAGGACCCTTAAGGACCTCTGATCACTACAAGGTACCCTGGCCCCAGCACCGGGCATGGCAACCAGCCACCAGAGCTGCAAAGCGAGCCTTTCCTGTGGCAGGTGAGAAGACTCGGGCTTTCTAGGTGAACTGCGGCACACAGGGAAATATCAACAATTGCGACCATGGGAGGAAGACTGGGTTCCTTTGGCCCTAGTGTTTCTACTTATTAACACCCCCCTTAAGATAAGACCCAACAGATATCTGTGTGAAGCAAATTTAAATATTAAACTCCGTCATGTTACGGTGAAGCAGAAAGGCTATTCCTACCTCTGTCTTCATGTTTTCCAGCTGGGCCTTCAGGCCACTGATCTCTCTGTACAGCTGATCGATTAAGTAATCCCTGGGAACAGAAGGAGAACAGGTTTGTTCCCACCGTGCTTTAACCCTCTTCTTTAAATATGGGCTCGGGGATCAGGGGAGGACATTTAAAACGTGATACTTTAGGGACAATTCTTTGAAAAAATTCCTTAGATTATACTCTGTTACCATATGCTATACTAGTCTTATACCAGGAACGTAGTTATTTCAGCATCATTTTATCTTTCTGGGATTAAAGGGGCTGATATTTGAGGATCAAGACAGCCTTTGTACTCAAATATCTAAGCAGAGCACCAAGGAACATGAAGAATTCTTCTTTGCTTAGATATGGCTGGTCTGACTCTGTTTCCTGAACCTCCAGCCTTAACCCAGCTGGGACTCACTTCTCATCCTTGTTCACGCCATTCTGACTGTTGAAATTGAAGGGATCACTGCTGAACGAGCTGCCAAAGATGTCATCAAACTTGTTGTCAAATAAATTCTGCAGTGACCAAAAGAGATTGAGGACAAAGTTAGGCATCCCGACAGTTCCACTGTGGGTGACACGCGGGGCATGGAAGGGCGGGCCCTTTCTCCAGAGGCTTCAGCCCTCCAGGAACTGCAAGGCAGGGGGCAACTGAGAGTCGGAGCCAGACAGCCCTGGCCAGGGGGGCCTCCCGGGGGGCCTCACCTGCTGGGAGGCATCCATGTCCATAAGGCCGTCCTTCTCCAGGACGGGCTCGCTGTCCGGGGAGGAGGCCTCGGCCGGGATGACCACCACAGGGCTGATGTGCTCGGACAGGGCTGAGGCCCGTAGGAAGTTGGGTGGGTTCTGAAGAGGGAAGACAGGTCCTCAAGCTGTGTCACCTTCCCTGGTCACCTGCCAGCCCCACCAGCCTCTCCAGGGGGCCACACTGGCCAGGCACGCCTACCTCGGGCAGCTGAGGGATCTGGATGAGCCGCTTGAAGTACTGGAGGTTGCTGGAGCGGTAGAACAGATCTTTCAACCTGGGGGCGGAGAAGGAACTTAGGGGTGCTGGGTGCCAGCCCTGGGTGAGGGGTGGAGCAGCCACCCAGCTGTTACACTGCCTCTCCGGGCCAAAGGCCCAGGCTGCCAAGGAGATGGCTTCCAGGTCACCAGGACTCAATTATGATGCCACAAGAGGATATTTACAGCCAGTCCTGGACTGTCTGGTGGTGAGGAAAGAGTTGTGCATGCCACACATCCTTTGAAGGAGTAGGTAATCCAAAAACGAACTTCTGTATCACTGTAGAATATATGATGTCGTCTTTCAGATTTACGTTCCTGGGAAAGTTTGACTTAGCATCACATTAAAACAGACTTAATTTCTCCGAGTATGAAACTAATTGACCATCGGGAAATGGAAAGGAACTCCAGGTATATGTGCTGTTACTGAATTCACCTTGATTTGGAGCTACCTGTCATCTCCCCGATTAGACTACAATCTTCTTGAGGGCAGGGACAGAGCCGGGCTGAGCTACGCTGACCATAATACATGCTTAGAAGAACCACTCAATAAACACCTGTTGGAGAAAATCAACCTATCCTGTGTCCTAATCTCAGATGAATATGGGTATGAAGAAGCCAATGTGTTTTTCCCTCCCCCAAATTTTCATTTTGAAACTAACCTCTGAGGACCAAGAAAGCTAGAAGCATCCAGACCCACGTAGCTTAGTGACAGAGGATCAAAAATCTTAACCCCAGTGACCTGCAGCTGTTTTTTCTAGCTCAGCCCAATCAATGGACCCCCTTTTTGTGACCAAAAGGTCTCGTCACAGCCTGTGGACCCCACATGGTAGATGTCCTGGGACATCAATGTCGCCTTCCGTGTTTTAAACGAGGGCTCAGAGAGACCATGTCAGTGTGGAAGGGAAAGCACGGCAGCTGCTCACTGGGCACATTGTTTTCCTAAGCCAGGAAAAGAAAACTAAAGGAAATAAAACCACCTGACCCCATGTCCCCTTCTTTCTGGGACAGAGCCAACAGTAATAGGCTCAACTGCTTTCGCAAGCTACCGGAATTTAACATTCCAGGAAGTCAGCCCCAGGGCCTGTCCCCTAGGATTTAATAAATCATTTATTATGGAATATGTACCAGGCTTCTCAAATGGAACAAGGAAACCAGAAGGTTAGCACAACCCTGAACTTGTCCTCTGATGGCTGCTGGGGAACCAGCAAGAGCCGCTTAAGCCCGGGATTCTAGGAGCTATGGTTTCCCTGTCGTTAAGGATGTAAAAATTAACAGGAGAAACGAGAGTGCCAAAATATATAGAGCTTGGCCAGGGTGCCCTCCCCAGCTGCCTCTGACCTCCCACCTCCCACTCCATCCCTTCCCCTCCACCTGGGCATACTTACTCAAACAATGAGCTGCATTTCTCATCTGGTCAGCTATTTTTTTCCCCCCCAATGCACTGGAATAATTTACCCCTCAGCCAGTCAATCTCTTTCCTGCCAAACTTCTCTCTTAGACAAGATAGCTGGCTCATTAGCCCATTCATTTGTTCAAATATGCATTGTGCACTAGATGCTTAATTCACTGCTGAATGCCAGGTGCACGATAATGGACAGGATGGTCAAACAGAAATAAAGTTATACTAAGAATATGAAGGAAGCAAATAGGATGCTGAGAATATGGGGTGGGACATGGTCGGGGTGGGCAGGGAACGGGGAAGGAGCCCCGACTCAAACAGGTAGTCAGAGATGGCTTCTCCGAGGAGGTGACAAAGAATGACCCAGGCAGTGAGTGTCCCAGGCAGAGGGAAGGGCGAGTGCCAAGGCCCCATGCGAATGAAACCCTGTAAGCAATGAGACCAGGTCAGAGAGGAGAGGCAGGGGCCTGCACAAGCAAGGGCCTAGAGGCCGTGGAGAAATTTGGATTTTATTCTAAATGTGATCAGAAGCCATGAAAAGGTTTTGAGCAAAGGATTTATGTTTTTACAAAGTTGTTCTGTCTGCCGTGTGAGGACTGGATTGTAGGGGCAGGACTGGAAGCCCAGGGGCTCCTGTCGGCATTACGTGGTCCCTGCAAGGGCAGTGCAGCGGCAGAGCGGAGCTGTGGATGGAGCCAAGAGGACTGGCAGAGTTACCAACTGAGCCCGCGATGGATTGCACATGGGCACTGAAGAAAACCGCCGGCTCTACCTCGCTGGCCTAAATCGCTGACAATGTTCACTGAGATACAGAAGACTGAAAAGAAAAAGGTTTTGGAGAGAAAATCGGAGTTCAATTTGAGATTTACTGTGGACACGGAAATGTCAGATGACAGCTGGCTGCGTGAGACTGGAATGCAGAGGTATGGGTTGGCTAGATGTTTGGGAGTTGTTGGCATGTAAATTTCCTCAAGGAGAAGAAAAGAGAAGACGAAGCCGTAGGCACAAAGCAGGCCGTGATGCCTTGTGGAGGGCTGGATGACGTCCCCCAGTTCGGATGCTCCTGGTCTCGGGCCACTTTCCAGTGGGTATGCGGCCACGGGGAAAAGGGTCTCTTGAACAGGTTACTTCAGTTCAGATGTGGTCCCAATGAATCAGGCTGGGTTTTAATCTGGTTTACTAGAGTCTTTTACTTTTTTGGAGTCTTTAAAAAGTAGCGTGAAGTTCAGACAGGGGAGCAGCTATGGGGAGAAGCCAGAAGCTGGACCTCAATAGAAACCAAAAGAGAAGACGCTGCCAGATGCACTGCCATGTGACAGAAAAGCCAGGAACCGAGGCTCACCGGCAGCCAGCCTCACAATGCCGCAGTCTTTTGGGAGAGAGCGTCACCTGGCTGACAGCTCGATTTTGGACTTCTCCTAGGCTCAAAACTGTGAGCCAGTAAGTTCCCATTGTTTAAGCCAACCTGCTGTATGGCATTTGTTTTAGCAGCTAGGAAATGGAAACATTCATTCGTAATGAATGGATGAAATCTCATTCTTCTATATGCTTCTGTGGGATTTATTAGAGAACCAAACAACGTCTTCCCAGCCATCGCCACCATCCTAGCTACTTTCCCTCCCTTTAGAGCTTCAACGTGCAGATAGCCTCACCCTTCAAGTATTTTAAAGCAAGTGCTCTTGCATAAATTAATTGATTTTCTAGGACTCTTGGATTCACCTTCTCTCCTTCCACTTAAGCCACTTACTTTGTGAATTGCTCCATGAAGCGGTCCCGGTGGCCTTGCAGGGTGTCGGCTGGAAGACCTGGAAGACATTGGAAAAGACAGTGAAGGGGAGGAGGACCAGAGGGCCAGTAAGCCACACAGGGCTCGGAGGGAGGGACCATCCCTCCTGGGAGTTGGGCAGTCAGATTGGGGAAGGATGCGGACTCACCAGGGGACACCCATGGCCTAGAGCTGCTCCGAGGGCTGATGGGCAAAGGAACCTGGCAGGACCAGGGCAAAAGCACGTGCTCCACGGTGGCACTACAGTGTGGGAGACGGGGGCAGGGGGGCCTGACCGGGTAGCAGGCCCTGGTGGGGGCCAGCTGCTCCCAGGTGGTGTCTGCACTTTCCTAGGGGGAAGCCCGGGGCTGACCTTCGTCTACAAGAGATCCATAGAGCCTGCCTGGAGGGCTGCCTGTAGAAGGCAACAACGCAGGACTGAGCCTCAAGGGATCTAAGTTCTGGTTTTGGCCAGGTCACTGACCCACTGTGTGACTCCAGTCCAGCAACAGCCTCTCACCTCCCAGACCAAGTAATCCTACCTTTTCATCTATGGTTCACCACTCAAGCAATCCTTTTATTTTTTACATTTCAATTTTTGTTATTTTTCAATGTGGGAATACATTCGTTTGGTCCAAGTAGGAAGTACATTCATAAGGTCTGATAATTCAGAGGGCAAAAGTTCATAGTGGATGAAAACAGTACTTTACCTCTGTGACTGTCCTGCAAGAACCCACAATTCCAGTCTATCCATTAGAAAACTATAGGACAACCCCCCATTGAGGGTTCTTTGACAAAATACCTGCTTAGTTCTCCTCAATATGGCCAAAGTCATCAAAACAAGGGAAGTCAGAGAAACTGACCCTACCAGGAGGAGCTTAGTCATGACGACTAGATGTCATGTGGGAACCTGGATGGGGTCTGGGACTCCAAAAAGGACAAAACTGTGGAAATCCCAAAAAGTAGGCATTGAGTTAATAATAATGCATCAACTTTGGATCATTTGTTGTGACAAATACGCCCTCCTGATGTAAGGTGTCAGCGTGGAGGAAAGTCCATGTAGGGGCAGGGGTGGGGAAGACCCTCTGTCATGTCTGCAACTTCTCCGTAAATCTAGAACTAGTCTGAAATGGAGAGTTCAGTTCTAGAACAGTAAAGAAGTACAGAGAGGGGTGGGCCGCGGTGGCTCAGCGGGCAAAGTGCTTGCCTGCTATGCCGGAGGACCTCGGTTCGATTCCCGGCCCCAGCCCATGTAACGAAAACGGAGAAACAAAATACAATAAAACAAGAAAATGTTTAAAAGATGTTTCCCTTTCTTCCTCTCTTCCTTCCTTCTATCCTTCCTTCCTTCTCTCTGTCTTTAAAAAAAAAAAAAAAGTACAGAGTGTGCCTCCTGCCCTCCCCCTGGCCACACAACTCCTCTGCCCACGGGCACTCGGTGTGGGGCTTGTGGATGAGGGAAGCCCTTGAAGTCCCACAATGATCACTTCCCTCTTCTCAACAAACTCACCATTTTATGAGAAGGAAGTGAGGATGTTTGGGGCAAGCTGGCTTTTGTCTCATTTTAGAAATGAAGAAAAGTGTGTTTGTAGTCGGAGCTTCTAAGCACTGCCTCCCTTCTCCCTTTGGGATTCTGTCCACCCCCTCTACTCTCCTCAGGCAGGACCACTTGGAACCCAAAATTCCAATCTCCACCCTTACTCCTCCACGAAGCTGTCCTGGATTAATGAGAGCTGCTGTCCTTTGTCCTGTCTCAACCAGATTTGCTATTTGTCAATGACCTCAGTTACAGAGCTCCTCTGCTGTCCTCTGGCTACCTGCTAGCATCCGCTTGGGTGTTGCCTGGTGCTCCACCACCCACACCCTGTCTGCCCACACCCTTCCTGGTGGCTGCATACAGTGTGGCCCAGGGACCACCCACAGATTCATGTGTCGATATTTACCCAAATGCAAGCCCTACATCCTACCAGACATCCTAAAGCACACCCTATGGGGTGGGGGGTGGGGGTGCAGGCACATCATTTTAAACAAGAGCACCTGAAAGCATCGGAGCATCTGCGAGACAAGTAGTTTTTAAGAGGTTCTGCCTTGGCACCCTAAGGACCTGTGCTGAGGTGAGGGGCAGCCCTCCCCTTACCTGCACATTTTATATTTCACCTTAGATTCCACTCGAACAGAGGGAAACCTCTGACGGCACGGGCACAGGGCAGGGCCCAGGTCTGGGATTATCTGTGTGGTTCCGTGCATACACCATGTAGTTGATAACTGCATTTTGTATTGATGGTGACATGGTGAAGCTATGTGCAGGGTGAAGGGAGAGGAGCCATCCGGGGGCACCACTAGGAGAAGCCAGGGGCGTCACTGCACATGGCGAAGGTGACCAGAAGCCCCAGGGCCTTTGAGAACAGAAGCAGAAGGCTGAGGGCGCTGCCTAGGGTGCGAGTGGCTGCGCTGCCCTGGGAGACCCAGTCGGGAGTACTCACAGGAGTGGAGTTTGAAGAGAAGCTTGACAGTGTAGTCATAGAGGTGGCTGCAGTCCAAAATGACCTGGATCAGCGGGGCGAGGCGGCACTGCCCAGCCGTCGTGACGGACACCGAGCGGGACATGTCCAGAGAGTTGAACACTGGGCAGAAAGGGGGGAGCGGAGGGGGCGAGAGGCAGTAGAGCTAGGACATCACGGGTGGCCGTCTCAGAGGAGCAGAAGGATCACATTTACCACCACCCCCCAAAAGATATTCTGTACACGTATCGTCTGATGCAATTTACTTAACCCTTAAAACGCCCCCATGTCAAAGGTAAGATATTGGAGGTAAATAAGCTGAGAAGAGGCTGTGCTGGCTGCTGGTAGGTGAAGAGAACAGAGTCCACGCGGCTGATGACTAGCCCAGGAGCCTCTGCTGATGGTGAAGATGCTCAGGGTGCCGCGACCGAGCCCCCAGGCCCTCCCGTGTGCTGAGCCCCATGGCGGCCCAGCAAAGGGCAGCTCAGCTCTGGCCCGGGCCAGCTCCTGGAATGCAGCAGAATCTGCTCTGTCCTGTCTCTGAGGATGCCCCAGCCTGATGAGCCAGCAGAGCACATCAGCTTCTAGGGCTTCTGACTGAATGGGGAGACGGTTTATTATCCAAGGAAGCCTTCCGTAGGGAATTGGAATTTCAGGATCATCCAATCCAGCCACCCTCATGTGTGAGCTCGACTGGTGGTATGCCCTGACCCAGGGAAGCACCAAACTGGGGCTGGCCAAAGGTGACGTGCGGGCAAGACATCAAACATTGATAAGAAAACGAGGAAAAGAATAATTTAGCCTGGGCTTCCTCGTGGGCTGCCCATCAAGATACCATCTTTGACCACAGGTTTTCTTGGGGCAGCAGAAGCGGGATGGACAGAAGCCCTGGGGGACAGCAGAGGGCCCAGGGGCCAAGGCAGGTGGCAGGAGGTTGAGACTGAGGTCTTTGCAGGAGCCTTTCGACCTGAGTATCGTCCTCCACTCCCCCAAGTTCCCCTCAATTTCGCGCTCCAGAGACCCCGTTGCAGCAATAACTTCCTGCCTGGATCTCTGACCCAGCAATTCGAGACTGGCGAGAGACTCGACTCACATCATGGCCATGGCTTATCTGCCCTCTTGCCTTGGCTGCCCACTGCCTCTGAAGGCCCCCCAGCGTGGCCACCTCTCCCGGAAGGTCCTACCGAGTGGACCCGCCCCCAGAGGAAAGCCTGGCCAGTGTGTGCTGCCAGTTCCTGATTCTGCCTAACCGGGCTCCCCCGGCAGCTTAAGTGCCCAAACTGTTCTAATTAAAAGGCAGCTTTTCTTCTTGATACATATGAAAAGCTGCTGTCACAGAATGGTCCCAGGTCTACTGGCTTCACTCTGGCAAGAAATTGCAAACTGCTCCATCTCCCAGCCTGCCCGCCAGGAGTGCCCTCTTGACATCCAGCAACTTCTACAGCAGTGTGACCATGGCCAAGTTACTCAACCTCTCTGGACCTCTGCTTCCTCTTCTGTAAAATCCTGGTGATTACAATAGTACACGGCTCATACCGCTCATGTAAAAATATCCTATTTTTGCATGAGAATATCATGTAAAATGCATGATGTGCTATGGGGCTTAATTCTACATTAGAATCACCTGGGGAGATTTAAAAACACTACTGTCTGCCTCACCTCTGCCACCCAATTATTTCTGTTGTTCTGGGGGTAGGGTTGGGGGCATCAGGATTTTTTCAAAAGCTCCCCTCACCCCGGGGTTGTGTAGCCAGGGTTGAGAACCACTGGCATAGGGCTTAGCAGGCAGCAGAGTCACCCTGAGGAGCACCAGCCATTGGAGTTCTATGGTGAAGGAAATGTTCTTTATCTGACTACTAAGTCCAGGAGACCTGGCCAGTACAGCCAAGGACTTAAATTTTCATGATTTCACTTCAATTAATTAAAAACTCAATTAAAATAGATAGTCAACCCGTGGCTGGTGGCTACCACACCATAGGCCTGGAGGGCTTGTTGAAGCGCAGATTGCCAGGTCCCATCCCCAGAGATTCTGAGTTAGTAGGTCTGGGGTGGGACCTGAGAATCTGCATTTCTTGCAAGCTTCCAGGTGATGTTGACGCTGCTGGTCTGGGGAACACACTCTCAGAACCTGTGAAGATGCTTGAAATAAAGGTTAACCATAGTTTGACCCTCTGTTTCCCAGAGCGCTGAAAGCCAGGCAATGACATCCTTCCTAGGACAGTGGTCAGAACCTCATGGGGTCATGGGACTCAGGAGCTGGAGAGACTGGTTCCAGAAGGTTCTATGGCAGCCAAAGTGGTGACATAGGCCCGCCTTTAAGGTGTTCTTCCAACACCAGTTCTTAATTTTTATGGCACATACATGTAGGCCACTGGGGGAGGGGAGGAGGCATAGGAGGTTCTTAATTCCAGATCAGTGCTTGCTCAGAGCCAAGAAAGTCAGGACAATTTAGCCATGGAGGTGACTGTGCAAAGACGGGTTTACATACAGGTAGCTCTACTCTAGAAGATGCTAAGTAATTCATTCGTCCCAGATTTTCCTGCTGGAAGTCGACAACAGCATTTTTGAGCTCTGTTCACCTGTGATTTCTTCATTGTTGCTTACCGAAAGGAAGCATTCTTTAAATTTTTGGATTGAGCACTTGCTACTTACTAGGCATAGGCTAGTACACAGGGAATTCTGGCGAGCAGGACAAGTAGATGTTGACAAGGATAACTGATGAAAGTATTATCAAGCGGACAACTCATGAAAACAGAGCTGGTGTCACAGGACATGGGAGCACAAAGCACAGCTGGAGAGACCCCTGGGTGGGGTGCACTAGCCCCCATCACACCTGCATTCTCTCAGCCTGCTTGGGTCCTTTTAGACATCAGCACTATTTCTGCTTACTCTCATTCCACTGATCTGTCAGGGGCTGGGAAGGGATAGCCTCAAGGTTGAACTATCAGACTTGCTTTCCCCTAACCACTGCAGCTGTGGTAGGCAAGCAGCAGGCTCCCCGAGGGGGCGGAGGCTGCCAGGAGCACACTAGGGCCAGCTGAGCTGCAAACTTCCAGGCTGGACTTTCCCAAGGATGAGAGTTCCTAAAACACCACTCACTCCTCCATTCAAATGAAGCACAGCCCAAAGCCAAATGTAAATGAATTCTGCATTATTTGCCTAACGCCTTCCATCATGACACTAACTAATAAACACTTGTGAATTGGCCACAACAACGTACAGCTGCTCATATACTCATATGCAAACATTTCCAATGGACTTTAAAAATGTTTCTATGCCATGTCTCCCACCCGAGTGGGTAAAGCCCTAGGGCAGGGGCAGTATTCTGGGTTTCATTTTTACTTCTCTACTGAGTTTTCTATCAGACCCTGCTCAGAGAGGTTGCTAGTAGACTAAGTCCCTTCTCGCTTCTCCCACAAATCCTGGCGTCTGTCTGGTGCACCTGCCCTGAGCTGACAGGTCACACAGCAGCAAGGAAGGTGCCGGCCTGGCCTGGGCCCAGGACGGTGCTGGGACAGTACAGGCTGGTGGCAAGTATTTGCTGCACAGACGAGCAGGCCAAAGGGAGTTGCAGGCTAGGACGAGAGAGCCCCTGTCTTTTAGGAGAGTCTGATTCCCAAGAGCCCAGATGCCGAGCAGGTCGCCACGTGGGCGAGGACACTTCCTGGGTGGAACTCTCACTTTCACAGAGTGGCAGACTCGTCCTGCAACACCTCGAATCCTGGAAAACTGCCTCTCGTGTTTCCCAGGGAGAGGAGCGGGAGCCAAGGCTGGGAGGTGTGGGGAAGGGAGGACACGGAGAAAAGGGAACCCCTGCTTCCATCCTCAGGCTGGTCAGGGAAGTGCAAGAGCTGACAGCTGGGGATACCAGCACGCCCAGAAGCAGGGAGCCCAGAGGGGCTCCACGGGCTTCTCCTGTGGACTTGGGAGACAACCAGACTCAAACCAACCAAGCAGCAGACACGAGCTCTTCCTCTGCAGCAGAAATGAATTCTCAGTGCTGGCCCGGCTCCAAGGAGAGGACAGGGCTGTGCCAAAGGACCAGTGGTGCTGTGGCCAACATGGGAGGCAAAGAGGCTGGACCTATCTCTGGGATCTTGGAGGCCCTGGCTTCAGGAAGGAGCCAGCAGGGAGGGGGCGGCAGGGGCTTTTTGCTCCAATATGAAATCACTGAGTCTAAAATCACCAAGGCCGCCCTCCCAGCCTGAGCAGTCAAGAACAGAGACAAGGAGGGGCATCCCTCCATTTTCCTGCTCTCTGCACTGCAAGACTTTAGGGAGGGGTTAGGGGGCCAGGCTGGCTGGTCAAAGCAGGGAATGAGACCGAGGTTAGGCAATTCCCAAAAGGGCCGGGGCCAGTGGGAGGGAGAGACTCACCAGTCTGGAAGAGGTTTAGTTCACACTCCAGGTAGTCAAACATCTCCACTGTTAACTGGAAACTGGGCCCAAGAGGAAAGAGAGGTTACATTCCACAGCCCCAGGAGAGTCTCTGACTTGCCCCTTCCCCCATGTACTGTCCCCCAAGAAATATGGGCATGCATGTACACACATCCCAGCTCCAACCTCAGCTCCCACCCAAGTGAATTTTAAAGTTATCTGTAGACTGAGGAAGGCAAAGAGTCAACAGGGACACTGGCAAAGGAGAGAAGAGATGCCAGTGTTGGGTTAGGAGGATAGGAGTGCAAACAGGGGAAAGCCTGGGGTGCGAGGCAGGCTGGCTGGGGTTTTGGATGAAGCAGCAGCAATAAGAGGTCCCAGGGGCTCTGGTCCCCACCCCGCCACTCGTCCTCTGTGTCCCTGGTGGGGAGGGATGGCATCTACAAAAGCCTTCTTCCCCGCTGGGCCCAGGGCACGAGGCCGGCCACGTACAAGTTGTTGACATCACTTTCTCCTGCCTCGTCCAGCTGCCGGTCACTCATCTGAAGGTTGCCTGGGAATCTGGGATTCTGGAAGGCAGGCAGAGGAAGGAGTCAGAACAGGGCCCCCCATGCGCTGTCTGCAGAGCCCGCCTGATCCAACTCCAAGGGAGCAATTGGCACTGAGCTGGGGCAATGGCTGGACTTGCCTGGGGGTGGGTAAGTATGGGTGTGGGTGTCTAAGCTTTTCCCAGGGAGATGGTGTCAGTTCCTCCTGGGTGAACGCACACAACCTCACACACACAGCAAAGAGGTGAAGGGCCATCCTGTCCCTCAGAGCCCAGGACAGGCTCCTTCCTTACAGTCTGGACCCTAAGACATTCTTCTAGGGATGCTCTCCTGGTGCAATGAGCCGGAGCCCGTGTGAGCGGCGGGCTCTCCCTTATCCACACCACGGAAGGCAGCACAGTATTTACCCACAAGTACGTTCTGAAGCTTTCCAGGCTTCCTGCTGTTCTTTGGCTCTTTCCCGAAGCTGCTGCCCATTTAGCAGCTTGAGCCAAACATAATTAGTAAAATTAACTTGATGGCAGGACAACATTACGTAATACAAGAGAAACTATTTCGTATCATCCATCACTGCAGAGTATTTGTTTCTCCATCTCTGCGTCAGTGTGGGGTTTCTAGTTGATGGAACATTCTGGCGAAAGGGGAAGATGGGCCACTCCATTTAAGCGGGGCTTCTGAAGTCCAGCATGAGTACTTCAGGCTCTGATGATTGAAGTTGAGAGAGGAGGTAGGAGTCCGTCATTTTTGTTTTATGTCACCTCAAAGTCTGGGGCAGCGGTTCTCAAAGTGGGGTCTCTGGGCCAGGAGCATCAGCATCACTGCGTACTTGCTAGAAATAGAGATTCTCAGGCCCTGCCAGACATGCTGGACCAGCAGCTCTGGGTGTGGGGCCCAGAGATCTGTCTTAATAAGCCCTCTACGTGGTTCTGAATGGGTGGGCAAGTGGGGAGCTAGAACCACGAGGCTTAGCAGCGTCAGGGAACCCCTGGTTGCCAGCATCCTGGAGGGCAGGACTGGAGTGGGCTACAGGGGAGGGGCAGATGGACACCTCAGGCCTGCTAAGCTGCATGCAAGAGGCTTCATGTACTCTACTTAAGCCTCCTGACAGTCCAGAAATAACTGTTCCCAGTTAAGAACTGAGGCAACTGGGATTCGGTTAAGTCATGCAGGTAAGAAGATGAAGCCTGAACTCCAGTCATTCTGGTCCAAAAATATCACACTGCCTAGAAGTGCAGGTGGAAATACAACGATTGACATGCCATGGGGTCGGGGCTTGGAGGTGGGATGCAGGAAAGAGCTGGCTCAGGGCATCTTCTCAGCCAGACCAGCAACTGGCCGGTGAACACAAACATTTCCCAAGAATAGCTCAGCACAGGCTTCTGCAAAGATTCTCCAGGCCTGGATGTTCTCCAGCATGGCGACGTCTGATGGTCTCTGCCATTAGTCCATGCAATTACAGCTACAAGCCCAGCTGTCTACGCCTGGCACACAGAAGCTGTGACGGCACCTGAACTCCACTCAACTTTAAACCCTTGAACTCTTCTGACCATCTGCCTCCCGCACCTGCCCCTTGTCTCCCCTCACGCGTTCTGCAGACAGTTGGCCTCTCTGTGTTCAGGAGGCCCCTCCACCACCCTCATGCTCATCTGGCCCAGTGCTAAGGATCACCCGGGGACAGGTAAGGTGCGAGGTCAAAGGCAAAAGCAGGTCTGGTTGTCAAATGGTGCAACCACTGTGGAAGGCAGTTTGGCGGTTCCTCAAAAAACTGAATATAGAATTGCCATATGACCCAGCAATACCATTGCTAGGTATCTACCCAAAGGACTTAAGGGCAAAGACACAAACGGACATTTGCACACCAATGTTTATAGCAGCGTTATTTACAATTGCAAAGAGATGGAAACAGCCAAAATGTCCATCAACAAATGAGTGGCTAAACAAACTGTGGTATATATATACGATGGAATATTATGCAGCTTTAAGACAGAATAAACTTATGAAGCATGTAATAACATGGATGGACCTAGAGAACATTATGTTGAGTGAGTCTAGCCAAAAACTAAAGGACAAATACTGTATGGTCCCACTGATGTGAACCGACATTCGAGAATAAACTTGGAATATATCATTGGTAACAGAGACCAGCAGGAGTTAGAAACAGGGTAAGATAATGGGTAATTGGAGCTGAAGGGATACAGACTGTGCAACAGGACTAGATACAAAAACTCAAAAATGGACAGCACAATAATACCTAATTGTAAAGTAATCATGTTAAAACACTGAATGAAGCTGCATCTGAGCTATAGGTTTTTTTTTTTTTTTTTACTATTATTATTACTTTTATTTTTTTTCTCTATATTAACATTCTATATCTTTTTCTGTTGTGTTGCTAGTTCTTCTAAACTGATGCAAATGTACTAAGAAACGATGATCATGCATCTATGTGATGATGTGAAGAATTACTGATTGCATATGTAGAATGGTATGATTTCTAAAAAAAAAAAAAAGCAGGGCTGGAAGTTAAGGTCCCTCCAGTCGGGCTCCAGCTTCCCCAGCCGTTCAGTGGGTAGAGTCCACCGCTATCCTCAGCCAGTTGTTCCCACCGCAGACGAGTTCCCGGGCTCCACAGTGCCAAGGCCTCTGACGCTGGACCCAGACTTGGTGGCAGAGTTCCGCAGACCCCCTTGATGCCCCCATTTCTGCCACCCTCAGGCATCAGGTGCCCACATCCAGGACTCTTTGGCCATCTAGCCTCTCGTGCTTTGCTGTCCTCACAACAACTTCCTGCCCTTCCTTTCCCCATCCTGCTGCACTTTCAGGGAAGCCTCCAGCCCCAGCCTTCTCATGGAAGGCTCAGTCCACAGGCTCTGCAGCCTCTGGGAGTGACGTGCACTAACTTCCCATGGGCTACAAGGTGTGGTCAGCATTCTTCTAATGTCCCGATGTTCTCCACTTCACTGGAAAATGGCTCTTGCATGAAGGGTCATTAGATGCAGTATTTCCACTTGATATTTATTCTTCATTGGTACCTGCCAATCTACTGGTCACTGCCCAGTATTCACCCAAATCCCTGAAACCTGGGCCAGTCTTCCTTTTGTCCCAAGTCAGGCACCCTGGGGTTACAACCTGTGGCCTCCTCAATTTTAGACACCCTTGCTTCAGACACTCAATATCAGCTATTTACACTCACGGCCCTGCCATGACCTAGAATTGCACCTCAGCAGAAACTCATCACACCATCTCCTTGCTCTGATCACATCCTCCCTTCATCGTGCCATCTCCCTGCTCTGATCACATCCTCCCTTCATCGTGCCATCTCCCTGCTCTGATAACATCCTCCCTTCATCGTGCCATCTCCCTGCTCTGATAACATCCTCCCTTCATCGTGCCATCTCCCTGCTCTGATAACATCCTCCCTTCATCGTGCCATCTCCCTGCTCTGATAACATCCTCCCTTCCAGCCCTCCAACCCACACTCCTGCTGTCTGTGTCCGAGATGGCTGCCCCTTCCTCGATCCCTTCTCTCCCAGGCTGTCAGCACCCCAACCACATTTACCTCCTTGTCCAACCTGGGTGTAGGATGGTGACCTGGTCCTACTCGCCCTCACCCCTGCCTTTCTTGCTGCTGTCCTCCCTTCACACTGTGGATAAAACCTGTTGTGCCTGGATCCTTTCCGCATGTTCTGCACCTGGGACTAGCTTCCAAATAAATGCTCCCGGAGGACGCATGGTGAGCCTCGGTGCCTGTCTTGGTCGGCCAGGGCTGCTAACACAAAGGCCATAAACTGGTTGGCTTAAACTATACTGTCTCACAGTTTTGGGGGCTAGAAGGTCTAGGTGAAGATGCTGGCAGGCCATGCTTTCTCCAGTCTGTAACCTTCTGGGGGTGGATTGCTGGAGATGAATCTCTGCCTCCATCATGTGGCCACCTGCCTCATCCTGCTCTTTCTACTTTCATGTCCAAATTTCCTTTGCTTATAAGGACTCCACTCACAACGGATTGAGGCCCACCCTGATTCAGTATGGCCCTACATTAATAGGACCTTCGGAACCAGAGCTTAGGACTTAAGTCTTTTGTGGGGCACATGATCCAATCCAATTGTCTCCCTCAACAGTCCTTGTGGTGGCCTCTGGTTTTTTCCATCAATACCTGTTCCACTCTCAACCTGGCGCCTGGTTCCCACAGTTGGCCTCAGCACATGATCTTCCTTTTTACAACATTTGGTAACCACCTCAGCCTCCTGCTTCCCTGCCACAAATGTTCCTAGCTGTCCCTCCTCTCCTATACCCTCAAAGGAGGAGGGACCAGCCTCTTTCCTTGTTCAGGATCAGCCCCTCCTTGTGGGC
The DNA here is from genome assembly GCF_023851605.1 of Tamandua tetradactyla. Classification (NCBI taxonomy): domain Eukaryota; kingdom Metazoa; phylum Chordata; class Mammalia; order Pilosa; family Myrmecophagidae; genus Tamandua; species Tamandua tetradactyla. The sequence goes on along the minus strand of NC_135349.1, from coordinate 10,975,794 downwards.
TACTGGATCCAATCTAGGTTCTGATTTACTCCTTCCTTCATTTGACAAATCCTGACTGAGCCCATGTGCTGGGCTAGATACTGAGCCACACATGGAGGGCACAAGGAGAATGAGCAAACCTGCCCTCCGGCCTCTTGGGGCTCACAGTCCAGAAGAGCCCAGGACCTCACTTTTCTCGACTGTCAACCTCTGTCTCTTCATTCTCTCCCTTCTTTCTCTCACCCAGGTCTTTCCCACTGGCCCTTCATCTCCTATTATGGCCCCTCTCTCTGCTCCCTTTCCTGCCAATCTTCAAGAAATCTCCACCCCTCTGACCCATGGACAGCCGTCCTAATTCTGGCCCTCATCATCTTTCACACTGACAGCCTGGGTCTCCCCAAGTCCACTGCCACCCTGCTCCAGAAAGAGCAGTCTCAGATGTAGCTCTGACCATGTCACTTCTTTACAACTTGACCTGTCATGCACAGAACAGTCCAAGGAGCTGCTTGGGCAGCCATCGGGTCCTCTGTGGCGGATGATGCCATCCAACCGCCTGGTTGGCTGCTGCTCTCTGCTCTGCCCTACTCCTCACTCTAATGCGAATCTATCACTGGTTCCATACAAATGCTGGAATCTTCTGAGCCCTGTTCCCTCACAGCTCCAGTGAATCCCTCTGCCTGGAATGTCCACCCCATCCCTCTTTGTTTGACCACCTCCCCTCGTAGATGGGGGCCATGCAGGAGGGAGGGATGTGAATTGTCAGGGCCAGGGGGAAGACTGTGACAGACCATATTTCCCAAGGATGGCTGCCACCATATACCCCACTCTGTGTGCTTTTCTGACAGTGAGCCTGAGCAGACTGCCTCGGCCAGGACGGTTCAGGGGAAGTGAAGCTGTGCAACTTCTGAGGCCATTAAAAGGCTGTGAACCTCTACCTTGTTCTCTTGGGACACTTGTCTTTGGTGCCTGAGCCACCACATCAGAAGTCCGAGACTACCACGCTGTGGTGACACCCTCACTAGCCCCTGAGACTTCATGAAGAGAGAGATGCCAGGCCAGTCCCCAGCTGCTCTGCTCTATCCCTCGTGTGCTTGAGGTGGCATGAAAGACTTCTAGTAGGAACTGCCCTGCCGAACCATCCCTAACTTCCTGACTCACAGACACTGACAAATAATGAATGACTGCTGTTGTTTCAAGCTACTAATTTTGGGGATGATTTGTGATGCAGCAATAGATAACCAAAGCACTCTAAGATTGCACCCAGGTGTCGCTGCCTCTGGGAAGCCTGCCTGGTCCCCTGAAGTTGGGTGAGCCGTGCCCTTCCCTGCTTTTTGTTCCACCTTCTGTGTCTCTGACAGTCAGTCTTTATTGTACTTGTCCATCCTCTCTCCCAAATAGACTCTTGAAGGCAAGGACAAAGTCAATTCACCTTTCCCCTTTTAAAACCTAACTGAGTTCTGGCCCGTGGGGAGCTAAGAGTGGCCTTGGAGTGCAGGGGCTAAGAGCACAGACTAGGCTTTCACGTCGAACAAGCCTGAGTTCCTGTCCCAGGAGAGAGCTGGGGGTGGAGACGCACTTGTCCGCACAGACTCACTTTGGTGTGGTACTCCATCTTCGTTCTCAGCAGTTTGAGGTAGATGCTGCAAAGTTGTCCGTACCCCTCGCTCAGGTGGCCCTTCCAGGAAGAGAAATAGAAAGTGTGGTGTCAGTACCGAGAATGCTTGGGGTGACAGACTTAGAGCCAGGACTTCTTCTTACAGAACATATACTTTTTTGATTATGAAAATAAATGTTTACTGCTGAAAATTTGGAAAATATAGAAAAGCACACAACATACAATTAACCTTTCATCTAACCAACAGCTATAATCATGGCTAACATACGGAGGTAATCAACCCTCCCTTTATTTTTAGATATAAGATGGGATCACCTTGCATTCTTCCACATAATACTCTGCAGTTTTCTCATATTCTTAAATGTCCTTCTTAATCATTATTTTCAGTGACTGCCTAGTGCATTATACATATGTAACCACAATTTTCTAAACCAACTTTCCTATTATTGTACTTTAAATTTGTTGGCAAAATTCTGCTATTATAAAACATGTTTCAATGCACATTCTTATAGTATAATCTTGTTTACAAACATGAAGTCTTCCTTAGAGAAAGTCTAGACAAGGCTTCTTACTCAGGAATTTTAAGTCTCCCACCTTAGCAATCAGTCTAGCCATGGGCTATTTCCTTCCTTTCTTGTCTCTATCTAGTCACAAGAGAGGAAATGCCTCCCCTCAGATGGACTCTGATTGACTAACAGCCACACAATCCCATACATGGGGCAGGGATTTGAAATGGGACCAATCCTGGGGAAGAAAAGTCCTCCCGTGGGGGCTGCCAAGGCCGTCAGGTCCCCACCTTAGCCTGCTCTGAGTGCCTGGGAAGAAGCCAGAACTACCTGAGTAATGCTGGCAATTCCCGCTGGCAATTCCCAGTTATCTACAAATAAGGAAGGAAACGGGGTACAAAGAGCCCCAAACTGCAGAGCAGTGGCTTTCCACCTGAGTTTTACATTTCTCTTAGATGCAACTCCATCCTCTAGAGCAGAGTAAAGGAGCCCCAAGGGCACCAAAGGGAGATGAGAAACCAGAGGGGGCCAAAAACATCAAACTAGAGATGACCCATTTTTCATGTTTTATTAATTTTCCACGAAAAATGAATATTTTTCTCATTTTTAGGTAATTCATGTTACTATGGAAAAATTGGAAAGTACTGAAAAGTAGAAAAAGGAGAGAAAATAGTCTCATGAAGACCTAAGGATCAAAAAGATGGTACTGCTGCTGAGAATTGGATTCATAGGAGTCCTCAAGGGGATATGCCCTAGAACTCACAAAACCTCAAGCTGAGGATTTAGAGTGATGAGTGGAAGCAAATGCCAATTCTCTCTGGAGAAGCCTACTTCCTTACTGACTTCAAAAAACTCTCACAAATAAAATCACAAGGACAATGAGCAGCTCACAGGAAAAAATAACTAAGCACAAAAGGAAAGTACATAACATGAGCAAAATTCATTGAAAACAACAGATGGTAGAAAGACATTCTAAGGACTTTAGGTAATGAATTGTAAAAAGTGATGTATATGGGGAGCAAGTGTAGTTTGGTGGTAGAATTCTCACCTGCCATGCAGGAAGACCTGGGTTCAATTCCCGGCCCATGCACTTCCAACACCCCTCCCCCCCAAAAAAAATCCAACAAATGGTGCTGCGATAATGGGATACTCACATGGAAAAAGAATTAAATGTGACCCTGGCCACACAGCATACAAAAAAAAAAGTGTTGTATAAAATGACTATTCTTGGGTTGCATGGGCGGTTCAGTGGTAAAATGCTTGCCTGCCATTTTCAGCACATGCAACCCCCCAAAAATAAATAAAATAAAAAACAAAAAATAAAAATGACTATTTCTTAGTATGTCTAAAGAAATAAAAAACTATTTCAAAATATATGCAAGGCATAAGAAATTATAAAGAATGCCAGGCAGATTTGGAAAAAAATATATGTAATTCTAAGAAATGAAAAAATATTAACTAAAATGGAAAATCCTTTGGAGAAGTTTAACAACAGATTAGACACAGCTGGGGAGGGAACATTGATCTGAAAGCTGGATATGTGAAATTATCCATGATGCAGCAGAGACAAATAGGTCGAAAAAATCAAATAGCAGTTTAAGACACATGGGATCGAGTAAGGAAGTCGAACATACTTCTAACCAAAGTCTCAGACGGAAAAAATACGAGGGAGCAGAGGCAATATTTAAAGAGACCATGAGAAAATTTCAGACCTGATGAAAGGCATTAACCCTCAGATTTAAAAAGTCCAAACATTTCAAAATCAATTTACACATAGATCTTAACCATAGCCAGAGAAAAAAAGCACAGATTAGCCTCAAAGGAGCAGCAGTGAATCTGACAGCTGACTTCATGAAAATAAGAGAAGAAAGAAGTTGAGAGAATGAGATCTTGAATATCTTTCATGTGCTAACAGCAAGTAACTGTTACACAAAAATTCTAAATTCAGAGAATATAGCTTCCAAGAATAAAGTAATTCTCAGACAAGCAAAAATAGTATTTGCCACCAGGAGGTTCTCAGTTAAGGATATTCTAAAGGATCTTCAGGCAGAAAGAAAGTCACCCCAGAAGATCTGAGATATAAGGGAAAATGAAGAACACAGAGTAAAACAATTAAAATAAGACCTCAGGTGGTTAAAAAAAAAAAACACAATAATCACGTAAGTTAAAGAGGGAGTGAATGGAATTAAAATAGTCTGAGGTCTTTGTGCTATATAGAAAATTGATAAAGACATGAATTTTAGACCTTGATAAATTAAGCATGTATTCGGTAATTATTAGAGAATCTATCAAAAAATTGAAAATAAAAGATCTTTTCATATTTATTTTTTACCTCCCAATTAGTAATGGGAAAAAAGAGAATGAGAAGAAAATACCCAATCCAAAAGAAGGTAAGGAACAATAGAAAAAGAAATAGAACAAATGGAACAAGTGGAAAGCATAAAATAAGATGGGAGATATAAATTTAAACATATTTGTTATAATAAATGTAAATAGACTAAATTCCCAGTTAAAAGACATATCTATCTTGAATAAAAATAACAAAATCCAACTAAATTTTATTTACTTCTGAAAGCTCTAATACATAAGAATGCAGAAAAGTTGAAAGTAAAAGGATGGAAACTACAGACCAGGCAAATTTTAATGAAAAAAAGATCTAAGCTCTATATGTCATATGGATATAATAGAAAGCTTACTAGCATGCAGTTGGGAGATTTGGGGGCAACTTTCAGCTTTGTTCAGTTAACCATAGCCTTGTGACTTTGGGCAAGCTGGTTTGCCCTCAGTGCCTGCATTTCCTCACCTATGATGGTATAGTGCATTACAGTTTTGTGAGTGCAGGTAAGAATTTGGAGGAAAAGGCTAAACTGGTAATTCTCAACAGACAGGAGCAAAGGGGAATACTCTAAACAATTAGACAGATTCTTCAAAGTACAGATAATCTGCTCTTCCCCCATACACGCACACCAGGGATATCAAAATTTAGAGGGATCTGGCATAGGCCTAACACTTTTTCATGTGATTATGATTTTGCCACCTAACTCCTCCCTTATTCCAAGGTACAAACATCCTTAGACAAGAAAGAAAAGGGACTGGCATTAAGAATTGAGTAGTCAGGACGTAAGGTAGGGAGTAATTGTCAATACACTGTGACTCCAATGGGACTGATAAAATGGAAAGAAGTAGAAACTGTGGCAATGCCACTGCTGAGGGGTCCCAATGCCTGGAGATTGCTGTGACAGGACATTTCACTGGAAGGAGGGGCTCCCAGGTCCTCTGCAGCTCCCAGAGACCCAGGTATAGCTGTGGATATCAGGTTATAATGTGGGGGAATCCTCAGTCCCTCCCTGATTCTCATGGGAGAAATCTTAAACGATTGAAAGGGATGAATTTGCCCTACTCCACAGTCTTTGTTCTGGGACCTCTGGGCAAGGAAAAGGAGGAGCATGAGGTCCCAGGTACATCTCCAGACTCACCCACATCCTGCTCATGTCACTCAATTCATTTTTGTATCTCAGAGAGTCCTTCAGGACCTGGAGGGGAAAGAGAATAGCCTATGAGAGAACAGAACAGGAGAAAAGAGGAGGATAAGAGATGGGGCTGGTTGGGGATGAGAAGCTGAAAGAACAGAGGTGCGCCAATTCCTAACTGGACACCAAAAGACCAGAAAAAAGAGGCATTTGCCACCCTCAGTGTGAGAAGTGGAGAGTAGCCATATACAAGCCCCCCATGGGCCACTGGCTTCCCGGCCACCCCACTGCAGCCCCAGGAACTCACGTGCGGATGACCATCTCGGAGGAGTTTATGGAACACGTGGCAGAACTTCCAGCAGAGCACAGCATTGCTAGAGAGGGGCAGTCGGTTGACAACAGACCAAAAGGTCTGTGCCCCTTTCTCATGGTGGGTGCCCAGGATGCATGGTAAGGGAGGGTCATGGAAAACAAAAGCATAGGCTCTGCCTCAGGCAGCCAAATTCTGGGTTCCAGCCTGCAACAGCCTACCACGTGGGGTTTGGCAGTTGTATGGGACACAGTGGCACAACCTTGGAAATGACGCTACCATTCACGGATCTGAATATTTATTCTGGCAATTTGGGGGGCAGATGGCCATAAAGTGTCATGCTCTAATACTATCAGTTTTATTGGACAATTTCCCCATGGATCAAAGCGTTGGTAGGGGTTGGGGTGGCATCTTTTTTAACTTGCACAAATGTGCCCTGGACCAGCAGTGATCCTGGTCTGCAGACATTCTCTCCCCTTCCTGAGTATTACTGAGTTTGTGGTGAGACCCTTGGGGACATTTTAAGAGAGAGGGTGTAATCAGCTCTTCATCAAGGACCCTAGGTCCAGTTGGGGATCCCTGCACCCAGCCCACTGACTCTTCTCTCAGTTTCTCTTCAAAGCAACACCTCAAAATCCTCCCCCATTCAGGTGGCTCCACTCTTGCCTTGAAAGCAGGAGTCTTTGTTTAAAACATCCATTCTCCAAACTTAAAATTACTCTTAATATCCCCCATGTCTTCCCTAAACCTTCCTGGCCCTATTCAGGTACCTCCAGCTCCCCAACACCTCGAATTCCCTGTATTCTGGGCTCCTGTGGACACTCCCTCCCAAGATCTAATTCAAAATGCACCCACCATCATAAGGTGCCTGCCACAGTTCGCATGCAATAAATGCCCATCTGGCTAGAGTGGTGTTAAGCTTAGCCCTCCGGATCTTGGCAATTACTGAGACCTATTTGGGGGGAGTGGACGATTTCGCTTTTGTAGTCATCTGAACAGGCCTTAGAGACCTGGTCACTGGGCACCATCAATAGTCAGTATCGTCTTCACCTGCAACTTGAAGCACCTGTATCAAGGCTCATGTTTTGGTTTGTTAAAGCTGCCTGAATGCAATATAGCAGAAATGGAACAGCTTTTAAAAAGGGAAGGCATTAAGTTACAAGTTTACAGTTCTAAGGCCATAAAAATATCCAAACTAAGACATCCAAAGAAAGATACCTTGACCCAAGAATGCCGATGGGCCCAGAACATCTCTGTTAGCTGGGAAGGCACGTGGCTGGCTGGTGTCTGCTGGTCCTTTGGCTTCTGGTTTTAAACAACTTCTCCAGGGGCGTTTTCTTTCTGCATCTCCAAATGTTGGGGTCTCTTGTTGGTTCTGAACTTTCTCCAAAATGTTTTCCCTTTTAAAGGATTCCAGTAAACTAATCAAGGCCCACCTTGAATGGGTGGAGTCACATCTCCATGGAAACAATCCAATCAAGGTTTCCCACCCTAAACAATATAGGTCTGGCCCACACGATTGGATCAGGATTAAAACACGGCTTTTCTGGGGTACATAGTAGTTTTAAACTGGTACAGCTCAGGTGGGAATCACAGGTTCATTTAGGGCAGGAAGACTCATCCCCTGGTCAGAAACTAAAGGACTCATCCAAAACACATGTGAAAATAAAAAACAAAAACAAACAAAACACATGTTGTTTTGCTTCTGCACTGGAAGGCACCGGAAAGTTCCTGCCTTAGATTCAAATTTGCATTTGGAGAGGGGTGCGCTTGAACCCAGAGTTTGAGGTCTGGAAGCTGAAATCAGTTTTTAGTCTGAGAGTTGTTTCTGAAATAATTTATAGTTTCACCTACTGCACAGCCCCTCGAACAGAAGGGCAGCTCCCTACCTTACGTCCTGACTTCTCATGGGCCAGTCCTGGTTACCAGTGAGCGGTCAGCCCAAAGAAAAGCCAGACTAGGCACCGGGCCAGTCACCCTGACATTGCTAGGGGAAAGGGGAATTTTTTTGTCATTTGTTGATTTTATAAGTATTTTCATGCACCAATGATATGTCAGGCACTTTAAAAGATGCTCAGGGAATATAAAGGAAAATAATACTCAGGTCCCAGTCCCAGGAGCTGGTGGACACCATGGCAGGGACCACCCACTCTGCAGTGACAAGGCGCTGTCTGAACAGCATTTCCGACCTCAGACCTCCAAATGCTGATTACTTTGGTATCTAGGGCAGCTGATGACCTTAAACAAAATCAGTAAAGAAAAAGATGTTTTGTGATATCTTTAAGCAGGCATTTAAAACTCCCATTGTTTGCAGTCGATCTTTACAACATTTATCCAGTCATTTAGAAACTGTCAATCAGAGACACTCACAGAATGTCAGATCTTTGAAATCTTCAAGCAACTCTTTCATTTGGCAGACAAGAGACCAAAGGCTCCCAGAGGGCCCCGCAGGACCCACTCAAGGCTCCAGAGCAAACCAGAGAGCTCCAGAGGCAGGATTCCGGAATCTTGCTTCCAGGGTGCCCTCCATCGGTGGAGGAAGTCTCCCTGGAAGGGCAGGCTGGGGATGGGTCACTGCAGCCTTGGTCCTCTCTGAGCCACCCGAGCACACTGACCTCTGATAAATGTCCCTCTCTTACTTCATCTCTTGTGCTACTGATCACACATTCTTGGAAGGCAGAGGTCAGGACTGGGGTAATTTCTTCTGAGAAAATCAACTGGGCCACTTATAATAAAGGGTTTTTGGTTTGTTCTGAATCGTGATAAGGGACAAAACGTGATGCAGCAAAGCAAGGGAACCGGCCTTTCTGGGGATAGGTGTGCTGGTTTGAATCTTTTAGGCCCCCCAGAAAAGCCTGTGGGTGTCGACCTATCGTGGGTGGGACCTTTGGCTTGTATTGTTTCCATGGAGATGTGACCCACCTAATTCAACGTGGATCTTAATTCTTTGCTGGAGTCCTATGTGAGAGGATACAAGTCAGTAAAGGCCCAGAGAGTTTAGACAGAAGTCCAGAGACATTCTGGAGAAAGCCACTGAAACCAGAAGCGAAGCCTGAGAGAAGGACCAGCTAATGCTGGCCACGTGCCTTCCCACAGGATGGAGGAACTCCAGATGCCAGCGGCCTTTCTTCAGAGGAGGCACTGTCCTGTTGATGTCTTAACTGGGACATTTTCATGGCCTTAGAGCTGTAAATTTGTGAACTAATAAATCCCCATTGTAAAAGCCAATCCATTTCTGCTATACTGCATTCCAGCAGCTTTAGCAAACCGTAACAGAAGGCTCACTGCCAGGCCAGATTTCCAGGTTGCTCCCCTGGAGAGGTCTAGAGCCTCCGCCCTGCAGCAAAGCCCTTTCTAATTCCAACCAAAGCAACTTCCCCTTAAAGGCAGGCAGCTTTCACTCCAGAACAAAGCAGTCAGGCCATCCTTCCAGCAATAGTCCCTGAGCCTAGCAACGTCCAGGCACTGGGCATCTACCCGTCACGCTCTCGTCCACGGGCAGAGCCTGGAGGGCTTCAACACACAGCAACCACGACATGCCCACACGCCACCTGCTCTGAACTCCACCCCAGCTCCCGCTTGGCCCGGTGGCCTCTCTCCTTCTGCCTCTGGGGATGAAGTGCTCTGGCTCCTGCCTGCCCACGGGATCCACCTGCATGCCTATGGGATCCGCCTGCATGCCCACGGGATCCGCCTGCATGCCCACGGGATCCGCCTGCCTGCCCACGGGATCCGCCTGCATGCCCACGGGATCCGCCTGCCTGCCCAATGGGATCCATCTGCCTGCCCACGGGATCCACTGGCCGAGATGCTGCTTGCTCTTCTCTACAAAGCCCTCCACCTGGAGGGCTGGCTGCCAGGGGTCTCCGCCCACTTGGTGTGGCAAAGAACTTTCAGGTCACCGGTTTGCCGGCCCCGCTTTGAGGTGCTCGACGTCTCCCCCTTCTGGCGCTGGCTGAACCTGCTGGTGGGCGGGGGGTGGGGCGCGGATCTGAGTCCCATTGCTGAATCCCTATAGTCAGCATAAAGGCCAATCGCCACAGCTGAGACCTTTTTTGTTTTTAATTTCATGCTCAGCAAAGGGGATGACATCCCCCATGGAAAAGGCGCAGGGCCCGGAGTATCTATCACAGGTGACAATCCCTCCTGGGCCCCAAGGACAGGAATTTCAAATGACTGTCCTGTTCCAACACTTGAATCCCAGGGAAGCGGAACAGGTGAGCTGAAAGGACCGGTGGGTGGCTTCTCCGGTCCCCTGCTCCCTGACGCTCTGGGGGCTCTGGCATCAGTTCCAAGAGCCCGCTGCTGCCCAAACCTGCGGGGACCTGGCCGGCAGGGGCTCCCCTTCCTGGAAGGAAGCAAGGACGCCTCACCCCGACTTCAGTCCCTGCCACTTGACCCCACTGGGGGCTAGGTCTTCCAAGAGACATCCAAAAGGATATTTCTGGCGTGTTTTTCCTTGACAGCCACTTCCTGCGTATTAATGGCCTTATTGATGCTGACGGTCTGAAAAACAAGAGGGGGGAGGGGAGGGAGGAAGAGATGAAAAAGCCTCAGAGGGAGGCCCGAGACCTCCCCTGGCACCCCGCCCCTCCCCTTTCTCCAATCGCCCCCACCCCCTGCCCTCCATCAGCAAACCCCCCTGCACCCCCGCTACCAGCGGTCCCTGTGCAGAGGCCCCCTGGGGGGGGGCAGCGGTGGGCAGCGCTCCCAGGCCAGCTGGCCCAGACTGTCCCGAGGGGGCAGGATTTGCTGCCTGGTATTGGCTGGGCCCAGCTGCTGCGGCCGCCTGCCACTCCCTCGCTTGGCACAGCAGCATGCCAATTACAGGCTGCACAAAGAGATGCTTTTCACTCCCCGGGGAAACATTATTCCTCTGGGAGCAGGAGGAAGAGGCTCAGATCTGAAAGCGATTGTGGCCTGAGACCATCCGGCCGCCCCATCTCACCCCGAAGCCCTTCCCCGGAGCCCTGGTGGGCCAGCAGCGGTCCCTTGGGTCTCCTCGGTTTCCCCACTCTGGCATTTTCCAACTGCTGCCCAAAGTGCCCTTTATTTCCGCAATTACATCAAAGGACACGAAAAGGATTTGCTCCTTTCCGGTTCATTTTAAAATCCTAAATCTCTTCTTAATTTAACAAAGAACCTATAGATGTGAATATAATGTCCATAAACCATAAGTGGGATTATATCACGTTGGCTATTTTTTTTTTTTTTTGCAGCTTTATTGAGGTATAATTCACTTGTTTTTAGGAGACAACTCAAGATTTTTCAGTCAGTTTACAGTTATGCAATTATCACTGAAATCTAGCATGGGCCATTTTTTTTTTTTTGGTATGGGCAGGCACCGGGAATCGAACCCGGGTCTCTAGCATGGCAGGCGAGAACGCTGCCACTGAGCCACTGTTGCACCACTCCGTAGGCTATTTTTTTAAGTCCAGCATTTTCCTTTTTTCAGTTTTGCTTCCCTCCCTTTCTCAGACATCATTCTACCCACCCCACGTTAACAACCTATTACGCTTGTTTTTGGTATTATTGTTTTGATAATATGCTATTATGTATCCTACACACACACGCACACACTTAGGTATAGAAGGGCTGAATTTTGTCATCCTTCTATAAAAATGAGATTGTGTGTGTGTGTGCTATACGGCCGGGTCACATTTCATTCTCTTTCCTTGTGAGTATCCCCTTATTGCAGTACCATCTGTTGAATTTTTTGTTTGGTTTTTCATTTGTTTTGCTTGTTTGTTTGGGAAGTGAATGGGCTGGGACTCGAAGCCGGGTCTCCCGTATACAGGTGTGAATTCTCCCACCAAACTACCCTTGCACTCCCAGAGACTGCCATGCATTTCCTACTCAAAAAACACCTCATGGGAAGTTCTCCAAGTAGACGGGTTAAACTCTAGTTCGGTTAAAAAGACAATGTAATAGCGCAAGGTGTGGGCGGATGTGAGTTTACACAAGCCTTCCCTTTCTGGTGACAGGTTCATTCATTTCCCGTCTCATGCTACTGTAAACTATGATTCAGCAAACACTCTTAGCCACATAGCCTTATTTACTGGTGCTTTGTATTTCCGAAGGGATTTCCTAGGAGTGAGATGACTGGGTCAAAGATTTTTTTTTTAATTGCTTTGTATTATGGAGAAGTCCAAACAGGCAAATACAAAGACGGGTCTGATAACATGTTTCTTCTCAATCAGGAGTTGGCAAGCATTTTCTGTGAAGGGCCGGTCAGGAAATATTTTAGGCTCTCCAGGCTCCATGGCCCCCGCTGCAACTACTCAGCCCTGCCTAGCGCTGAAAAATATGCAAATGAACGAGTGTGGCTGAATTCCAATGCAACTTGATCTACAAAACCAGGTGCCAGCCTGGACTTGTCCTGAGGGATGCAGTTTGGCTGATGCTAATCTGTGATCTTTACCTTCAGCCACTGACCTCTCCTTCCCCAGATTACACCAAAATAACCCCCCAGGTGTTATTTCATGTCATTTTACAAGTAAATATTTCAGTATGAATGTCTTAAAAAAAAAAAGGAAAAAGGAATCTTTAAAAAATAACCATAATACTTATTATCATACCGAAAATTTTAAAAGATAAGTCTCTTATCATTAAATAGCCAGTTAGTATTCACATTTCCCTAATTGTCTAAAAACGATTTTTTTTCCGGTTTGTTCAAATCAGGGTGCGAAGACTGCCACATTACTTCCTCGAAAAGCTCCAACAATTCACAGTTCCACTGACAATGTATAAAACAAAAGATGCTATTGCTTCTTTTAATTTTTGCCAGCTGATAGATGTAAAGTGATATTTCTTCATTAACTGGTGTTTCTCTGAGTACCAGCGCGTTTGAGAGCTTCTAGGTTCTCACAGTTTGTTGACTGCCTTTACATAGTTAAGCATGCCTGTCTTACCTTTTGCAATTTCTAGGTTTACTTAAGGCTTCTCCTACCCTGGGTTCTACAAATAGACTCTCAGGTTTTCTCCCAAACATTTTACTGCTGCTTTGTGCAGTTGGGTTTTTTAATCTATCTGGGGTTTCTTTTCATACATGATATAAAACAGGTTATTTCCAGCTTTTGTCAAGATACATTCTTTTATACCTGGTTTATATAAATTTGGGGATGCGGTCTTAAGGCTACTTTTCCATGTATTTTTTTTTCTCCCTACCAAACCAAACTTTTTAACAGCACAACTTTCTTTCCCCAGCAAGCTAGGTACTCTCCCCCCCCCCCCAGTGCAAGGACAGAGTCATTGCTTCCTTTCCCTCTGGCATGGCAGGCGAGCATTCTTGCCTGCTGAGCCACTGTGGCAACCCAAAATGCTCTAAGGTTTTTTTTTTTGTTTTTTTTTTTTTTTACATGAGCAGGCACTGGGAATCAAACCTGGGTCCTCTGGCATGGCAGGTGAGCATTCTTGCCTGCTGAGCCACCATGGCCCACCTTCATTGCTTCCTTTCTCTCTTCCCCTACAATAAGGGGTTCTGCCCGGCCCAGGTGGCTGATCATGCAGTCAAGAAGGAAAAATACTGGCAAATCATGTATCTGATAAGGGTATAGTATCCAGAATCTATAAAATATACATTTGCAAGTACCTAGTTAGGGTTTGTCTCCAGAATATATGATTTATACCTCAATGACAAAAGACAAACCCAATTAAAATGGGCAAAGACCTCGAGTTGACATTTCTCCAAAGAAGACCTACAAATGGCCAATAAGCACATGGAAAGGCACTTTAATACCATTAGTCATTAGGGAACTGCAAATCAAAACCACAAGGAGATACCATTTCACACCTACTAGGATGGAAAGGATGTGGAAAAATTGGAATTCTTGTGCCCTGTTGGTGGGAATTTATAAGGTGCAGCTGCTGTGGAAAACAGTTTGGCAGTGACTTGGTTAGCTAAACATAGACTTATATGACCCAGCAATTTCCCTCCTAGGAAAAGACCCCAAAGAATTGAAAACAGGGGCTCAGGTGGATACTTACACACACAAAGTTCATAGAAGCATTATTCACAGTAGCCAAAAAGCAAAAACAACCCAAAGGGCCATCCACTGATAAATGGGAAAACAAAATGTGGCACATCTGCACAATAGAGTATTATTCAGCCATAAAAAGGAACGAAGCACTGAAACATACTACAATGTGATGAACTTCGAAAACATGCTGAATAAAATAAGTCAGACACAAAGACCACATATTGTATGATTCCATCAATAAACCATACCCAGAATAGGCAAATTCAAACAGACAGAAAGCAGATCAGTGGTTGGCAGGGGCTATGGGGAGGGGAGAAATGGACACAGGCTGCTTAGTGGGTACAGGGTTTCCTTTTGGGGTGATGAAAAGATTTTGGAACCAGACAGAGGCAGTCGTTGTACAACACTGAATATACTAAATGCACACTGAATTGTATGCTTAAAAATGATTTAAATGACAAATTTCATGTTAATTTTATACTATGTGTATTTTACCATAATTAGAAAAAAAGCAAAAAAAATAAAGACGGAATCTCATACAAGAGATGCTGCGAGAAAGAAGTAAAAAAGTTTATTTCAAAATAATCTCTTCTTGAGACACAGTGCCTACAGCTTCCCCTTGACAAGTCCTTGGACCTCGTTCTAGGCTCTGCTTCCAGAACTTTCCCAGTCCATTCTCTTTCCTTCAGATTTCCTCTGGGGGACTGCAGTGCTTTACCCTGCTTCTCCATGGCTCTGGGAGAATGCTGGCCTACTGGGTGCAGCCAGACCTCTGGGGAAGAGTCAACACATTTACTGAGTTCCTCCAGGTTGCCATTATTTGGTGAGTAATTATACGGGATATAAAAATATAAAAATGGGGTGACGGAAAAGTTTAGGGAGTGATGGTAGCACAACACTGGGATTATAATTAACACAACTGAATTGTATACTTGAAAGTGGTTAAAATGGGAAAATTTAGGTTGTAGAGGTTACCGCAATAAAAATTAGAGAGAAACCCAAATCTTGTGTAAGATGCTGAACTGGACGTGGCTGTGCTCAGGGGGTCTGGTGGTCAGCAGTCCAGGGGCCCAGGCAATAGAAAGCCACACAGGCTGGATACTCTAGAATGCATCGGGGCCTAGAGGTAGGACGTGTGAAGGGCAGGATTTCGATTCATCCCAGAAATGTTTCTTTAGGCCGATGGACTAATTGCACAAGCTTATGCAAAAACCCTTAAAAGTCTCTTAAGCAACATAAAATGATATGCCATGAGTTTATAACTATGGGCCCAGTGTGCGTGTGTACATACAGATGAAAATTGTAAAACTTCTCAGCCATAAATGTTGAAAGGAAGGAGAAAGCCCTTTAAACTGAGATGCTGCTCGGGGAAGCCTTCTTAGAGGAAGCTAGGAATATCTGTCCCAGGTACTTCCCCATGCGACTTACATGTCTCTCTCAAACTCTGGGGGACACCTGTGGCTCCTCCCATTTCTAGATGCTGGGTAAGGCTAAGCCAACAGCTCGCTAAAGGTCCTATCACTTGGTTCCAACCCAAGTCGGCCTATCCCTAAAGCCCAGCCTGGACCCCCTAGATGGTGCTGCACGGTGCTGGGGATGCCAGACGGCAGGAGGGGTGTGTGTGTGTGGGGGGGGGGGCTTCCAGGCTAAGGAAGGGCAAGAGGGACATCCCCAGGGTGGAAAGTCACCAAGTCCGAGTGTGTGTGTGCAGCCTGGCTTGGCCGGAGGGGAGCAGTGGGGGATGCAGCCCGAGAGGGGTGCGGCTGGGTGTGGAAGGGCAGGGGGCTTCTGAGCGGCCAAGGAGGGAGGAAGACTGGCCCAGGAGAGGTGTGAGAGCTGGATCGGAGCTGGGTGGGGACAGAGCAGGGTAGCTGGCTCAGGAAGCTATTCACCACACAGAAGTGAAGTAAGTAATAAAGGCCCCAGCCGGGAAGATGGAAGTAAAAATGGAAAGAACCGGTGACAAGGTGAGCTGTAAAAGTCTCACAGCAGAGAGAAGCATCAAAGGCAATGCAGAGGTTTTAAACCTAGACAGGTGGGAGGAGAGAGGCAAGGGCACCCCAGACCCAGGGATGCTGGGAGCAAGGGCCTGGGATGAACAAAGAACAATGGGGCCTGGAAGCGTTCAGGTAAGGAGGAGACATTTTTAAAATAATGAGGAAGGAGAAGGCCCATTGCTCCTAATTATTCTGACTTAGCAGTGGCAATGGTTATAATCATCGAGAAAGCGGTAGCTAATAAGTGCTTCCTGCAGGCCCTGGGCTAAGCAGGTTACATGGTTTAACTCATAAACTCCTATAACTTTTTACCCATGAATAGGGGAGAGTTATTATTGATCACATCTGCCCATTTTACAGGTGAGGAAATCAAGGCTCTCCCAAGGTCCCTCAACCAGCAAGTCCAGGGCTGGACTGCAGACTTGGCAGGTCTGTCTCCCTGGCTCAGGCTCTGGATCCCAAACAGAGTCAGAATCCAAATGATTTCCACAGACGAGACTGCTGGGTTAAGCTGAAAATGAAATCTGAAAGGAATAAAGGGGATTTCCTATATTTAGGGTCTAAACCTCAGCAGCCCAGGTAGAAGATAGGGGAGATGTGACTCAAAACGCGCTTGTGAAAAATGACAGGCATTTTCTTTGACTGCTAACTTAATATAAGCAACATACTGCTGTGGTGGATCAAAGTGAAAATCTGATCTCTGGATGCATTAAAAGGAGTATAGGGCTCAGAATAAGGGAGGGGGTGGATCCAATTCTCTATGTAGACGAAGCCACATCTAAAACACTATTCAGTTTTAGGCTCTATACTTTATCAGGGAAACTGACAAACTAGACCACTTCCAGAAGAAAGTGTCCTGGGTTGGGACAGAGTTGTGTGGTTTAACGTGGAAAAATAGCAATATTCTGGAGTCATCATGTGGAAGGAGGGAAAATCCATAGGATCAAATATAAACCAATGTGTAAAAGTACAGGAAGACAGTTTTGGGGTAAGTTTAGATACTTTCTAACAACTAAAGCTGTCTTATGAAAGAGAGAATTCCTCATTTTTAGAAACATAAAGGCAGAGGGGAGACAACTGCTTCTCAGTGTTATGATGAAAGAAACCGACAGGTTAGGGATGAATTAGATGAGTTTTAGGTCCCTTCCCACTTCTATACTTATCACAGCCCTTCAGATAACGGAGGACCTTAGATATCAGGGCAAAGAATCATGATCTGATGGACACTGGGGAGCCATAGAAAGATCTTGAGCAGGAGAGTTGCTTCCTTCAATGGCCTGATGAAGCAGAGTGAGCACAACTTCTCTGTGGGCATTCAGTCTCCCAGTACTAGACCAGTACAGCTGACAAAGGGCCTCACCTTGCAACGAGCTGTGGAAAGAGGTTTCTTCCAAAACCAGCACCTATATATCATCTGCGAGCTCTACTGGCCCTTGCCACAGCTGCCACAGACCTTCCCTGACAGCTCTGACAGGCTCACAGGAGCTCCCATTTACTGCAGGCAGTATGCCCAAGGTTCTCTGGCCAACCACTCCCCACAGGGCCAGTATCCGAGAGGCAGAGTCTGTTCTCTGGTTGGATGCGAGTGCTCGGTGGCTTCAGTGGCCAGGCTTCTCAGGGCTCAGGGGCAGGGCTGGGCCTCAGCCTTCTGGGCTCTGGAAGGCAAGCTGTGGGTCTCCCAGGGCCTTTGGAATGCCAGGAGCCGGGCAGTTTCCAGGGCAGAAGTTCCCTGCTAGGACAAGTCTCCCTTTGCTTATGCAATGTTTGATGCCTGGGTTGTACCCTCTGCTCCCCCCGCAACAGGCACCCCCAGTCGTCCCACATTCTAAATCTGCTTCAGCTGCAAGCGCAGTCCAAATGTCACCTTCTTTTAGACTTGCAGGCTCCTCTGGCCAATCATTTCTTTTCCCTCAAACTTTTTTTTTCTTAACTTTGAATTTTGAAATAATTTCAAACTTACATTTGCAAAAATAATACAAAACCGGCACAGAGAATCTGCCCAGAAACCTGGATTCACCAATTTTAATGATTTGCCACATTTGCTGTATCATTCTATCCATTCATCCATCCATCCATCCATCCATCCATCCATCCATCCATCCATCCATCCATCCACCTACCTACCCACCTATGTCTCACCTATCGCCTTTTCCTAAACATGCACTCAATTATTTCTTTTTTCTCTTTCTATTTCTCTTAACGTGTTTAACACTTGGTATGTTATCTTATTTCTCCACCAAGATCAAACCCCCTGAGGACAGGGACCCACCTTCTCCCTTCCTTGAGGGTCCACAGGTGCGAAGGCAGAGCAGCGCCCCTAATGCATCCTTAGATCATTGAGGATCAGGTGCAGGACTCATGGTTCCCTGAGAGAATCTACTCCCTCTCCTTCCCTTCCCCCTGCCTCTAGGAAGGAAATAATTGGGTTCTGAATTGGCCCATCTACAGGCCAAAGCCCTGGGGCCCCTTCCAGGGCAGAGGGTGGGAAGCTCGGGGCTCATTTTCTCTCCTCTGGGGGTTCTGGGTTAGAGGACGTCCTCTCGGAACAGGCTGTTCTCCACGCTGCCCTGGAGACCCACAGCCCCGAGGCCCCTGCGGTGTCCCCCTGAAAGAGCAGCACTGGCAATGCCTCCTGACCCACCGGCCCTTGTGTCCCCAGCCGGTTCCGTGGAGCCAAGTGTCAGCTGGAGCCCGCACTGCGGGGCGGGGACCCCCTCACACCCCTGC
Organism: Tamandua tetradactyla; assembly: GCF_023851605.1. Classification (NCBI taxonomy): domain Eukaryota; kingdom Metazoa; phylum Chordata; class Mammalia; order Pilosa; family Myrmecophagidae; genus Tamandua; species Tamandua tetradactyla. Next base: position 10,957,211 of record NC_135349.1, on the reverse strand, counting down.
CTCCCCACCGCCCCCCCATCTCTGCTCCTCCAGGACGCCTCGGCCACGGGGAACCCATGGGGGCCTCGATTCTGCAGGGAGCAGGGCCTGGGCCCGGCCTGCAGGGGACAGCCGGGCACCGTCCGGTCACACACACTTTCCCGGCAAGGGCCCAGTACTCGGGCGGCCAGAGTCAGGCCACTGGCAGAGGCTCCGTGGCGGGGGCAGGCGCAGGGGGCGACCCGGTTGGAGCGGCAGGTCTTGAAGCAAGGGGCCTGAGATCCCGCCGCAGAGGCCACCGAAGGAAAATCGGAGAATAGGCAGAGCAGAAAGCAAAGGAAAAAGTACGAGAAAAGAAGGAGAAAAGACATGAAAAGAGCATGCAGGGGGTGGGGGGTGGAAGGAGAGAAGGCATTTGCTCAGGGGAAGGTGTAGGTGATGGCTTGGACACGGCAGCCCATCTTGGAGGTGGAGGTCCAGGAACCGGCTGCTCCTTAGAACTGGAGCTCACCTCCCCAGGTGTTGTTGGCGAGAGGGACCCAGGCCAAGGAGATGCACCGGGTAACACCCGAGACTTGGTCTAGCTTCTCATCCTTCTCCCACCCCTAGCCTGAATCAATGCCCTGACTTCCAGGTTCCATGAACACCACAGAGCTCAAGGAATCTTCCTCCCAAAGCGCCTGACCTGGTCTTATCTGGGATGCTCGGAATTCAGTGTAACAGCTTCAAGTCTTTTATGTTATTCTGTTGATCAGAAATAATAATAATAACAGAGGAGGCGTCACGGCTGTTCCTGGAGCAGTGGGCACAGCAGCAGGTGGTGCAGATGTAGCCGCAGACCAGCCCTGGAGCCTCTGCCTCCCACCAGGCTGCACTCGCGACTGGCTTCCAGTCTTCCAAGCCAAGTTGCCCAAGGTTACGCAGGCGGTCGGGATTCAGGACGGAAACCCAGGCCCATCTGAGTTCGCCCTCTCCCCGCACTGTGCTGCCTCCAGTAACGTCCAGTGTCTTCTGCCCATCTGCCCTACCTGCCCCCTCATGCAGCTGGCGGCCTAAGCTTCTTTGGGGCTTGTCCCCGGATCTCTGGCTACCCACATTCACTTCTTGGTGATCTCAACCAGTTCCATGGCTTTTAACTCAGCTTTGGCCATTGTTCCCACCTGCTCCAACTTCTTCTTCTCCCAGGATCCGCCATCTCTGCCCATCAACCGGCTTGGGTCCAGACACCTAGAAGTCACCCTTGACCACTGACAGCACCTCAGTGCCCACCTCCGAAATCCTTCTGCTTCTCACCGTCTCCTCTGCCCAAACCACTGTGCTGTCCCCACTGGGCCCTGCAACCGCCTCCCACAGGGACCAGCAGGGACCTGGTTAAAGCACGCACGAGAGCCTGTCAGCCTATCCCGAGCCCCCCAGGGGCAGGGCAGCCCACGTGTAAGGCCTGGCACCCGCATCGTTCCAGTTTGCTGGCTGCCTTTTTTGTCCCTTAAACTTTGTTTTTTTTTTAAATTTTATTGTGGTAACATATAAACAACCCAAACCTTCCCATTTTAAGTGCACAATTCAGTGGTACTAATTACATCCACAACGTTGTGCTACCATCAACACTGAAACTTTTCCATCACCCCAAATAGAAATTTTGTCCCCATTAAGCGATCACTCCCCAGTTCCCCCACCTCCCTGGCTCTCATAACTTCTGATTCACTTCCTATCTCTATGAGTTTGTTTATTCTGATGATTTCATATAAGTGCGATCATGCGATATTTGTCCCTTTATGTCCGACATTTCATTCAGTCTGATGTTTTCAAAATTCACCTGTGTGGCAGCGTGTTATCAGAACTTCATTCCTTAGTACAGCTGAATAATGTTCCCTTGTATGGAAAGACCACACTTTGATTATCCACTCATCTGCTGATGGACACGGGTGGAGCCCATCTTTTGGCTACTGTGAATAAAGCTGCTATGAACCCAGGTGTACAAGTGTCTGTTTGAGTCTCTGTTTCCAATTCTCTGGGACATCGACCTAGAAGGGGAATTTCCAGGCCATATGGTAATTCTATGTCCAACTTCCCTTAAATACTTTTAATTCTTTCTCTCTGAGCCTGAAGTTCCTTCTTCTGCCTGGAAGAATTTTCTTCCGTTCTTTGCAAGGTTGGACTTTTCTCCCTCTTCAGGTTGTTCAGATACCACTTCCTGGTCAGCCTCTCCTGGCTGCCTGACCTAAAGCACCTCCCCACCCCTGGCCCTGCAGTATCTCTGTATCACAACCACCCTATCTCCTGCAGAGGCTCTTCTCTCCACCTGAAATTCTCTCGTTTGTTCATTTGCTTGCCGCCAGTCTCTCCTTGCTCGAGTGTGAGCTCCAGGATGACAGGCTGGGTCCCTCTGTCCTTGCAGAGCACACACAGTGCCTGCCAGCAGCTGTGCTGTGCAGATGAGAAGGCCCTCTCTGCCCACCGCTCTCCCAGCAGACTCCCGCAGTGGCCTTTCTGCTTGGCTTTTGCCTGTCTAGGATGCTTCAACTTCACCTTCCCCAAGCCACGTTTCCTTCTCTCTCCAATTAAAAATCCTGCTGTTCAAAGTCCCATTGGATGAATGGTGAGAAAGGGGGAAAATTCAACTTCCTCAAGTGGAGAATTCTTCATATTCTCACAAGCAGTGTGGACAACCAAAACAATAGGCTGAACCCCCAATCTTGGGGTTCATTCATATGAAACTTAACCCCACAAAGGATAGCTCAAACCTACTTAATATTCGGCCTAAGAGTCACCCCCAAGAGAGAGCCTCTTTTGTTGCTCAGATGTGGCCTCTCTCCAGCCAACACAACAAGCAAACACACCACCCTCCCCCTGTCTACATGGGACATGACTCCCAGGGGTGTGGACCTTCCTGGCAACGTGGGACAGAAATCCTAAGAATGAGCTGAGACTCAGCATCAAGGGATTGAGAAAAACCCTAGAATGGGCTGAGATTCAGCATCAAGGGATTGAGAAAACTTCTCGACCAAAAGGGGGAAGAGTGAAATGAGGCAAAGTGTCAATGCCTGAGAGATTCCAAACAAAGTCGAGAGGTTATCCTGGAGGTTATTCTTACGCATCAAGTAGATATCACCTTGTTATTCAAGATGTAATGGAGAGGCTGGAGGGAACTGCCTGAAAATGTAGAGCTGTGTTCCAGTAGCCATGTTTCTTGATGATGATTGTATAATGATACAGCTTTCACAGTGTGACTGTGTGATTGTGAAAACCTTGTGTCTGATGCTCCTTTTATTTACCTTGTCAACAGACGAGTAGAATATATGGAATAAAAATAAATAATAGGGGGAACAAAGGTTAAAATCTATTGAGTAGATGGAAATACTAGTGATCAATGAGAGGGAGGGGTAAGGGGTATGGTATGTATAATCCTTTATTTTTCTGGTTTCGTTTTATTTCTTTTTCTGTTGTCTTTTTATTTCTTTTTCTGAACTGATGCAAATGTTCTAAGAAATGATGAATATGCAACTAAGTGATGATATTGTGAATTACTGATTATATATGTAGAACGGAATGATCACATGTTAATGTTTTAGTTCATTTGTTGAATTTTTTTAATTAATAAATAAATTTTTAAAAAAGACAAAAAAACAACATACAAACATGAACATCCTTACCATACAAATGTTCTGTGTACGGTATACAGTCAGTGGTTCACAATATCATCACATAGTAGTATATTCATCACCATGATTATTTTTTAGAACATTTGCATCACTCCAGAAAAAGAAATAAAAAGAAAAAAAAAAAAACTCACACACGCCAAACTCCTTACCCCTCCCTCTCATTGATCACTAGTATTTCCATCTACTCAATAGATTTTAACCTTTGTTCCCCCTATTTTTTTTCTATACCCCTTACCACACCCTTTCATTGTTCACTAGTATTTCAATCTAGGCGTGTTGATTTTTAAGGAGGGCCTACTGTGTGCAGGGCAGGGCCGCCACCTCCTGTGTGCACTGCAGGTGGTGCAGCTCAGGGTGGGCCTTTCACACCGTCCTGATAGCCAATGGGCACAGGTGAGCATGGGTGACAGGGGTGCAGGTGAGTGTCGAGCTGGTGTGCTGCAGCTCAAAGAGGTAACTGCTTATCGGCAGATAAAAGGCTGTTCCCCTTCCTCTTCCTGCTCCTTCCTTCCCTCTGACTGTGCAAGTTCAAAATTTCAAGAAGAGAAGAAACCAGGGTGGGTGCACAAATCACTCACGTCTATGAGCCTCTGGGTGGCACTGATGGATGAATGGCACCAGGAAGCCAAAGCCAAAATGAGATGAAGTGAGATCCAGAAAATGTTTAGGATTCCCCAAAAGGCTCACTTGAAAAGTGAAATGAATAAGGAAGGGATGGGAGTGCTGCTTTCAGCCAATGATATACTGTTGATGATAAACTCCTATTTTGTGCCTGTCTTTTCTGTCCAGAATGATCTTTGACTTGCAAAAAGCAGGAGCAATGACAAGAGAAAACCCAAGCCGAGTTGAGAGACTGCGAGAGCCCCCGTTGCTGACAGAGGTCGAGGTGTCTGATGTGGATGGGTGACATTCAGGGGACGAAGAGAGCAAAGGGGAGCATGCTACAAGGCAGTGTTGCGGACGGTGGCAGGGCTGGATAGGAACCCAAAGACTGACATGGCTGAGTCAGACCATCATTTACCAGAAAAGAAGGAGAAATGCCACTTATTACCCAAGAGCGATTCCACAAAGAAAAAGAGGCAAAGATTGCTAGCAGCCAGCATGGTTTTTTTTTCAGACAAGTCACACGAGACTGACCTCATTTCCTTGGTTATATTCTAGACCATTATTTCAGGAAAACAAAGTAGATGTCGTATGCACCTGAGTTTCCATCATCAAGGCATTTGTCGAAGTCTCTGGTAAGATAATTGCGAAAGACACACCACCAAGGATTCGCAAACTACTGAGTGCTGGCAGATCCAGCCTGCGGCTTGTTTTTGTTTGGCCTGTGAGCTAAGATTGGGTTTTACATTTTTAAAGGTTTGATGAACAAGGACAGGGGAGGGCGAGAGAGGGAAGGGAGAGGAGGAGGAGGGTCAGAGAAAAAGAGCTTAAGAAGAGAAGAGAAAGAGAAGAATATGAAACAGAGACTGTAAGTGGCCACAAAGCCCAAAATATTTACTATAGGGCCCTCTGTAGACAAGTCCTTGAGGATGGACTCACGCCTACACTGTGTTCATTTTGGAGGTGTGCTGGGCCCCAGGCCTGGGTCCTCCTTCCTGACTGGAATATGTGGATGTCACACTGATCAAATTCATGATAAGATGTGAAAATCAAGGCAACAGAATATTCCTGGGCCCATAAACCCATTGCCTGCTTTCCCAATAAATCTGCTGAATTAACAACATGATGTGGCCACTATAATAAAATGTCAAAGGTTTAATTTCAAGTTGAACGATATCAACCGTAGCATATTGTCCAGCGCAGGAGCCAATCCATCTCAGTTTTGCAGCTTTCAATCACACTTGGAGAATTAATTCATCCTACTGTGTATTAGAGACTCTGCTGGGCTCTGAACAATGGGTTCAGCTACAAACACCCCATTTTAAGAGGACTACAGATCAAATGGGTGTGTGCAAGGGAAATTAACTAGGATGGTGAACCGACAAGGACAGGTTCACCTGTCCAGAGGTCTTCAGGTGTCTGAATTCCTGCCACCTGTAAATGGAAGATCTCAAGGGCTAGCATGGGGCCCTTCACAAGAGAATTAGGAGAAGCCAGGTTCTGTATTCATAATCTCCCCAACGGGAAACAACTCTAATGTCCTTCAGCCGGTGAATGGTGCCACTGGGGCACATCCCTACAATGGGATAGGTCTCAGCCATAAAAAGAAACAAACTATATACATGCAATAACATGGACAAATCTCAAAAAGCATTGCTTAAGTGAAAGAAGCCAGCCTCAAAAGGCTATCTACTACATGATTCCAATAAATGACATTCTGGAGAAGTCAAAACTGTAGGAATAGAAATCAGAACTGTGGTTGCCAGGGACTGGGGTGGGAGAAGAGGCTAAGGGATCTGCTTTTGGGGGTGATGGGACTGTTTTAAATTTTGATTGTGTAACAGTTTCCTAAATGCATGTGACTGTCAAAACTGGACACTAACTGATGAAGTTTACTGCATATAAATTATACTTCAATAAAACTGGCTTTACAAAAAAAGGCAAGTTGAGTGTACAGGTGGACAAGGAGACCTTGGGCAGTGGGCAGTGATGTTGGCCTGAGCTGGGGTGGTTACATGAGACAGTATTTTTTTTCGTGTGGGTAGGCACCAGGAATCGAACCCGGGTCTTCGGCATGGCAGGTGAGAGCTCTGCCCCTGTGCCACCATGGCCCACCCTACACAAGGGGTTGTTTTTTTTTTTAAGGCCCCCTGGCTCCCGTGATCCCATGATTCTGGGACCTCACAATTTGCCTCTGCTCTCTTAAACTTCATCCATTGAAGAAGTATTTGGGGAGGACCCACGAAGTGCAAGATGCTGTTTTAGGTACTGAGGATACAGCACTGAACAAAATAGACAAAATCTTCACGGGCCTGACAGGCAGAGAGAGAGACAGACAAACCAAACAGCACAAGTAGAGACAGCACACTGGATGGTCGCATGTGCTACAGAGGAAAGTGAGGCAAAGGAAGGGCCTGGGAATGTGGGGGCAACGACAGGTGCAACATCCTATGGGATGGTCTGGGAAGACCTCCAGGGAGGTCACGGTGGGCAGAGGTCTGATGGCAGTAAGGGGGGAGCTATGTGGACACTGGGAAAAGCTTCTAAGGCAGAGAGAACAGCAAGTGCAAAGCCCTGAGGCAACAGCGTGCTGGGTACCGCCTCATACCTACCAGGGCGGCCACAATAACAACAGAAAAGGAAAACAGCAAGTGCTGATAAGAAAAACAGAACCTCTGTGCATGGCTGGTAGGAATGTAAAATGGTGCGGCCACTGCAGAAATCAGATTGACAGTTCCCTGAATGTTAAACACAGAATTACCATATGGCCCAGCATTCCATTCCCGGGTATATGCTTAAAAGCGCTAAGAATGGGTGTTAATATAGGAACTGTTAAAAAAGTTGAAAAACTGATCAGACTTTAAGTAGAGATATGAATGAGGGTAATTTGGATAGGACGAACGTAAATGAAAATACAGAGTAAAAGATGAAAACGTGCATATTTTAAAACTTCAGCTTCTGTGTAAGACTAAAGGGAGAGATGCTTATTTGGTGCAAAATTTATAGTTTTGAGTAGCGCATTTCCTTGATTTAACTTGTATGGTCAGTTTAGTTGAACACCGTAAGTACAGGGAATCTTGACTAGGGCGTGAGATTTTGTTGGTTTGTCCAGGTTAGTGTGATGCCCCAATATATCCCAGAGTAATTTGGCCAGTGAATAAAGAAGTATTTGCAAAGTCCCCTTGGGGGACTGGGGAGAAAGGAGGAAATATTCAAATTCCCCATTTGGAGAATTCCTGATATTCTTGCAAGCAGTAGGGACAACCCAAATCAATAGGCCAAGCCTTCGATCTTGGGGTTCGTTCCTATGAAACTTATTCCTGCAAAGGATAGGCTAAGTCTACTTAAAATTAGGCCTAAAAGTCACCTCTGAGAACCTCTTTTGTTGCTCAGATGTGGCCTCTCTCTATGTCAACTTTGCAGGTGAACTCACTGCCCTCCCCTTGACATGGGACATGACTCCCAGGTATATAAATCTCCCTGGCAACATGGGACAGAAACCCCAGGATGAGCCAGGACCTGGCATCAAGGGATTGAGAAAGCCTTCTTGACCAAAAAGGGGAGGAGAGAAATGAGACAAAATTTCAGTGGCTGAGAGATTTTAAATGGAGTTAAGGTTATCCTGGAGGTTATTCTTATGCATTATATAGAAATCCCTTTTTAGTTTATGGTGTGTTGGAATGGCTGGACAGAAGTGCCTGAAACTGTAGAACTGTGTTCCAATAGCCTTGATTCTTGAAGATGATTGTATAAAGATACAACTTTTATTATGTGACTGTGTGATTGTGAAAACCTTGTGTCTGATGCTCCTTTTATCCAGGGTATGGACAGATGAATAAAAAAATATGGGCAAAAAAATAAATAATGGGGGGACAAAGGGTAAAATAAATTGGGTAAATGGAAATATTAGTTGTCAATGAGAGGGAGGGGTAAGGTGCATGGTATGTGCGAGTTTTTTTCTTTTTATTTCTTTTTCTGGAGTGATGCAAATGTTCTAAAAAATGATCACAGCGATGAATACACAACTGTGTGATGATATTGTGAGCCACTGATGGTACACCATGTATGGAATGTATGTGTGTGAAGATTTCTCAATGAAGATATATATATATATATATATATATATATATATATATATATATATAAAGAATAGGTGTTAAGGGAGACTTCTGGCAAGATGGTGGAATAAGGACAGGTAGAACTCATCCCTCCACCAAAAATACCTAGAGAACAGGCAGAAACTGTCCAAAGCAGTGGTGTGGGGGCTCGGGAGACCAGGGGAGGACCACTGCAACACATAAGGAAGAGCTGGATAAAAAAATGGAGAAATTACGATTGAGAAATTGTGCTGAGTGACTTCGACCATGCCCATCCTCTACCCGCCCCCCCTTGACCAGCAGCTGGGCCTCTCAGCTAGTCTTGGTTCAATTGTTGGCCAGCAAAGTTAACCCTCACGTTCCCACAACCTAGAGTCTTTCCCAGGAACCAGCAGCTCTACCATTTCCACAAATAGCAGCTTAACAGAAGTGACCAAGCTCCACAGCAGCTCCAGGTGCCCATCCACTACCCCCGAGGCCGGCAGTCCGATTCTCACCCAGAGAGCTGCAGCAGTCTCGGGTGAAAAGAGGGGGAGGCAAAACAGTCCTAATTGAACAGTTGACTGGTGGTGGTGACTCTCTGTGTCCTGCAGACTTGAACCTTTCCACGCAGGAGCCCAGGGTGCTTGCGGCTCCACCATTTCCACCAACAGAGTTGGGTGCGTGATGAAGATCCACCCTGGCCCCCCGTGCCCATCCCTTACTCCTGAGGCCAGCAGCCTGGGGTCTGGCTGGACCCTACCCAGCTAGCTGCTGCCGTCTGGGACAGGTGGGCTGTGGGAATAGGTTTCCAAAGAGCATCATCTGCTGGAAAGGCTGGGAAGGTGCAGTGTGGGAAGCTCCACTGCCTGACCCTCTCCCTAAGGCCCTTTGGAATGGTTTGCACACACTGTGAGAGACCCTGGCGCTGGTTTGGCTGGGAAATATTGACAAGCCAAGTGCCAAAGGAGACCTTCAACATAAACCCAATCAACAACAAAATCTTAGAAAAGAGAGGGAAACCAACTTTCAAAGTAATCCTATCAAGATAAGCAGATGCTCAGAAATCAGCAAAAAACAAAAAGAAAAAGAAAAAAAAAGTGAAACCAGCATCAGACAAAATAGACTTTAAATGCAAACATGTTATAAGAGACAAAGAAGTACACTATCAGCAAGACACATTAAGAAACAGGAAGATATGGCCAATCCAAATGATCAACTTTAAATCTGGAGGAGACATAGAATTTGGAACAATTAATCAAAGATGTTCAAACAAATCTAAATAATTTCAACAAGACAGTTAAAGAGATGAAGGATATTAAGAGGACACAAGGAGAGTATAAAGAAGAATTTTAAAGAAACCTAGAAAAATAGGTTTTACAGAAATGAAATAAACTGTAGATGAAATTTAAAATACACCAGAGACACACACCAGCAGATTTGAAGTAGCAGAAGAAAGGATCAGCAAACTGGAGGACAAAGCAACCAAATTCAAACAAACAAAAGGACAAATGGAAAAAAAAATGAAAAAACTGGAATTGGGTCTTAGGGAAATGACTGACAACACAAAGTGCACAAATACACAAATCATAGGTGTCCCAGATGGAGAAGAGGAAGGTAAAGGGCCAGGAAGAATATTTAAGGAAATAATGGCTGAAAATTCCCCAACCCTGATAAAAGACATAAATATGCAAATCATAGAAGCCCAACATACTCCAAATACAATAAATCCAAATCCTAGACACATGCTAATCAGACTGTCAAATGCAAAGAGAAGAGAGAATCCTGAAGGCAGCAAGAGAAAAGCAATCCACCACACACAAAGAAAGCCACATATGGTTAAATGTCGACTACTCATCAGGCACCATGGAGCAAGAAGGAAGTAGTATAATATATTTATGATACTGAAAGAGAAAAACTGCCAGTCAAGAATTCTTTATCTAGCAAACTATCCTTCAAAAGTGAGGGAAGAGTTTAAGATATTCACAGGTAAACAAAAGTGAAGAGAGTCTGTTAAAAAAGGGAACTGCTCTGCAAGAAGTAGTAAAGGGAGTTCTGCTGACTGGAAAAGAGAAGAAGACAGGAGAGAGGCTTGGAGGAGAGTATAGAAATGATCATTGTCAGTGAGGATAACAAGCAAGAAAAACAATAGATCTCACAAATAAAAGTCAAAGGATAAAGTGTTTGAAGGCTGGGTTTTACAACAATTTAACACTGAATGTTAATGGATTAAACTCCCCAATCAAAAGACACAGATTGGCAGAATGGATAAAAAAAAAAAAAGATCTATCTATATGCTGTTTACAAAAGAGTCATTTTAGATCCAAAGATACAAATAGGTTGAAAGTAAGTGGATGGAAAAAGATACTTCATGAAAGCAGCAACAATAACAAAAAAGCTGGAGCAGCAAAACTAGTATCAGACAAAATAGACTTTAAATGCAAACACGCTATCAGAGGCAAAGAAGTACACTATATATTAAAAGGGCAATTCACCAAGAAGAAATAATAATCATAAATATTTATACGCCTAATCAAGGTCCCCCAAAGTAGATGAAGGAAACACTGAAGGAGGAATAATAAATAGCTCTACAATAAACGTGGGAGACTTCAGCACAGTATTCTTTTCAATAGAACACCTAGACAGAACAGCGCTTTTACTGATTGTAATGGAATGAAGCTGGAAATCAGTAACAACAAGATAATCGGACATTTCACAAATATATGCAGATGAAACAACATGCTCTTAAACAATCAGTGGGTCAAAGAAGAAATACAAGAGAAATCAGTAAGCATCTCGAGATGAATGAAAACGAGAACACAACATATCAAAACTTAGAAGATGCAATGAAGGCAGCGCTGAGAGGGAAATTTATAACCCTAAACGCCTACTTTAAAAAGGAAGAAAGAACTAAAACCAAAGACCTAACTGAACAACTGGAGAAACTAGTGAAAGAACAGCACACTAATCCCAAAGCAAGCAGAAGGAAAGAAAACACAGATTGAATTGGAAATAAATGAAATGGAGAACAATAAAAAAAAAAGAGAGAATCAATAAAACCAAAAGCTGATTCTTTGAAAAGAGCAATAAAATCGACAAACTCTTAGCTAGACTGACAAAGACAAAAAGAGAAGATGCAAACAAAATCAGAAATGAGAAGGGGTTCATTACCACGGACCCTGAAGAAATAAAAAAATCAAAAGAGGATACTATGAATAACTATATGCCAACAAACTAGACAACTTAGATGAAATGGACAATTCCTTAGAAAACGCAAACAACCTACACCGTCTCGAGAACAAGTAGAAGATCTCAGCTGATCAATCACAAGCAGAGATTAAATCAGTTATCAAAAACTTCCCAATAAAGAAAAGCCCAGGACCAGATGGCTTCACAGACAAATTTCACCAAGCATTTCAAGAAGAATTAACACCACTCCCACTCAAAAATTCCAAAAAAGTGAAGAAAAAAGAACACTATCTAATTCATTCTATGAAGCCAATATCACCCTAATACCAAGTACTACAAGAAAAGAAAACTACAGACCTATCTCTCTAATGAATACAGATGCAAAAATCCTCATCAAAATACATGCAAATTGAATCCAAGGGCACTTTTAATTCTAATTAAAAGAATTACACACCATGACCAAGTGGGTTTTATCACAGGTATGCAAAGGTGGTTCAACACAAGAAAATAAATTAATGCAATACACCACATTAACAAATAGAGAAAACCACAGAACTATCTAGATTGATGCAGGAAAGACATTTGACGAAATTCATTACCTTTTTTTGATAAAAACATTTCAAAAGGTAGGAATCAAAGGAAACTTCCTCAAACTTATAAAGGGCATATATGAAAAACCCATAGCTAACAATGTATTCAACGGTGAGAGACTTAAAGCTTTCCCTCTAAGATCCGGAACAAGACAAGGATGTCCACTGTCACCACTATTATTCCACATTGTGCTAGAAGTTCTAGCTAGAGCAATCAGGCAAGAAAAAGAAATAAAAGCATCCAAATTGGAAAGAAGTGTAACTCTCACTATCACAGACGACATGTTCCTATAATTAGAAAATGCTGAAAAAACTATGACAAGCCTACTTGAGCTAATAAATGAGATTAGCAAAGTGACAGGATACAAGATCAAAATGCAAAAATCAGTAAGGTTTCTATACAGTAGTAATGTGCTATCCAAGGAGGTAATCAAGAAAAAAATTCCATTCAAAATAACAACTAAAATAATCCAATACTAAAAAATAAACATAACCAAGGATGTAAAGGACCTGTACACAGAAAACTACAAAACATTGCTAACAGAAATCAAAGAAGACCTAAATAAATGGAAAGCCATTCTGTGTTAATGGATTGGGAGACTAAATGTCTTTAAGATGTGAATTCTACCCAAATTAATCTACAGAGTCAATGCAATACCAACCAAAATTCAAACAATTTACTTTGCAGAAACAGAAAAGCTAGTTCTCAAATTTATTTGGAAGAGAAAGGGGCCTCACATAGCTCAAAATATCTAGAAAAGAAAGAAAAAAAGTGGGAGGATTTGCACTTCCTGACTTAGCATATTATAGAGCTCAGTGGTTAAAACTGCCCACTACTGATAGAGATAGACATATTGATCAATGGAATCAAATTGAGAGTTCAGAAATAGACCCTCAGGTCTATGGTCAATTGATTTTTGACAAAAGCCCCCAAATCCACTCAATCGGGACAGAAGAGTCTCTTCAATAAATGGTGCTGGGAGAACTGGATATCCATATTCAAAAGAATGAAAAAGAACCAATACCTGACACGCTATACAAAAATTAACTCAAAATGGATCAAAGACCTAAATATAGGAGCCAATACCATAAAACTCCTAGGAGAAAAAATAAGGAAACATCTTCAAGACTTAGTGACAGGAAGAGTTTCTTTGACTTTACACCCAAAGCACAAACAGTGAAAGAAAAAAATAGATAACTGGGACCTCCTCAAAACTGAATACTTCTGTGCTTCAAAGAACTTTGCCAAAAGGATAAAAAGGCAGCTGACTCAATGGGAGAGAATATTTGGAAACCACATATCAGATAAGGATTTGATAGCCAGACTATATAAAGAAGTCTTACAACTCAATTCAATAAAAAGGCAAACAACCCAATTTAAAAATGGACAGAAGACATGAATAAACATTTTTCCAAAGAGGAAATACAAGCGGTTAAAAAACACATGAATACACGCTCATCTTCACTAGCTATTCGGGAAATGCAAATCAAAACCACATCGAGATATAATTTTACACTTACTAGAATGACTGCTATTAAACAAACGAAATTACGAGTGTTGGAAAGGATGTGGAAAAATAGGAATGCTTATTCCCACTGCTGGTGGGAATGTAAAATGGTACAGCCACTGTGGAGAATGGTTTGGCGGTTCCTAAGAAAACTAAATATAGAGCTGCCTTACGACCTGGCAACCCTGCTACTCGGTATATAACTAGAGGACCTGAGAGCAGGACTCAGACATTGCACACTAGTGTGCATAGCAGCATTATTCACAATGGCCAAGTGTCCATCAACTGATGAATGGATATACAAAATGTGGTATCTACATATGATGGAATATTATTCAGCAGTAAGAAGGAAGGAATGAAGTTCTGAAGCATGTGACAAACTTAGGACACGATACTGAGTGAAACAAGTCAGACACAAAAGGACAAATATTGTATGATCTCACTAATATGAACTAATTATAACATGAAAATTCATAGTCATAAATTCTAGAATATAGGTTACTAGAAGATAGAATGAAGCTAGAGAATGGGGGAAGTGGCTTAATGTGTGTAGAATTTTTAGCTAGGTTGAACTTAAATGTTTGGAAATGGATAGAGGGTAGCATGTTATTCTGGGTATATGTGGTAGTTAGATTCAGGTGTCAACTTGGCCAGGTGAAGGTGCCTAGTTCTACTGCCATGGACATGAGCCAATGGCATGTGAACCTCATCTGTGGCTGATTACATCTGTAGTTGGCTAGGAGGCGTGCCTGCTGCAATGAACGATATTTGATTTAATTGGCTGGTGCTTAAACGAGACTCAACTTAGTGCAGCCAAAGCAGCTCAGCATACCTCACCTCAGCACTCGCAGCTCAGCCCAGGTCTTTGGAGATGCAGAAAGCAATCACCCTGGGAAAGTTGTTGGAACCCAGAGGCCTGGAGAGAAGGCCAGCAGAGATCACCCTGTCCCTTCCCATGTAAGAAAGAACCTCAGTTGAAAGTTGTTGGTTGCCTTTCCTCTGAAGAACTATACATTTTTAATGAAATAAATCCCTTTTTATTAAAAGCCAATCCATGAAATGCTAGTGATCAATGAAAGGGAGGGGTAAGAAGTATGGTATATATGAATTTCTTTCTGTTTTCTTTTTATTCCTTTTTCTGAATTGATGCAAATGTTCTAAGAAATGATCATGATGATGAGTATACAACTATGTAATGAAAAAAAAAAGGATGTTCATATTGTATGCTGATTGGTTTTATTAATAAAAACTTTTAAAAAAGGAAGCAATTGGTTAAAAAAAAAAAGAAAAAAAGCCAATCCATTTCTGTGTTGCGTTCTGGCAGCTAGCAAACTAGAAGAACAATGTAATTAACAGTGCTGAACTGTATGTGAATGTGGTTGAAAGGGGTGGTTTAGAAACAAATATGTCACCAGAAGGGAAGCTAGAGGTTAAAATAGGGGAACGTACAGCACAGCAAACCTTGTGGTGGACAATGACTGAGATTAATACTACAGATATAATAAGTTCTTTCATGAACCAGAACAAATATGACACTTTTACAAGGAATTACTAATAAGGTGGTATATGGGGGAAATGTGCCTATAAAGACTATGGACTATAGTTAACAGTAATGTCTTAATATTCTTTCATCAACAGTAACAAATGCACCACCTCAATACTAGTAGGGGTCAACAATAGGGGTATGGACTGTTTTGGGTTTTCTTTTTGGAGTAATGAAAACATTCTAAAATTGATTGTGGCGATGAATACAAAACTATATGATTACGAGCCATGGATTACTTACTTGGGATTGATCGTATGGCATGTGAATATACCTCAATAATATTGCATTAAAAAAACTGTTGAGCCCCCCGAAAAAAAAATCCACAACAGGCGTTAAAAACTTATACATGCATGTTGATCAATCTTCACAACAGCCAAAAGGTGGCAACAACCCAAATGCCCACCATGGATGAATGGATAAACAAAATGTGATGTGTGCACACAGTGGAATATTATTTAGGCATAAACAGGAC